>NC_080168.1:28092570-28397570 GCF_950295315.1 Erinaceus europaeus
CTGCTTCACCACCTGTGAAGCAACTCCCCTGCAGGTGGGGAGCTGGGGGCTGGAACCAGGATCCTTACACTGGTCTTTGCGCTTTGCTCCATGTGTGCTTAACCCGCTGTGCTACTACTGCCCAACTCCCTATTTCTATATTTCAGTAGTCAAACATGAAAGGAAGGAAAATAAGATACTAAATACACCCTCCCCACTGTGCTTTAGAAGGCAGAGTTTCTTTGTGTTGCTTAAAGATGGCCTTTCACACTATAATTTGCAACTCTGTTGCTGAGTCCTGAGGATCTGATGCTTTCATTTTTCTCTTTCAATATGTGTAGAATTCCACAAACATATTTCTCCTCACTCTTCTTCCCAAGATTCATGAAATTTAAATGGAAAATATTAAATGACTTAATAGCAGGACAACACCAGACAGCATGCTTGGCAGGACCTAACAGCTGGTAAATGTCTCATTATATTAAATATACCACATCAGTGCAATTGTGTGTCCAAATAAAGTGTACAGCACATCATATCATCATTTAATTTGAAATCTTTCTATGTTGCTTATTGACAAATATTAACAGAATCAGATTCTATTTCTTCAAAGTGCAGCCTGTGTTGGGTTTTTATGTTTCATATTAATATTTCTTAAGATGTGCTTATCTTTGGAATACAGCCGGATAGTATTTTTCCTTTAACCTAAGATGTATCAGAAACTGCTTGGAGACAGTTGTGACACCACACAACTTTTGTATTTAAGATGGCAATAAATTTGCCAGTCATTGAAAAAAAAAAAAAAAACCTTGAAGAGCATCTGTAGAATAAGATAGGCAGTGATTAAAATAATTACAGATGTCTTTCTTTTCTAAGTTTCACACAAAAAGTTCTAGAAAAGTTGTTCAATTTCCATGAAGAATGTCACTGGGATCTTAATAGGGACTGTATTAAAACTTTAGGTTACTTTTGGTAGGATGGCCATAAAAATAATGTTTATTCTTCCAATCCAGGAACAAGAGATAGTCTTCCATTTCTTTGTATTCTTTTTTTTATTTCTTTTAACAGTGTCCTATAGTTTTCATACTAAAGTTAAGATACTTCCCCTTCCTTATGTGACTCACTCCAAGGTATTTTATCTTTATAGTATGAACTCTATATGGGTTGATCCCTATCACTCCCTATACTTTTACTCATTTGTATACAGAAATGCTACATATTTTTGTGTACTGATTTGGTATCCAGCTACTTTTCCTCTAGTCTACTACTGCTATACTGCTATAGATAAACACCATAGTTCTCACATGTCTTTGCTTGTAGTGTGTATGTGTGTGTTTGCACCTAGGATTTCAGTGGAGTCTAAATTAATCTTAAGTTTTGCTGCATTTACTTGTGTTTGATGATTCTAATAAAGGTTGTCATAGGGACAGTACTTATCATTTCGTTGGTATATATATATATATTTTTCGAGTATATCTCTTGGCCATATGTATAGTGTATCTTTTTTTTTTTAAAGAAATTTTTTTAACTTTATTTATTTATTTGTTATTGGATAGAGGTAGAGAGAAATTGAGAGAGAAGGGGGAGATAGAAAGGAAGAGAGATAGAGAGACACCTACAGACCTGCTTCAACACCTGTGAAATGACTCCCCTGCAGGTGGGGAGCCAGGGGCTTGAACCGGGATCCTGACCAGTCCTTGTGCTTTGCGCCATGTGTGCTTAACCCACTGTGCTACTGCCTGACTCCCTATAGTGTTTTTTCTAAATATTATCAGAAGGTAACAATAATACTAATGCTGTCAGACAAGATTAGAAGATACATCTTACTTTTTTTTCATTATTAGGAAATTAATGGTTTACAGTCAACAATAAGATACAGTAATTGGCATGTGTGATATTTCTCAGTTTTCCACAGAACACTCCAACCCCTTACCTACCTTCTCATCAGCCATCATGTTCCAGAACCTTTACACTTTCCCCAATCCCAGAGTCCTTTACTTTGGTGCAATATACCAAATCCAGTCCAAATTCTGCTTTGTGTTTTCCCTTCTGTTCTTATTTATCAACTACTATCTACGAGTGGTATCATCCCATATTCAATTTCTCTTTCTGGCTTATCTCACTTAACATGATTCCTTCAAGCTCCATCCAAGGTGAAATGAAGAGGGTGAATTATCAGTTTTTTAAATAGCTGAGTAGTATTCCATTGTGTATATATACCACAACTTTCTCAACCACTCATCTGTTGTTGTTGGGCACTTGGGTTGCTTCCAGGTTTTGGCTATTACAAATTGTGTTGCAGTGAACATAGGTATATGCAGGTCTTTTTTGATTGATGTGTTTTTGGCTATATCCCTAGTAGGGAAATTGTAGGTTCATCTGATTGATCCACTTCTAGCCTTCTGAGAGTTCTCTAGCCTACTCTTTACAGAGATTGGACCAATTTACATTCCCACCAGCAGTGCAGAAGGGTTCCTTTGTTCCTACAACCTCTCCAGCATTTGTTGTTGATACCTTTTCTTGTGTATGACATTCTCACAGGAGTGAAGTGGTATCTCATTGTTGTCTTTATTTACATTTCTCTGCAATGACTTGGGGCTTTTTTCATGTGTTTCTTGGCCTTTTGGATCTCTTTTTTTGGTGAATATACTGTTCATATACTCTGCCCATTTTTTAATAAGGTCTTTTTTTTTCTGAGTTTGGTGAGATCTTTATATATTTTTGTTATTAGCCTTTTGTTTGATGTATGGTGTGTAAAGACCTTCTCCCATTCTGTAAGGAGTCTCTTTGTTTAAGTGGTAGATTCTTTTGCTGTGTAGTCTTTTAATTTCATGTAGTCCAATTGGTTTATTTTTTGTTTTAGTCTTCCTTGCAATTGGATTTGTATCATTCAAGATGCCATAAAAATTAAATGGAAAAGAGTTCTGCCAATAAGTATTTGATAGTTTCTGGTCTAACATCCAAGTCCTTGATCCTTTTGGAATTTACTTTTGTGTCTTATGAAATGTAGTGGATTAATTCCATTCTTCTGCATGTATCAAGCCAAATTTTCCAACACCATTTGTTAAAGATACTCTCCTTTCCCCCCCATTTAATTATCTGGGCGTCTTTGTCAAAGATTAGATGCCCATAGGTGTTGGAGGCTCTTTTCTCAATTCTGTTCTGCTGGTCAATGTGTCTATTTTTGTTCCAGTACCAGGCAGTTTTGATTACAATGGCCATATAATATGATTTGAGATCAGGGAGTGTGATGAGCAAATTCTGTTCTTTTTCTTAAGATTGTTTTGTCAATTCTAGGTATTTTCTGATTCCAGATAAGTGTCTGTAGCTTTTGTTCTATTCTCCTAAATGATTGGGTGGGACCTTGATGGGGATTGCATTCAGTTTGTATGGGTAGAATATTCATTTTGATGATAATTCTTGCAATCCATGAACATGGAATATCTTTCCACTTCTTTGTATCTTTTTCTATTACCTTGAATGGTGAATCACAGTTTTCAGCATACATTCTTTTACTTCTTTTTTTTTAGGTCTATTCCTAGATATTTTATTGATTTTGATGCTATAGTGAATGGAACTGATTTCTGAATTTCTTCTTTTGACTTGGTGATTGCATAAGGGAACACCACTAACTTTTGTATGTTTATTTTGTAAACTGACACCTCACTATATTGCCTGATAATTTCCAAAAGCTTCCTGCTGAATTCTTTAGGTTTTTCTAAGTATACTATCAAACATCTGCAAAAAGTAAGAGTTTGACTTCTTCTCTTCCAATCTGTATCTTGCTCTTCCCTGATTGCTATGGAAGAACTTCCAACACTATGTTGAATAGTCTCCCATTCAAGTACTAGCCAGGCCCGACCCTGCTTAGCTTCAGATGAGATCGGGCGTGTTCAGGGTGGAATGGCCATAGACCACTATGTTGAGTAGTAATGGTGATAGTGGGCAGCCCTGCCTAGTACATGATCTAAGTAGGAATGCTTCCAGTTTTTTGCCATTGAGTATGTTGCTGGCTGTAGGTTTGCTATATATGGATTCCACCATTTTAAGGAATTTGCCATCTATTCCCATATTTTGTCATGACATTTATTGGTAATATCAATTTAAGATATTTCAATGCCATTATTCTCAACTTTTATGAGTGTTTTGATATATGGTGTGTTTTGTGTGCTGTTGCTATTGTTTATGAGACCTTTTAGAACTTCTTGGAGGGTACACTTGGTGATAGTGATTCTTCCAACTGTTATTTGTCTGAAAAAGTTTTTATATCTCTATTAAGTCTGAATGTCAGTCTAGCAGGATACAACAGTCTTGGTTGAAAGCCTTTCTCATTGAGCACTCAAGATATATATATCATATATATAGTCATTCTCTCCTGGCCTTTAGAGTTTGTGTGGAGAAATCTGACAATAATCTTATGGGTTTTCCTCTGTATGTGACTCTTTGCTTTTCTCCTACAGGCTTCAGTGTCCTTTCTTTATCCTTATTCCTTTTCATTCTAAATATGATATGTCTTGGTGTCTTTAGGTCTGGGTCAATTTTGTTTAGGACTCACAGGGCTTCTTGAATCTCTATGTATTTTACATTGTTTATAGAAGGAGAATTCTCTGCTATTATCTCCTTTCTCCCCCTTCCTCTCTTCCTTCCTCTGGCAAGTCAATAATATGTCTATTACTTCTGAGGTCATCCCCTATGTCTCTGTTTTCAGTGTCTCTTAATTTCTTTCCCTGTCTCTTTCTTTCTTTTTTAGCTCTCTTCATTTTTTTCTCTAATTTGTCCTCGATCTTTCTAATTCTGTTTTCTGCCTCAGTTACCCTGTTCTGACACCCCTCAGCTATTTTTTTAGCTTAGTTATTTTGTTACCTTGTTCAGATAATGTTGTGCTCTTAACTCAGCTATTTCAGCTTTCTGCTCACTAATTACCTCAAGATAGTGTTTTCTTTCAGGGTCTCATTTTTTGTTTTCCAATTTCTGATGGTATTACCTTCAAAAGGTTTCCTCACACCTGTAATTAGTACATCAATTAATGTTTGTATGTTGTCCTCATTCTTACTTTCCTCTAGCTTGTTAGGATTTATTCATTACATGACAATGTGACTATTGATCTACTGAGTTGTATGTTCAAAAATAGTTAATATGGTGTAAGATTTGTATTTTTAACTACAATTTTTAAAAAGGAATTCAATACAGAGCACTCCAACACAACAAAATAAACCTAGCAGATCTTGCTGAGCCCATGAGGTTACTGAAGGGAATCACAATCTGCCACCAACCCCCCACCCCCACCCCACTATGTCACTTGGCAAGGCATTACTTCAGCTGAAGCCAATTAGGGCATGAAAGTCACAGAAGGAATGCTCTGCCTTCCCTACTGATGCCTGAGAGCAGGACTTATCTTTCCCTTTGTAAAGAAGTCCCCTTCTTCCGGTAAGGAAAAGAAGAATGACTCAGCTCCGGAAATACACTGATTTGAGTCTGCAGAGCAAACTTGATTGTCTCAGTCCACTCAGGCTGCTCTAACGAAGCACCACCGACTGAAAAACTCCTCAAGAGCAGACATTTATTTTTAACCATTCTCCAGGCTGGGAACCACAAGGCCAATGTGTCTACATGGTCGACCGTCCTCTGGAGCAGGCCCTCATCCAGGCATATGTGTCTGGAACCTTTTATCTTCACATGGTAGCAGGAGCAAGGAATCTCTCCAGGCCCCTTTTATAGAAACACTAATTGCCTTCATGATGGTGCCACTTTAGACCTAACCACCTCCCAACAAGGTCCTATTGGACCGGTAGGATTTAGCATATGAATTGAGAAAGGCAACATAAACAGCCAGACCATAACGGTTACTAAAAGAACCCTCATCAACCAGCATTTTCTAGCCACCTTCCCACAAATGGTCAAGAAGTGGCTGCCTTATTTTGTCTCATCACTGCTCTTGAATATAGTGCCCTTCTTCTAATCATAGCTAAGCACTGCATCTAGGCCTAATTTTTTCACTTCTTTTATGTGAAACTGTAGTAGAGATGTAACCAAAAGTAAATAAGAAAGCAGATTAGAAAAGTAGATAAAAAGCAGAAAACAAAAAGAATTGTAATGTATAAAAAATAGGTGAGACTACTCTGTCACATGTAAATATTCCATCTCCTAGCCAAAGCACCTGCTCATTGAAAATATCTTTGTTATTTATGGCGGTAGGTTACAAAATCTCCTGTAATTTTAACTGCAGGAGCTAACTGCTTTGAATTTTGCTTCTGTTCTTTCTAGCTTGCTTGCTTGTGTTCACAGAATTGGACTAGAGTATAAAAGGCAGTTTAATCCAAGGTTTGGGGCCCAGCACGTTCTCCGGCTCTGGCCCACCAGTGTAATAAACTTCTCCTCTTTCTGCCCATCTTGGTCTCCATCTGGTTCACTGCCCCTGTGGTGCATGTGAAGCAAAACTTCCTCCAGTTTAATTCACAGAACCTGAGAAGACAGAGGAAAAGTCTGCTTCCCTTACATTACCCGTATGGTCTCTGTGTGTCATGCACTCTGAAACCTGTAGCAGACACTGATAGCCCCTTGCTCAGTCTAGCTCCATAGTTTTCTATGACATCACTACATGCCACAAAAAGAATTGCAGATGGTGGGAGCTTTCATATACTGATTTTCGTCTCTGTAATTATGCCAGGAAACAAAATTTAGCATAAAGAAAGAAGACACGTGCATATTATAAACAATGTCAGTTTACCCTGAAAAGAAAGTATGAGTGAGTTCACACATGGCCCTGGGTGTCTTTATAAAAGACAGTTTAGGATCAGGCCACGGCACATTTGGTTTAGCACACATATAGTGTGCAAAGACCCTGGTTCAAGCTCCTGGTCCCCACCTACAGGGAGAAAACTTCATGAATAGTGAAGCAGAGCTGTAGGTAGCTCTCTTTCCCTCACTACCTACCCCTCTCCTCTCAATTTCTCACTATCTCTATTCAATAATAAATAAATAAGAGTTAAAAAAACAGTTTTGGGGACAGGGGTAGATAGTATAATGGTTATTCAAAGAGACTCTCATGCTTGAGGCTCCCAAGTCCCAGGCTTAATCCCCCACACCACTATAAGCCAGACTGAGCAATGCTCTGGCAAGAAAAAAAAAGTTTTGAAGGCAGGGCGGTGGTACACCCAGTTGAGTACACACATTACCTTGCACTAGGACTTGAGTTTAAGCCCCCAGCTCCCCACATGCAAGGGTAATGCTTCATGAGCAGTGAAGTAGGCCTGCAGGTGTGTATAATTTCTCTCCTTCTCTGCCTTCCCCTTCCCTCTCAATTTCCCTCTGTCCTATCAAATAAAGTAGGAATAAAGACATCAATAAGGAAATAATTAAAAATGGCCACCTAAGGAGGTAGATTTATAGTGTCAGCAGTGAACCTTGTTGATGATAACCCTGGTGGCAATCATCATCTTGGCTAAAGAAGTTATGGGATCTATATCCATGGAATACAACTCTGCAATAAAAAAAGAAGATATTGAATCCTTTGAGACAAAATGGATGGAACTAGATGTGACTATGCTGAGTGAAACAAGTAAAGAGATTGAAGATAACTATTAGATGGTTTCACTCAGGTGGAATTTAGAGAACTAATATACAAAAGCAGAAGAAAGCCAACTGTTTCTAAGACTTGTGAGAATTATTGTGGTTATCTTTGAGAGGTGAGAATGGAGGACACAGAGCTTTGGTGGTAGATGTGGTGGGGAACTATACACTGTAATCTTACAGTCCTGTAACTTGCAAAAAAAAAATGGGGGCCAGTTTTGTCAGTTACCTTCTTGTAAAAATGCATGACCTATTAAAGACTAAGTGGGCGGTGGCACACTGGGTTAAGTGCACTTAGCATTGTGGGGTAGAGTCAGAGATCACCTGAGACCAGTTCAGTCAAATCTGAGAGTCTTTATTAAGCTGGCTGGTGACTACACTCAACAGCTAAAAGTGCTACTCAGAGTGCAGTCCCAAGTTCAGTGTAGCACAACCATGTATAGGGGCAGATGCAGAAAGCAAGCTAGGTTACAGAAGCCAAACATGCAGTGGTTAAGGCGACTGTCTGTTACTGCAGTCAGGACAACCTATTATGGAAACAACCAACAATTAATAATTTCAGAAAACTAAGATCCACTTCTTGTTGGCAAGTAAAGCGATTGCACAGGTTCAAGTTCAGGTCAAGATGGAGTTAGTTATGCTAAGGATGTGGGGACACTGTCACATTTTATTACTCAGTGCAAGGACCCGTGCAAGGATCCTGGTTCAATCCCCTGGACCCCCACCTGCAAGGGGTTGCTTCACAAACAGTGAAGCAGCTCTGCAGGCATCTCTCTGTCTCTCCCTCTCTCTATCTTCCCCTCTCCTCTCAACTCCTCTCTGTCCTATCCAATAAAAAGGAAAAAATATATATTTTTTAATATTTATTTTATTTATTTATTCCCTTTTGTTGCCCTTGTTGTTTTATTGTTGTAGTTATTATTGTTGTCGTCATTGTTGGATAGGACAGAGAGAAATGGAGAGAGGAGGGAAGACAGAGAGGAGGAGAGAAAGATAGACACCTGCAGACCTGCTTCACCGCCTGTGAAGCGACTCCCCTGCAGGTGGGGAGCCGGGGTTCAAACCGGGATCCTTATGCCGGTCCTTGTGCTTTGCGCCACCTGCGCTTAACCCGCTGCACTACAGCCCAACTCCTGGAAAAAAAATATTTTAAACAATTTTTACAAAAAGACTGACAGAGGGGGTTGGGCTGTAGCACAGCAAGTTAAGCACACATAGTACCAAGCACAAGGACCCGTGTAAGGATCCTGGTTCAAGTCCTGGTTCTCCACCTACAGGGGGTCCACTTCACAGGGGGTCTACAGTTGTGCATCATTCTCTCCTCCTCTCTGTCTTCCCGCCTCTCTTAATTTCTCTCTGTCCTATCCAACAACAACAAGGGCAACAAAAGGGAAAAATAACCTCCAGGAGCAGTGGATTCATAGTGCAGGCACTGAGCCAGAGCAGTAAACCTGGAGGAAAAAAAAAAAAAAAAGACTGATAGACAGGGCAAGGGTAGATAGCATAATGGCTATGCAAACAGACTGTCAAGCCTGAGCCTCTGAAGTCCCAGGTTCAATCCCTGCACCACCATAAGCCAAAGTTGATGAGTGCTCTGCTAAAAAAAAAAAAAAAAAAAGACTGACAGAAGTTAAATCAGGAATAAGTAATCAGTGGCATGGACTCTGGCACAGTGTCTAGAGCCATGGACTTGAAAGTGTGAGATCCCAAGTTCAGCCCCTGGTATCACATGTGCCAGACTGAAGCTCTGATTGCTCATTGTCTTAGAGTTTAAGAAGGCAACAGATGACGATGATGATGATGATGATGATGATGATGATGATGATGATGATAACCAAGTTATTTGGGATCTTGGTTTACTTTGAAAATCCCATGCTTGGGATTTACTGTACCATACATGACTTCACCATGATTTATGTAATTTTAATGCTATTGATTCTTATCTACCTGGTCTAAGATTGTAGGTAATTTCGTATCTGGGGAGAAATGTTATTTTTGGAAATGTTTTAACAAATTAAGCCCAGTGACAGAATTCAATCAGTTTGCAAATTGGTAATAGTAAGTGCTTACATTGAAGGAATATATACTCAGAACTGAAATCTAGGCATTGGAAGAACTCAAGCCATTTAATCTATTTCCCCCTGACATAATGAGTAAATAGTGATTATAAGATTATAAGCTAATAGAAAAGACATCCAGAGGCGGGGCGACAGAGCAGCAGCAACTGTGTTGCTCTCCTATCCTCTCCCAGGTCAACTAAGAATAACAACGGAGATCACCTGGGACTGCAACAAGAAAGGATTAGAATGGCTTCAGGAACCCACCAAATCACCGGCAAGTGCAAACACGTGTGGTTCGTGGACATAGGGGAACCTAAGGAGAGACTGAGCGGCTGGTAACAGTCCAGCAGTTTATCAGTTGAGGCACCACCTCCAGTCTGCTTTACCAATAAAAAGACTGCTGAAGGGAGGAGAGAACTGCCCTAAGACTCACCAAATGCTACTGTGAGTCTCCATTGCTACTACCCTCAGAGGCTGGAGCAGCAGGGGGGAGGCCCTGTGCTGACATCGGGGGACAGAGAACTGACCAGGAAACTCAGGAGAAGATCTACACCCCGGTGGTCTAGCGGTGGGGCTGTATAGTGGTAGCCTTTCCAGTTGAAAGAATCAACTGTCACCAAGCCTGCGCTGAAAGAAGTTCTGAAAGTTCTCCTATAAGCAGTCAGACCACCATAAATATGCCATATATCAGAACACTCTAAAAATCTACAATAATGGCATTAAAATATCTTCAACCTATGTTATCAATAAATGTCAATGGCCTAAATTCACCTAATAAAAGGCACAGCATAAGAAGATGGATCAGAAAACACAATCCAACAATATGCTGTCTATAGGAAACCCACCTAACTCAACAAGACAAACACAGACTCAAAGTGAAAGGATGGAAAATTATCATACAAGCCAACAGGAACAGCTATTCTCATATCTGAAAAGATAGACCTTAAAATAAATAAAATTTAAAAATATAGGGAGGGGGAGTCAGGCTGTAGCACAGCAGGTTAAGCACAGGTGGCGCTAAGCTCAAGGACTGGTGTCAGGATCCCGGTTCGAGTCCCCGGCTCCCCACCTGCAGGCAGGTCCCTTCACAGGTAGTGAAGCAGGTCTGCAGGTGTCTATCTTTCTCTCCCACTCTCTGTCTTCCCCTCCTCTCTCCATTTCTCTCTGTCCTATCCAACAACAACGACATCAATAATAACTACAACAATAAAACAACAAGGGCAACAAAAGGGAATAAATAAATAAAATAAAATAAATTAAAAAAAACTGAAAAAAAAGATAGGGAGGGACATTACTTAATGCTCAGAGGATCAGTCAATCAAGAAGACTTAACAAATTATTAATATCTATGCATCCAATGTGAAGCCATCAAAATACATCAAACATCTACTGAAAGAGCTACAGCAGTATGTTAACAACAAAACAGTAATAGTACGGTATTTCAGCACCCCACTTTCTCAACTTGACAGATCATCCAGGCAGAAAATCAATAAAGACATGAGGGAGCTAAATGAGGAGACAGATAAACTAGAACTATTGGACATTTTCACCCCAAGAAACTGGAATACACATTCTACTCAAGTCCACATGGGTCATTCTCAAGGATAGACCGTATGTTAGGCCACAAAGGTAGCATCAGCAAATTCAAGAGCATTGAAATCATCCCAAGCATCTTCTCAGACCACAGTGGATTTAAACTAACATTTAACAATCAACAAAGGATTAGTAATAGTCCCAAAATGTGGAAGCTCAACAGTACACTACTTAAAAACTACTCGGTCAAATAAAGGAAGACATCAAAATGTTTTGAGAGTTTAATGAAAATGGAGACACAAACTATGAAAATATTTGGAACACAGCTAAATCAGTACTGAGAGGGAAGTTCATAGCCATAAAAGCACACATTAGGAAACAATAAAAAGCCTGATTGCACACCTTAAAGACCTAGAAGGAGAAGAACAAAGGAACCCTAAAGCAACCAGAAGGACAGAAATAACTAAATTTAGGGCAGAAATAAATACCATTGAAAATAAGAAAAACCTGACATCAGGCATGGAATGTCAACCCTTCAGCCTCATTACTTGGGAGAGGCCTTTCCTTTCATAGGATTCTCTAATTCCATTCCAGGTGGTTCACTTCCTAACAAAGCCACAAAGCCTAAATATAGATCAGGTCCCATGAGGTAGGGCATATGTTTACATGTATCCATAAATTAGGGCAAAATATATACCTGAAAGCAAAAGTACACAATAGTCTACAGTGAGTCAGTATGACGCTCATAATGAAATAGTGTCTACTTAGACTTAGATACCCTCCTCACCTATTTCCAATTATGCTTCCCTTACTCAAAAATAAAAAAAAGAAAAAGAAAATAAGAAAAACCATAAGATCATCGAAAGTAAAAAAAAAGTTGGTTCTTCGAAAGAGTGAACAAAATCAACAAACCTTTAGCCAGACTCACAAAACAAAAAAGGAAGAAGACCCAAATAAATCAGATTGTAAATGAAAGAAGAGATATCACAAAAGATTCCAGAGAAATTGACCATATCATGTGAGGCTACTATGAACAACTCTGTGCCACCAAGCTAGAGAACCTGGAAAAAATGGACCTTTGAACTTCCAAAATTAAATAAAGAGGAACTAGATTATATGAGCAGACCCATCAAAGCTAATGAAATTGAAACGGTTATCAAAAACCTTCTGAAGAATAAAAGCCCTGGACCAGATGGTTTTACAAAAGAATTCTACAAAACCGTCAAGGAAGAGTTAATACCTCTACTTTGAAAACTCTTCCAGAAGATTGAAAACACAGGAATACTCCCTTCCAGCTTCTATGAAGCCAAGATCACTATGATACCAAAAGCAGACAGGGACACAACCAAAAAAGATAACTACACACCAATATCTCTAATGAATATAGATGCTAACATATTGAACAAAATTCAGTCCTACTGGATACTGCAGTATATTAAAAAGATTGTTCATCATGACCAAGTGGGGTTTATCCCAGGTTTAATATATGTAAATCAATCAACATGACCCACCACATCAATAAAAGCAAGACCAAAAAACCACATGATTATATCAGTAGATGCAGAGAAAGCCTTCGACAAAATCCAACATCTCTTTAGGATGAAAACACTACAAAAAATGGGAGTAAGTGGAAAATTTCTGAAGATAGTGAAGTCTATATGTCTAACAAACCTACAGCCAACATCATACTCAATGGTGAAAAACTGGAAGTATTTCTCCTCAGATCAAGTACTAGACAGGGCTGCCCACTATCACCATTATTGTTCAACATAGTGTTGGAAATTCTTGCCATAGCAATCAGCAGGAGCAAGGAATTAAAGGGATACAGAAAGGAAGAGAAGAAGTCAAACTCTCCCTATTTGTAGATGGCATGATAGTATACATAGAAAAACCTAAGGAGGGAGTCAGGCTGTAGTGCAGCGGGTTAAGTGCAGGTGGCGCAAAGCACAAGGACCGGCATAATAAGGATCCTAGTTCGAACCCCGGCTCCCCACCTGCAGGGGAGTCGCTTCACAGGTAGTGAAGCAGGTCTGCAGGTGTCTATCTTTCTCTCCTCCTCTCTGTCTTCCCCTCCTCTCTCCATTTCTCTCTGTCCTATCCAACAGCAACAACAACAATAATAACTACAACAATAAAACAAGGGCAACAAAAGGGAATAAATAAATAAAATAAATATTTTAAAAAAAGAAAAATCCAAAAAAAAAAAAAATCCAAAGAAAAACCTAAGGAATCCAGCAAGAAGCTTTTGGAAATCATCAGGCAATATAGTAAGTAAGGTATCAGACTACAAAATCAACATTCAAAAGTCAGTGGCACTCCTCTATGCAAACACTAAGTTAGAAGAAGATGAAATCCAGAAATCAATTCCTTTTACTATAGCAACAAAACAATGAAACATCTAGGAATAAACCTAACCAAAGAAGTGAAAGACTTGTATACTGAAAATTTTGAGTCACTACTCAGGGAAATTGGAAAAGACACAAAGAAGTGGAAAGATATTCCATGTTCATGGATTGGTAGAATTAACATCATCAAAATGAATATACTACCCAGAGCCATATACAAATTTAATGCTATCCCCAATCAAGATCCCAACCACATTTTTCAGGAGAATAGAACAAATGCTACAAATGTTTATCTGACACCAGAAAAGACCTGGAATTGCCAAAAAAATCTTGAGAAGAAAGAACAGAACTGGAGGCATCACACTCCCAGATCTCAAATTATATTGTAGGGCCATTGTCATCAAAACTACTTGGTACTGGAACATGAATAGACACATTGACCAGTGGAATCGAATTGAGAGCCCAAAAGTAAGTTCCCACACCCATGGACATCTAATCTTTGACAAAGGTGCCCAGACTATTAAATGGGGAAAGCAGAGTCTCTTCAACAAATGGTGTTGGAAAAAATGGGTTGAAACATGCAGAAGAATGAAACTGAACCACTATATTTCACCAAACACAAAAGTAAATTCCAAGTGGATCAAGGACTTGAATGTTAGACCAGAAACTATCAAATACTTGGGAAAAATATTGGCAGAACTCTTTTCTACATAAATTTTAAGGACATCTTCAATGAAACAAATCCAATTACAAAGAAGACTAAGGCAAGTATAAACCTATAGGACTACATCAAATTAAAAAGCTTCTGCACTGCAAAAGAAACCACTACCCAAACCAAGAGACCCCTCACAGAATGGGAGAAGATCTTTACATGCCATATATCTGACAAGAATTTAATAACCAAAATATATAAAGAGCTTGCCAAACTCAAAAATAAGAAAACAAAGAACCCCATCCTAAATTGGGGAAAGGATGTAGACAGAATATTCACCACAAAAGAGATCCAAAAGGCCGAGAAACACTTGAAAAAATGCTCCAAGTCTTTGATTGTCAGAGAAATGCAAATAAAGACAACAATGAGATACCACTTCACTCCTGTGAGAATGTCACACATCAGGAAAGGTAGCAGCAGCAAATGCTAGAGAGGTTGTGGGGGCAAAGGAACCCTCCTGCACTGCTGGTGGGAATGTAAATTGGTCCAACTTCTTTTTTTAAAATTTTTTTTATATTTATTTTATTTATTTTTTCCCTTTTGTTGCCCTTGTTGTTTTTTATTGTTGTAGTTATTATTGTTGTTGTTGTTGTTGGATAGGACAGAGAGAAATGGAGAGAGAGAGGGAAGACAGAGAGGAGAGAAAGATAGACACCTGCAGACCTGCTTCACCGCCTGTGAAGCGACTCCCCTGCAGGTGGGGAGCCGGGGTTCGAACCGGGATCCTTATGCTGGTCTTTGTGCTTTGCACCACCTGCGCTTAGCCTGCTGCGCTACAGCCCGACTCCCTGGTCCAACTTCTGTGGAGAGAAGTCTGGAGAACTCTCAGAAGGCTAGAAATTGACCTACCCTATGATCCTGCTATTCATTTCCTGGGGATATATCCTAAGGAACACAAGACACCCATCCAAAAAGATCTGTGTACACTTATGTTCTTTTTTGTAGTCTTAATTTCTTTTTTTAAATTTTTTAAAATTTATTTAGAAAAGGAGACATTAACAAAACCATAGGATAAGAGGGGTACAACTCCACACAATTCCCACCACCAGATCTCTGTATCCCATCCCCTCCCATGATAGCTTTCTTATTCTTTATCCCTCTGGGAGTATGAACCCAAAGTCATTGTGGGATGCAGAAGGTGGTAGGTCTGGCTTCTGTAAATTCTTCCCTGTTGAATATGGGTGTTGACTGGTCGATCCATACTCCCAGCCTGCCTCTCTCTTTCCCCAGTAGAGTTGGGCTCTGGGGAAGCGGAGCTCCAGGACACATTGGTGAGGTCATCTGTCCAGGGAAGTCTGATCGACAACATGCTGGCATTTGGAACCTGGTGGTTGAAAAGAGAGTTAACATACAAAGTCAAACAAATTGTTGAACAGTACATATATGTTCTTAGCAGCACAATTTGTATTAGCCAAAACCTGGAAGCAACCCAGGTGTCCAGCAACAGATGAGTGGCTGAGTAAGTTGTGGTATATATACACAATGGAATGCTACTCAGCTATTAAAAACGGTGACTTCACCATTTTCATCCCATCTTGGTGGAGCTTGAAAAAATCATGTTAAGTGAAATAAGTCAGAAACAGAAGGATGAATATGGCATGATCTAACTCTCAGGCAGAAGTTGAAAAACAAGATCAGAAGAGAAAACACAAGTAGAACCTGAACTGGACTTGGTGTATTGCACCAAAGTAAGACTCTGGAGTGGGGAGGGGTGTGAGAATACAGATCCAAGAAGGATAACAGAGGACCTAGTAGGGGTTGTATATGGAAAACTGAGAAATGTTATGCATGTACAAACTATTTTATTTACTGTCAAATGTAAAACATTGATTCCCTAATAAAGAAATGAAAAAAAAAAAAGAACCTGAACTGGAGTTGGTGTATTACACCAAAGTAAAAGACTCTGGGGTGTGTGGAGTGGGGGAGAATACAGGTCCTAGAAAAGGATGACAGAGGACCTAGTGGGGGTTGTATTGTTAATGTGGAAAACTGAGAAATGTTATGTATGCACAAACTATTGTATTTACTGTCAACTGTAAAACATTAATCCCCCAATAAAGAAATTAAAAAGAAAAGATTATAAGCTAACAGGAGTATAGTTTTTTTTAAAAAAATTGATTCCTTTTGTTGCCCTTGTTGTTTTATTGTTGTAGTTATTATTGTTGTTATTGTTGATGTTGTCATTGTTGGATAGGACAGAGAGAAATGGAGAGAGGAGGGGAAGCCAGAGGGGGAGAGAAAGACAGACACCTGCAGACTTGCTTCACCGCTTGTGAAGCGAGTCCCCTGCAGGTGGGGAGCCAGTGGCTCGAACCAGAATCCTTACGCCGGTTCTTGGGCTTTATGCCACGTGCGCTTAACCCACTGTGCTACCATCTGGCTCCCAGGAGTATAGTTTAACACCATTCCCACCACCAAATACCTTGTGTTACTACATCCAACCCCCTGCAAAAGACCTGAAAATCAACCCTTCCCTCCAGAATTCTTTACTTTGGTGCAATACTCCACATCCAGTCCAAATTCTGCTTTGTGTTTCCTTTTCTTTCTTGTCTCTCAACTTCTGTTTATGAGTGGGATCCTCCCATCTCATCCTTCTCTTTCTGGCTTATCTCACTTCACATGATTCCTTCAAGCTCCATCCAAGACAAGGTGAAGAAGATGAATTCACCATTTTAATAATTGAGTAATATTCCATTGTGTATATAGACCACAACTTGCTCAGCCACTCATCTGTTGTTGACACCTGGGTTGCTTCAGGTTTTGCCTGTTACAAATTGTGCTGCTATGAGCATAGGTAGACACAGATATTTTTGAATTGTGTGTTTGGTTCCTTAGGAATTGCAAGGTCATAGGTTAGGTCCACTTCTAGCCTTCTCCAGGCTGCTCTCTACAGGGGGTGTTGGACCAACTAATGTTCTCACCAGCAGTGCAGCATGTGTTGTAGCTACCTTTTCTGGTGTATGACTTTCTCACTGGAGTGAAGTAGTATCTCATTTTTGTCTTTATTTGCATTTCTCTGATAATCAGTGACAACGACTTTTTTTTTCATACGCTTGTTGACCTTTTGGGTCTCTTCTTTGGTGAATATTCTGTTCATATCTTCTCCCCACTTTCGGATGGGGTTATTTTTTTCTTGTTTGGTTTTGTTCTTGCTGAGCTTGGTGAGTTCTTTATATATATTTTGATTATTAGCTTTTTGTCTGATGTATGGCATATAGAGATCTCCTCCCATTCTGTAAGTGGTCTCTGTTTGGGTGTAGTTTCTTTTGCTGTGCACAGGCTTTTTAATTTGATGTAGTCTGATTGGTTTGTTTTTGTTTTAGTCTTCCTTGCAATTGGATTTGTATCATTGAAGATGAAATTTAGATGGAAAAGAGTTACACCAAGGATTTTTTTATATAAACATATTAAAAATTATGTAATGGAAATGATTACCCAATGATTTACTTTTATGTATACTCAGTCTTCCTGAATTGAAGTTGACCTAACAGGAAAAGAATTACAAAGGGACGCGAGGGTCAAAAGTGAAATTCCTGGGAGAGCTGGATGTTGTCTGTGAGTGAGCAGACTGGGAGAAAGGCGTGATTCTGGAAGGCAGTGCCTGCCCACAGTGAGCAGGTGGTCCTAGAGAGGCCTCTGCCTTGGCCAACTGTAGGGAAACCAGTCTATTGCCACCTGAGGAACCACTCATTTATAAGATCACCTGATTTTTAAATGTTAAGAAATTAATTCAAATCCTAGAAAACACTGCAATACAAACTAACTTCATTTGCAGCTGCTGTGTGCCCAGGCCACCAATTCTTGTGACAAGTGCAAAAGTTCTGGTTGAACCCAGCAAGTCAACAAAATCCACTTTTCTTTTCCTGTCTTTCTCCTTACTTAAAACTGGACATTTTAGAAAAATCTAGATGTACTTACATCATATGTGTAATCTGCAACTTAATGAGGAAAGTGACATTAGAGAGGATAGTTGGGACTGACTGAAACCCCCAGAGCAGTTATTTCTCTTGAACCCGCGCCAATAGTGGTGTTATGCCAATGCCTGTAGACAAGGCAGATTTATTTCACCACAGGCAGACCACATTTCTTTGGCCAGGGCAATCATTTCAACGATTATTTACTTTCCTTGGTTACAGAAAAAGGAAACACTTTCCCAAGCCTCAGGATAGCTATGACTAGTTTAACCCAGAAAAATTATTAAACCCGGGAGCAGGGCGGTAGTGCAGGGGTTAAGCACAGGTGGCACTAAGCGCAAGGACCAGCATGAGGATCCCGGTTCGAGCCCCCGGCTCCCCAACTGCAGGGGAGTCGCTTCACAGGCGGTGAAGCAGATCTGCAGGTGTCTGTCTTTCTCTCCTCCTCTCTGTCTTCCCCTCCTCTCTCCATTTCTCTCTGTCCTATCCAACAACGACGACATCAACTACAACAACAATAAAAAGACAACAAGGGCAACAAAAGGAAAGATAAATAAAATTACAAAAAAAATAAAATAAAATAAAATAAAGAAATTATTAAACCCAAAGATTCCAGCAAATGTTTTTAGATGCCAGGTTCAAGCACCTTCCTAGAAGTAAATGTTTGCTTTGTTCTCCAAAAGCTTCTTTCCTGGAGCAACTTAGTCAGTGGGTTCCTAGTTAAGAAAACCAATCTGAGGAGTCAGGCAGTAATGCAGCAGGTTAAGTGCAAGTGGCACAAAGTGCAAGGACTGGCATAAGGATCCCGGTTCGAGGCCCTGGCTCCCCACTGCAAGGGAGTCACTTTACAAGCGATGAAGCAAGTCTGCAGGTGTCTATCTTTCTCTCCCCCCCCCTCTGTCTTCCCTTCCTCTCTCCATTTCTCTCTGTCCTATCCAACAACATTTCTCTCTGTCCTATCCAACAACAGTGACATCAATAACAACAACAATAATAACTACAACAATGAAACAACAAGGGCAACAAAAAGGAATAACTAAAATTTTAAAAAATTTAAAAAAAAAGAAAGAAAACCAATCTGAGGCCCATATTCAGCATAGGAGCCTATGTAACCTCTACAATATATATTTTTTTAAATGTGGCCTTTGGAATAGCCAAATTGTTCACATTAGAGTTAACAATTGGAGCTGCTCCCATCACATTTCTCAGGTAATTAGAGCTTTGTAAGTCTTAGTAACAAAGATGTGTGACTCATTCTCTAATATATTTATAGATTGTCCTTAAGACTTAGTTCCAGCAGCGTCAGTACAGAGTTAAATGCAAGAATTGGGAGAGGGCTTTGTTCTCAGTGGCCTTTCAGATTTTTTCTGGCTCAAGTGGCAAGAAAATTCCTCGTGTGACCAGATTGGCATGGCTCCTGAATAGAACTCCCAAATAACTGCTTCTATAACTTTGAATTCATATCAGCAACTAGAAAAAAATTTTTTTTTCATAGGACCAGCCTCATTGTTCAGCCAAATCAAAGACTCAAAATGTCATCTCTAGGGAGAATACAGGTCCAAAAAAGAAAAAAAGGATGACAGAGGACCTAGTGGAAGTTGTATTGTTATATGGAAAACTGTCTCCCAGTGTACAAACTATTGTATTTTCTGTCAAATGTAAAACATTAATTCCCCAATAAATAAATTTTAAAAATGTAATCTCTAGCCCTGCCCACCCAGAAGAAGCAGACCTACAAAGGGAACTCACCTACTGGCTTGTAGAGACCTCTCTCTGTATGACAAGTGGACAAAAAGTAGAGAAGAAATGAAGTCTTCCTATTTTTCACAAATCAGTTTCTTTTATAAGATAATGTATGGGGCCCAGTGGCAGCACACCCAGCTGAGCACACACTTGACCATACCCCACCTGCAAGACGAGGTGCTTCACAATTGGTAAAGTAGGTGTCTTCCTCTGTCCTTCTTTATCTCCCCCTACCCTCTATTTCTCTCTATCATGTCAGGAGAGAAAGAAAGAAAAAGAGAGAGAGAGAGAGAAGAGGAGAGAGAGAAAAAAAGGAAGAGAGAAAGAGGAAGGAAGGAAGAAAAAAGAAGAGGAAAGGAAGAAAGAAAGGAAGGAAGGAAGGACGGAAGAGAGAGAGAAAGAGAGAGAGGAAGAAAGAAAGAAAGAAAGAAAGAAAGGAAGGAAGGAAGGAAGAAAGAAAGGCTATCAGGAGTAGCAGATTTGCCATGTAAGCACCAAGCCCCACCACTAACACCGGTGGAAAAAATAATAAATATCACCAAATTATCGTCGCCCAGTAACTACTGATATTTCTGAAATTTCTGTTATCAGAGATTAGGTATGGGGCGGGGGGCAAGCATGTTATTTTAACATCACACAAGAAAGGAAAAATAGTGGTCGAGGAGGTGGCACAGTGGATAAAGTGCTTGACTCTCAAGTGTGAAGTCCTGAGTTCAAGCCCTGGCAGCATATGTACCAAAGTGATGCCTGGTTCTTTCTCTCTCTCCTCCTGTCTTTCTCATCTATCAGTAAATAAAATCTTAAAAAATAAAAAAAAGTGAGTTGGGTGGTAGCTCAGCGAGTTAAGCACAGGTGGCGCAAAGCACAAAGACCTGCGTAAGAATCCTGGTTCGAGTCCCGGCTCCCCACCTGCAGGGGAGTCACTTCACAGGCGGTGAAGTGGGTCTGCAGGTGTCTATCTTTCTCTCCTCCTCTCTCCAATTCTTCTGTCCTATCCAACAATGACTATAACAATAAAAAAATTTAAATATAGAAAGGAAAAATAACAATGATTTACTTGATCGTCTCAAAAAAAATGTGAAGCCAAATTGCTGGTTTGCTTTTTCTAGTGGAGTTGGGGTGAGATCAGGGGATGGCCCCAAATCACATAATCTATTACAGCTACCAGAGCTTCATTGGATTAATACAAAGCTTGAATTTTGAAACATAGTGTCTTCAAAAAAACAATTTTCTAATTGGGGCCTTTCAAGTGAAACAGTTATTTTCAGGGAAAGGGAGACCCTGTTCCCCAGATGGAAAGAGGAGGCACTGTGTCTATTGTCTCTCCCAAGTCCAATTGGTCCTGCAGATCTCCACAAACCCACACACACTCCTCTTCACCCTCTGCTTGAAAGTCTAACCACAACAGGATTCAGAGAACTTGCAGTGATTTAGAAAGTAGTGGAACTGGCCTGAGACCCTTTTATCCAATTGAAATTATTCCTGCCCCTTCCTTCTACTCATGCAGTTCCAGATGTCTCTTTTCTCATAGACAGACCCACAGTCTAATGATTATGTCTTCTTCCTCTTCCTCTTCCTCTCCTTCTCCTTCTCCTTCTCCTTCTCCTTCTCCTTCTTCTTCTTCTTCTTCTTCTCCTTCTTCTTCTTCTCCTCCTCCTCCTCCTCCTCCTCCTCCTCCTCCTCCTCCTCCTCCTCCTCCTTCTCCTTCTCCTTCTCCTCCTTCTTCTTTCTTCCCCTTCCCCCCTTCCCCCTCCCCACCTCTCCCCCCCCCCTCCTCCTTCTTCTTTTTGTTGTCTCCAGAGTTATAACTGGGGCTTGGTGCCTGCACTAAGAATCCACTGCTCCTGGAGGCTATTTTTTTCCCATTTGTTACCCTTGGATTACATCTTCTTAACAGCATGGTGTTTACAGTCAGAATGTATGAGACTGGACTCCAACTCCTGTAGGAGAAACTGTCCAATTGACAAAGAACAGACTCACAGTTTTAACCAAGGTGCCCACATCCTGGCTAATGATCATTGTACCATTGCATGCTGGGAGTGGCCATTAATAGCATATAACTTCAACTACTTTTCAACGCTGGTAAGTGTAACACATGCCTTAGAATGTCAAAGGGAAGTTCCTAAAATGCATAGCAAAGCACAGTGCTTACCAGCTGAGAAATTTTATGTGTTGTTACCTATTTTCTTGGACTAACTTTAAGGCTAAGTAAGCTTATATTTCAACTCTGTCATAAAAATAAAAATTAAGGGACTAGGTGTTGGCGTGCCTAGTTGACCGTACATGTTACAGTGCACAAGGACCCAGGTTCAAGCCCCTGGTCCCCAACTAAAGGGGAAAAAATTTTGAGTGGTGAAGCTGTATTGCAGGTGTCTGTCTCTCTTCCTCTCTATCTCTCTCTTCCCTCTTGATTTCAGACTGTCTCTATCCAACAAATAAATAAAGATAATAAATTTTAAAACAATTAAAAGTTCAAATGTTCTTCCAAGTGTCAATGGACTGTGTTTACCCTGTGCTTAGCTCATAGTAAGTGCTAGCTAAACAGACTGTCCTTCTCCCTGTATTCTTTGAGGCTAGTCAATGTCTCTGACTCTACTGCCAAAAACATCTCTCACAACTATCTAAAGTAACCCAAACCTCCTGAAATCCTCAAAATGCTTTTTGTGCATGAAACTGTGCTTTTGCTTGATTATAGTAGAAGGCATTAAAGATCAGTAAACACTAACATTATTGATGGAAAGGCATGGGAATTGGTTGACTAGCTGTGACTCTCCAGCAGAGAACCCCTCAGCTACCCCACTCAATTGCCACATCTCTGTTCAAGTAGTATTGAAAAGAAACAGGCTGAGATAATTAACAGTGGCTATTTCTATGGAATCAAGGGACTGGGGCAAAAGTGGGAAAGTCTACATCTTTATGGATCAAGGGATACCATAGTTTATAAAATCATGCCCACCCGACACCCAGAATTACTCCAATTTGTCCTCAGAATTGGTGAAATTTATGTCATTATTATTGCTGTTATTGTTATTATTATTTTGCTTCCAGGGTTATTGCTGAGGCTTAGTGCTGGCACAATTAATCCACCACTCCTAGCAGCTTTTTTTTTTTTCATTTTATTAGATAGGACAGAGAGAAATTGATAGGGGGAGACTAGAGAGAAAGAGAGAGAATGATAGACATCTGCAGACTGTCTTTGCCACTTGTGAAGCATCCCCCCTGCAGACTCAAACCTTTATCCTTGTGCTTAACCAGGTGTGCCATCACCCAGCTCCATGAAATTTATGTCTTCAGATTTTTTTTTCTAAACTCGTCAAAAAAAATAAATAAGGCAAAATAATTTCCCCTTCTAGATTAAGGGACTAAAATAACGGTTACAATTCTATGTGCCCAGGAGACCCACCGAAATAGAAGACCTCATGGCAACCAGATAACTGAGGGTTTTATATGATCCTGGGTCAAGGAAAAATGCAGATGTCTGAGGCTTCAATGGAGAGAAGAGGAAGTATTTAATAAACAAAGGTTGTGCTGTCTTATCTTTCAGATAGAATAAACATATCTGGTAATAACTTTCTTCCTGGCATAGGCCCATTTCCTAATGTACATTTCTTTTATGAATGTGGATTTCCTGTAAAACTTCTACTCTGCTTTTTTTTTTTTAAGCATCTGTGTCTGAAGCTGTTTTGCTTTGGTTTTTAATCAGCTCAAAATAATCCACAAAATTGCTTATCTGGCAGCTCAACTCACGACCAGTGTTCAATTAGCTGGATTAACAATGTTTTATAAGCCAATAATGTGCAATCACCAACATCACACACAGTCAAGTTGACGCTAGACTTTACAAAAATCAAGTTAGCTCTGCAGACAGAGGCTAACTGTATCAAGGTTTGTTTATTTCTTTTAGCCTCCACACTTAGCATCAAGTGGGTTTCTGAACTCTTGAAACCTGCCTTAGGTACATAAGATGTACCCACATCTACCAGGGCCCCCAGATGTGTTCAGGGATAAAAAGCAAACCTTTCATTTCCTTAGAACCTGGAAAGTTCTCTCTCAGCCTGCCTATGTAAAGAAATAAAAGCTGAAATATATGACTTAATATGGGATTCTAGTTCTTTGCTATGAAAAACACAATGAAATCCAGTAACTAAAGTCTTTCCTCTAATGAGTCTAATCATTCGTTGTGCCTTTGACATGGCAGTGTCTTTTCATTCCCTTGTTGTTCGTTCACTTCACTTGACTTTTAATCAGCAAAAGTCCACCCAAACAAAGGAAGGATCTGTGCCTCCATTTCTTTCCAGCCAACAGCATGGCAGCCAATGGCAAAGGTTTCCATTCCAAAAACAAACCACACACACAGCGAAATAAGTAATTTGTACAGTATGTTCATTGCTTACTTTTCTCTTGGAATACATGATGCATTTTTATAGAGGGTGGTGAAGGAAGAAAAGAACCACATTTGCAACCCAACATCATTCTGCTCAGTGTCATTTCAAGAGCCAGATAAAAGCCAAAGTGGGGAGGCTGGGAAGAGTATAATATAGCAGTGCTGACAACCACCCTCCATTTCATTCAGGAGCCAGGAGGTTACACCCAGGCATCACAATAGCTTCCCTCCTCACAGCAGAACTGGTAAGTGCTTTCTTGTTTGTTTTCCTCAAACCTGAGGAGAATTCCTGCAGATACTCATCAATTTTTAATTTGCAAAACAGTGTTTTGACTAACTACCAACTGGCAAAATTGAGGAAAAAGGACTCCTAGTAGTTTGGGGAAGAAAAAAAAAAAGGCCTATGTGCAGATTCATATTTTTTGGTTCTGTCAGGAGAGATTGGAACAAGGTTTGCTCCAGCTACTGATTAACTCCAAAAACACTGAAAGTGTGTGGCTGTTTGCGGGGGGAGGGAGGAAGCCAACACAAAGAAAAACTTCCAATGGTGCCCCCTTCGCAGCTTTTACCTATTACCTAGATAATTATAGCTCATAAATGTGGACTTAAAGCAGCTGTGATCCAAAAACAGTCAGGTATCATTTGTGGAAAACCTATTATAGAGCAAAATAGAAGGAGGGAATGGTGCTCAGAGGAAAATTGACTTTGCCCTCCCTAGATTACAAAGTAGGAAGCAAGTTCTAAATTGAGCTGTAATGTGGTTTGGGCTTTTTCTTTCTTTCTTTCTTTCTTTCTTTCTTTCTTCCTTCCTTTCTTTTTTTTTTTCTCCTTTCTTTCTTTCTTTTTTTCTTTTCTTTTCAAACTGAACAGTGTGTGGTTCTTCAAAAAAGCCCTAGCTTTGTGGTTGCTGCATTTAAAAAAAAAATTATAATCAATTGCCTGTTAGAGTAATTGGTACCTGGGCTCTCTACTCATAAAGGACAAATGACTAAGTGGTGGAAAGTAGCTGAGAGAACAGGTCCAGCTACTGAATTGTTCCTTTAGTGATCAGAGAACAGTGAGCGGTGATAGATTGTTTTGTTTTGTTTTGTTTTTGTCTATTAGGTTGCCCTTTGCCCCAAAGGATAGCTAATAAAAAGCCAAATGTTTGATAATAGAAATTTCAGACTGTCTTAAATTGGTCCATTTAGCTTAAAACAAATTCATTCTGCCCACACTTGCATGAACTTATGACTAAATTAATCTGCTGTTTTTCTTGGAGTTTTTTGTGGGGAGGAAAAAAAAAAATCCAAGGAAATTTTCCCTGTGTCTCAAGACCCTTGCTAGAGTCAATCTTCATACTGAATAGTTTTCATCATGCTTACACATCTTCCAGATTCTGAATAGTCTTAAAAGTTTTTTTCTGGAGTCGTGCAGTAGCGCAGGGGTTAAGCGCAGGTGGCGCAAAGCACAAGAACCCACGTTAAAGATACCGGTTCGAGCCCTCGGCTCCCCACCTGCAGGGGAGTCGCTTCACAGGCAGTGAAGCAGGTCTGTAAGTGTCTCTCTTTCTCTGTCCCTCTCTGCCTTCCCCTCCTCCCTCCATTTCTCTGTCCTATCCAACAACAACGACATCAATAACAACAATAATAACTACAACAATAAAACAAGGGCAACAAAAGGGAGTAAGTAAATAAACATTATAAATTAAAAAAAAAATTTAAGTTTTTTCTTAGGGGTAGGACGGTAGCGCAGCTGGTTAAGCTCACTCTGTGAGAAGCACTACGACCAGAGTAAGGAATCCTGGTTTAGAGCCTCTGGCTCCCCACCTGCAGAGGTGTCGCTTCACAGGTGGTGAAGCAGGTCTGCAGGTGTCTTTCTCTGCCCCCTCTCTATCTTCCCCTCCTCTCTCCATTCTCTCTGACCTATCCAACAACAGTAGCATGAATGACAAGAATAATAATAACCACAACAACGATAAAACAACAAGGGCAACAAAAGGAGGGGGAAAAAAAAGGCTCCAGCAGCAGTGGATTTGTGGTGCAAACACCGAGCCCCAACAGTAACCCTGGAGAAAAGAAAGTTTTTTCATCATCTATATTTATTACTTTATCACAGTTTCACATCTTTTAGTTTGCAAGAGAATGTCATACATTTTCTGTGTTTTGTACCACTATTTGTCATCTGCTATAGTCAGAAATTTAACCCAACATTCCCTTTTTAAAGTCTACACAACTTGGGGCAATCATCTTAGAGAATGAGTGAGCAAGGTAATGTGCATTTGGTAATATAATTGCTCTATCAGCTCCCTGTTTGTACAAGTAGCCATGACATTCATTTTAAAATGAGAATGTATTTCTTCATGTTCAAAAATGTATTCTAATTATCATTTTAAAATAAGAAAAAATTGGGGGCCAGATGGTAGTGCAGTGGGTTAAGCGCATGTGGCGCAAAGCGCAAGGACCAGCATAAGAATCCAGGTTAGAGCCCCCGGCTCCCCACCTGAAGGGGAGTCACTTCCCAGGCAGTGAAGCAGGTCTGCAGGTGTCTATCTTTCTCTCCTCCTCTCTGTCTTCCCCTCCTCTCTCCATTTCTCTCTGTCCTATCCAGCAACAATGACAACAACAATAATAATAATAACCACAATGATTAAGAAAAAAAAAAACCAGGGCAACAAAAAGGGAAAAAAATTAGCCTCCAGGAACAGTGGATTCATAGTGCAGGCACCAATCTCCAGCAATAACCCTGGAGACAAAAAAAAAACAGAGGAAATTTAAAAATCTAACAATAGGAGACTGATTCAAGAATCTTTTCTTATACACAAAGTTATATTAGGTTTTCTTATAAGTTATCTTTGTAAAGTATTTAACAGTCATTAGAAAATCATAATTTGGGAGTCGGGCTGTAGCGCAGCGGGTTAAGCTCACGTGGCGCAAAGCACAAGGACCGGCATAAGGATCCCGGTTCGAACCCCGGCTCCCCACCTGCAGGGGAGTTGCTTCACAGGTGGTGAAGCAGGTCTGCAGGTGTCTTTCTCTCCTCCTCTCTGTCTTCCCCTCCTCTCTCCATTTCTCTCTGTCCTATCCAACAACAACAACAATAATAACTACAACAATAAAACAACAAGGGCAACAAAAGGGAGTAAATAAATAATAATAATAATAATAAAAGAAAATCATAATTTGGGGCCAGGTGGTGGCACAGCTGGTTGAGCGCTTATGTTACAATTCACAAGTACCTGGGTTTGAGCCCTCAGTCCCTACCTACAGGGTAAAGCTTTGTGAGTGGTGAAGCAGTGTTGTGGGTGTCTCTCTGTCTCTCCTTTTCTCTGTCACCTCCTACCCTCTCGATTTCTGGCTGTCTCTATCCAATAAATAAACAGAGATAAAAAAAAAGAAATCATAATTTAGCATAATTGTGGATGTTTTTATTATAATGTTAACCATGATTAGAACTATATAAAAAGTAAATGCAGTTGAAGAAAATATGCAAATTTGAAAATGGTTGTGCTAAGTTGATAGTTTATGTTGGAGAGGACATTTTTGAATTAGTTGGGAGGGGGGCTGCAAAGTAATGGCAAAGTAATTTAGTGAAAGAAAATACAAAGTTTAATGTATTTTATTAACATATATATAAGAATTTACAAAAATATTCAAAGATATGATGAGAATGTGAGGCTTATATACCCTCTTAAAAGAAGTAAAGGGAAAAGAGGGCACACTGGGGAAAATGACTTATGAGAGATTTGTCATTAGAGAGAGAGAGATAAAGAAAGAAAGAAGAGAGAGAACCAGAGCACTGATCAGTTCTCACATAATGATGGTGCTGGAGACTGGACCTGCAGCTTTTGGGCTTCAGGCATGCAAGTTGGTAGTCTAACAGGCCAAGCTATGATACCCCCTCCCCCTACTCCACCCCACCCCACTTCACAAAAAGATTCTTAATAAGGGAAAAGAATAGGAAAGAAAGACAGGGAGATGAGGATGGGAAAACAAATCACTTTGTAGAAACGTCAAGAGATCCTTACAATAGCGAGAGATGTGAAGGTTTCTTTTTTCTTTTTTTTTTTGATATGAAGGTTTCTATGACCATATGTTTTTACATAGTATGGAGACTTGATAAGAATTAATTTCCAGGGCAGGGGTAGATAGCTTAATGGTTATGCAAACACTTTTATGCCTGAGGCTCCAAAGTCCCAGTTCAATCCCCTGCACCACCATAAGCCAGAGCTGAACAGTGTTCTGGTAAAAAAAAAAAAAAAAAAAAAAAGAATTAATTTCTGGGAGTCATGTCGTAGCACAGCAGGTTAAGCACAAGTGGCACAAAGTGCAAGGACCAGTGTAAGGATCCTGGTTCGAGCCCCTGGCTCCCCACCTGCAGAGAAGTTGCTTCACAGGCGGTGAAGCAGGTCTGCAGGTGTCTGTCTTTCTCTCCCCCTCTCTGTTTTCCCCTCCTCTCTCCACTTCTCTCTGTCCTATCTAACAACAAAAACATCAATAACAATAATAACTACAACAACAATGAAAAACAAGGGCAACAAAAGGAAAAATAAATATTAAAAAAAATTATTAATTTCTCCTATTGCCCCCACAGGTAGGCTGTAACACAATTGAGTTCTTGTAGAAGAGACAGCATACTGGTTGTATAAAAAGACTGATGCCTGAGACTCCAAAGTCCCATATTCAGTCATGCAAACCACCATAAGTCTGAGCTGAACAGTGCTCTGGTAAAAGAAAAAAAAAAATCTAGTTAGGGCTAAGGAGATAACATAGTGCTTATGTAAAAAGACTTTCATGGCTGAGGCACTAAAGTTTCCAGGTTCAATCCCCAGCACCATCATAAACCACAGCTGAATAATGCTCTGGTAAAAAAAAAAAAATTTATTTGGGAATTTGAATATATTTTATTCAAAATATATTTTTTTAATTTTTTATTTAAGAAAGGATTAATGAACATTGGGAGTTGGGCTGTAGCGCAGCGGGTTAAGCACAGGTGGTGCAAAGCACAAGGACCTGCATAAGGATCCCGGTTCGAACCCCGGCTCCCCACCTGCAGGGGAGTCGCTTCACAGGTGATGAAGCAGGTCTGCAGGTGTCTGTCTTTCTCTCCCCTTCTCTGTCTTCCCCTCCTCTCTCCGTTTCTCTCGGTCCTATCCAACAACGACAACAACAATAATAACTACAACAATAAAACAACAAGGGCCACAAAAAGGGAATAAATAAATAAAAGAAAAGAAAAAAATAAATAAATTTAAAAAAAAAGAAAGGATTAATGAACAAAAACATAAGGTAGGAGGGGTCAAAATAATTTTTATGGCACAATTTTAATGGCTTAAAAGTGTAGGCCTCTTCCAGTGGTATCCTCTTCCATTTCTCTCTTTCTTTAATAGCACATTGCTTCCGTAGTCTAGAAATTTTATAACATTGAAAGTTCCTAGGCTGGGGATATGGCATAGTGGTTACACTCATGTTTGTGTGTGTGTGTGTGTGTGTGTGTGTGTGTGTGTGTGTGTGTGTGTGTGTGTGTGAGAGAGAGAGAGAGAGAGAGAAAGAGAGAGAAAGAGAATTATATAAGTAAGTAAAAATTAATTAGTTAATTAATGAGCCAAAGAAATATCTCACTCGTCATACACTCCACCCAGGTTCAAGCCCTGGCATAGAAGGAGTCTTTAAGCACCAGAGGAAACTTCAGTCCTGTGGTGGTAGCACCTCCTATTTTTCTGTCTCTGTTTATCTGTGCTTCTGTCTGTCTGTCTATCATCTATCACCTATCTATCTATCTATCTATCTACCCATCTAGCTACATAAAAGTAGCTCAGAGCAATGAAACTGCACATGTTGAGGCTCCAACAACACAAGAAAAATAAAAGTAAAAGACAGAAATGTTGACCAAGGAGTTAGATAAGGTGTTACATTTTGAGCACCAGGTCTCAAGTCTGAGTCTCTGCCCAGAATTTCATGTATTCTGAGTCTCTCTCAAAATAAATAAATCCTTTAAAAAAAAAAAAAAAAAAAAAACCACTGGCAGTCGGGCGGTAGCGCAGTGGGTTAAGCGCATGTGGCACAAAGCGAAAGGACCGGCATGAGGATCCCGGTTCGAGCCCCCGGCTCCCCACCTGAAGGGGAGTCACTTCACAGGCGGTGAAGCAGGTCTGCAGGTGTCTATCTTTCTCTCCCCCTCTCTGTCTTCCCCTCCTCTCTCCATTTCTCTCTGTCCTATCCAACAACAACCACATCAATATCAACAACAATAATAGCTACAACAATAAAACAAGGGCAACAAAAAGGAATAAATAAATAAATATTTTTTTAAAACACCGAATTATCTAACATAACATTCTCTTAAATTGAACAGTTTCAAAATCTGTCTTCAATCTGTGGTTGCACAAGATTGTTCAATTTGGTTATTTGATTTGGCTTTATCATCTCAGAGCTCTAAGCTCTGTTCTGCCTCCCACGTTTTTCATGACCTGAGGCAGAACAAACCCTGTTTCCTTTCCTCTAAAAGAAATCCAATGGGATAGGCTCCTTCTAGCTTTCTATTTAATCCCCTCCCCACCCCACCCCTTTTCCAGCACTGATTCAGTCATTGATCCATTCATGGGTAACCAGCTCATATGTAGTAAGTAAGTATTTGGTGATTCAAATCCTTTATATTTAGTTACTTCTTTCATATTTTCTAATCATACTATTTTTTATTATTTACTAATAAGTGAAAAATAATAAAAAATAAGATGAATAATGTTTTTTTCAGATAAGATGAAAATGCTTTTTCTTCATCACCAGCACTTAAATGCTCTGCGTCATTTTTTTTTTCAAGTAGAAAAAAAAAAAGGCAGGGACCAGGCGGTGGCATACCTGGTTAAGCGCATACATTACAGTGCGCAAGAACCCAGGTTCAAGCCCCTGGTCCACACCTGGTAATGTATGCGCTTAACCAGGTATGCCATCGCCTTACAACAATAAGTAAATAAAAAATATTTTTTAAAAAAAGAAAAAGAAAGGGGTCAGGCAGTAGCACAGCAGGTTAAGCGCACGTGGCAAAGCACGCAAGGACCGGCAGAAGGATCCCAGTTGGAGCCTCTGGCTCCCCACCTGCAGGGGAGTCACTTCACAGGCGGTGAGGCAGGTGTCTATCTTTCTCTGCCCCTCTCTGTCTTCCCCTTCTCTCTCCATTTCTCTCTGTCCTATCCAACAGCGATGGCATCAAAAACAACAATAATAATAACTACAACAATTTAAAAAAGCAACAAAAGGGGGGGGGAGAAAAAAGGAAGAAGCAAAGAGAGAAAGAGACAGCGCAGCACTGAAGTTCTCCTCAATGCCATAGGACCTCCCTGTGGTATACTGAGGACTCGAACCTGCATCTAGCAATGACAAGCAGAGCAAGCTCCTAGATGAGTTACCTCACCAGCCTCCAAATTTCGCTTAACTGCTAAAGAAACGGTGCCAAGCATGAGGAAATATTCAATAGATATGATCCAAGAATAGTGTTTTCTGTTTTTTATTTTTCTGTCTTCCCTTCAAACAAGTGAATAAATTGCCCTGGTAGATCATTAGAAGATAGAAGGACACGTGTTAAGTAGGACCTAGGATTGTCTGTGTGGGAAGTTATCTCTATGAAGCAAATAGATCCTGAGTAACCAATCACTCAGGCTTGGTTTCATTAGCCTCTTGGCTCATTAACAAACAGAATCAACAGATCCCTGTGAACGTGAATGTATGAAACACTAGAGGCAACAACTCTTACAGGTACAAGTAGAAATATAAATTTTGGCTTCTGATATAAGGATTCAAATGAAATTAATTATTCAGAACTTTTTAGATGGGTTAAGTATTCTTTGACTAGGTGTTTACCTCCATGTTCAAGCAAAGGGAAATGGGAGTTCAGATGTTTGGTTACTTATTTGCAAGTCTCTGGTTTTCCTTTTTGTGAGGGCAAGGGGCTATGTATCAATAACTAAGAGCAGTCACCTGTATGTTACATGAACTCAAGAAAATATTGGCTAATCTACTGTCTGCTGTTATTGGCAGCACAAAGATTTTTTTTTTCTTTGCCTCCAAGGTTATTGCTGGGATTCAGTGCCTGCACTACGAATCCACTGCTCCTGGAGGCCATTTCCCCCCATTTTTGTTGCCCTTGTTGTTATTACTGTTTTTGTTTTTGGATAGGACAGAAAGAAATGGAGAGAGGAGGGAAAGACAGAGAGGAGGAGAGAAAGACAGGCACCTGCAGACCTGCTTCACCGCCTGTGAATTGACTCCCCTGCAGGTGGGGAGCCAGGTGTCTCTCTTCTTCTGTATATTCCCCTTCTCTCTCAGTTTCTCTCTGTCTCTATCCAATAACAAATAAATAAATAATAATAATTAAAAATAAATAAATCTCATGTATATAATATATGTATTTTTTTTCTGGAGCACAGAAACTCAGAATAGTCTTTGGCTTCTGAGAGAATACTGTGTGAGAGCAGCATGCAAATAAGAATTGTGGAAGTAAAAAGTCGTTTTCACTAAAGCAACCCTCTTTGAAACATCCCCTATGAAAATAATAATAATAAATGTCATAAGAGAAGTGCCTTTACTAAGCCACTACCCTCACTTCATCCCAACTTTGAGATAGCAGGTGTCCAGGTATCCAGCACCTGAGAGAGTCTTGGCACCTGAGGAGGCAAACATGTATATAAATGCATAATCTATTTCCTGGAGCCCCAAACATATTTTCCAGTGAATTTTTCTCAAGTGTTACATATTTACTGGGAAAACACCATCAACCAATGGGAACACCCTAATAAATCATGGATTAAATCTCTTACTATTATGTGGTCCAAGAAGTGGCAAAGTAGATGACGTGTTGGACTTTCAAGCCTGGAGTGGTGAGTTTGGTCCTCAGCATCGCATGCACCAAAGTGATGCTCTGCCCACCCCCGTTAGTAAAACAATAAAGCTTAAAAAAAAAAAAAAGAGCTCAGGAGTTGGGCGGTAGCACAGCGGGTTAAGTGTACATGGTGTGTGAAGCGTAAGGAACCTGGTTCGAGCCCCCTGTTCCCCACCTGCAGCAGAGTCCCTTCACAGGTGGTGAAGCAGGTCTGCAGGTGTCTATCTTTCTCTCCCCCTCTGTCTTCCCCTCCTCTCTCCACTTCTTTCTGTCCTATCCAACAGCGACGACGACAAGAAAACAGGGGCAACAAAAGGGAATAAATAAATATATATAAAAAAGCAACTCTAGGCGTTACCCCCACTTGTGCATACCGTCTACTGGGGAATTACATAGCATTTACATTTTCACTGTGCTATTTTCAACAATTGCCAACTTCTGTCCTCTGAGGAATTCATATTGATTCTGATCTGTAATAAGGGTATTCACTTCAGCCTAAAAACTTGGAATAGCAGTGTTGCTGAGCTCCATTCAGCATCTCAGAGTTTAACTAGCCTGTAAAGTTGAATGTTCTCTAAGTCAGACTAAAACAACTAGTTCTTATCTAAATTCCCAAGTGGTCTTTGCTTTGAATAGTTTTTTTTTAGTTGAAGATTGAAGAAGTAGAATAAGAAAAAGATTCAGGTCAACCAGTGGGATAGGTGGACATTCCAAGAACATAGAAACAGTAGGCCTTTTTGGTATCACTAGCAAAACAAAAACAAAGAAAGAGAATCCCCAGATGACAAAAGTTCCAAGCAATATGAAACCAAAAAAATAATAATAATTAATCTCAAGAAGTTTAGCCCATTAGTAAGGAGAAATCATGTTGTTGTTTTTTTCCCAGAGGTTATGCAAAAGCAAAACAGATGTGTGCTGCCAAGGTTACTTTCTGAAGTTTTGGTTTTATGTTCCTTTGTGAGCAAGAGGCAAAAAAAAAAAAAAAAAAAAGTCATTAAAAAGCTGCCCAGAGTCAACCAGTGGATCCTCTAGTAGAAAGACTGGATCTGTTTGGTATGATCCCTTCATCACAAACACTTTACATAATTGCATGTAATAAACCACAATGCCCAACAAAAGTGATCTTTATAAATACATGTAGTAAATAATTACAAAACTGTTTGAAGGAACATGAAGGAGCCATCAGCAGAGCTTGAGTTAAAGGCAGAGTTTATATTGAAAAGGGAGGACTTCATGGAGAAGGAATTTTGAAGAGAGATACACAAATTAGCAACTAGAGAATCCATGCCAAGGGTGGGAGAAACAGCATAATTTCATGCATAAGACTCTCATGCTTAAAATCCAGAGGTCTTAGATTCCCTTGTACAACTGGAAGAAGGGGAGAAGGGGTGAAGGGGGTGGAGGGGGAGAATCCAAGCCAAATATAGTAAATATATGTAGGGGTTGAGTTATCTCTAATGACTTAAAAAATAACTTGTATTTGGTTACATTGTTGGACCTCAAGAAAGTAATAGCTGTGATTTTTTTTTCATAGAGCTTTCTCTTTGGCAGTTTACGATACATCTCAAAGCTCTCCTACAAGTCCTGTGTGCAACTTTTAGCTCCCCTCCCACCACCCTCACTTTTTATTTTTCACCAGAGCACCAGTCATCTGGGCTATTAATGGCTCTAGGACCACACCTGCTCTTGCATTCACATGCATGCAAACCTTGTGCACTAGGGCTACACTCTCTCTCTCCCTGGACCTAATAACAAATCTGAGTGGAAACTGCCAGTGGAGCAGGTGACTTGATTATACAGTGAGGAGTTCACATAGATGCTTGTTTAGGATCCACCATATATTAAAGTACTGCTATCTGACCTTGACCCTTTTAACCCAATAAAGGGACTATTTATTTATTTATTTATTGCCTCCAGGGTTATCGCTGGGGCTCAGTGCCTGCACCATGAATCCACTGCTCCTGGAGGCCACTTTTTTCCCGTTTTTATTGCCCTTGTTGTTGTTATCATTACTGTTATTTTTGTTATAGCTGTTGTTGTTGTTGGATAGGACAGCGAGAAGTCGAGAGAGGAGGGGAAGACAGAGAGGGGGAGAGAAAGACACCTGCAGACCTGTTTTACCTCTTGTGAAGCGACACCGCTGCAGCTAGGGAGCGAGTTGATTCCAACCGGGATCCTTACGCTGGGCCGTGTGCTTCGCATCATGTGCACTTAACCGCTGCGCTACCGCCAAGCCCCCCAAAGGGACAATTTCTTAAGCTTCAACATAAACACCTCTTACCAGCCTAACAAAAATACGTATATTTCCCATGCAATTGTTGTATTATCTAAGAATTTGATGTGTGTGGTATATTTTATTCATGCACATTATACAGTTGAATATTATGTAACTAGCTGTATTTCACATTGAAGCTATATTAGGTATGTTAGAGTTTGATGACTGGGAAGAAAAAAACACTTCCTCCTCCATTCATTGGATTTTCTACTGAATATATATTCTGTTTCCTTCATTCTGTGCTGTGCTTGAACTTTAAGAGTATGTAAGGGTGAGGGAGATAGCATAATGGTTCTGCAAAGAGACTCTGACGCCTGTGGTTCGAAAGTCCCAGGTTCAATCCCCCAAGCCACCCTAAGCCAGTGCTGGGTAGTGCTCTGGTAAATAAATAATATAGTTCTTCCCCAGAGGTTTTCAGGATTTAGAAGAGCAGATAAACATATTAGCCACTAATAGCTATGGGGAGATTGTGTGTGACAGGGATGAGAGGGAGGCCCTAAAGCCAGTCAGATCTAAGAGTTTATCACCGGGGCTCGGTGCATGCACTATGAATCCATTCCCTGAGGCCATTTTCCCCCATTTTTGTTGCCCTTGTTGTCCTTGTTGTTATTATAGTTATTGCTGTTGCTGTTGTTGGATAGGACAGAGAGAAATCTAGAGAGAAGGGGAGGACAGAAAGGGGGAAAGAAGGCTAGACACCTGCAGACCTGCTTCACTATCCGTGAAGCGACCCCTTGCAAGTGTGCAGCCAGGGGCTTGAACCCAGATCCTTACGCCAGTCCTTGCATTTCGCGCCATGAACAGTAACCCACTGTGCTACCATCTAGCCCCCAGGCTTGACAATTTTTGCAGCTCATTCAACCTCTTGGAAAAAAAATACTAGTATTAGTATTTTAAAAAATACTAATACCTCACAGAATTGTCGTGAGCATTAAATGTGACAATACATGTCAGGTCATTAGCGTTGTTTGGTCGTTAACATGTACTCAGGAAGAACTAGGTGTTACTGTAATGTGCTAAGTGCTACTTTTATAATTAAGTGTTTTTGGCATTTCCATCCTTTTGAATGTAGTTAATTAAACTGGTTTAATTCTAAGCAATAAAAGATAGACAACCACAATGCTTATAGTGAACTTACTGACTTTCTATAAGAAAATAATCTGGGGGTGGGGGGGTTCTCATCATCTTTTCCTAGAAATGGAACCTGTTGTCAACCAAAAGTCCCAATCTAATTATTTGGTAGAGAAGATTTAACACATCACTGCGGCGTGACACCTGCTCTCCTTGGGTGTTCAGCATTCCCTTAACGCCCTTAATAGAAAAGAAGAAAACAGGAATTAATGAATTTGATGATAATTAAGAACTTAAATTCCATTCTCAACTTCATCTCTGCCTTCTCAGACCAAATATAAATGTTAGTTACTATCAAGATGCCCATGTATATGAAAGCAGTATATACAAATCCATTGAAGGGTTTGGAACATGGCTTGGCAGCAGAGTACATGCCTCAAAATCCACTGAATAGCTATTCTGTCAGTCAGTAGATATTACTGAACTCTACAGGGGCCAGGTGGTGGTGCACCTGGTTGAGCACACATGTTACAATGTGCAAGGACCAAGTCCAAAACTCTGCTTCCCACCTGTAGGGGGAAAGCTTTGCGAGTGGTGAAGCAGTGTTTCAGGTGTCTCTGTCTCTCTCCCTCTCCATCAGCCCCTTCCCCCTCAATTTCTGGCTGTCTCCATCCAATAATTAAATAAATAAATATACTTGAAAAAAATACAAGCTACACTCAGCAGCTAATACCTCCACCAACTTCCTGTGGGTTGCAGGCCCACGTGGGGCACTTCTGAGCTTGTCTACTATTATTATTTGTCAGGCAAGTAGCTCTGGAGAGATAAAAAGGTAAGCAAAACTACAGCATGCAGAAGTGGGGGAAACAAATACCTATCAAATGTGAATAGATAACTAAAAATTGTAAGTGAAAAATGTAGAGACCTTAACTTAGCCTAGGGGATAGGCTTATGGAAGTCTAGAAAAAGCTCACTTGGGGACTGGCAGAGTAACTTAGTTGGATGGTGCACCTGCTTTGCCAAGTGCTCAACCCAGATTTAAGACTGACTCCGAGCACACTGGAGAAAATTTTGGTGTTGTGATGCCTTTTTCTTTTTTCTTTCTTTTTCTTTTTCTTTTTCTTTCTTTCTTTTTTTTTTTTTTTTTTGTTTCCAGGGTTATTGCTGGGGCTCGGTGCCTGCACTATGAATCCACTGCTCCTGGAGACTATTTTTCCCTTTTGTTGCCCTTGTTGTTTTATCGTTGTTATTGTTGTTATTGTTGTTGTTGTTGCTGTCGTTGTTGTTGGATAGGACAGAGAGAAATCGAGAGAGGAGAGGAAGACAGAGAGGTGAGAGAAAGATACCTGTGGACCTGCTTCACCCCTGGTGAAGCGACCCCCCTGCAGGTGGGGTGCCGGGGCTCGAACTGGCATCCTTAGGCCAATCCTTGCACTTCGCGCCATGTGCACTTAACCTGTTGCGCGACCGCCCCAGCCCCCTGTGATGTCTTTTTTTTTTTTCCTCTGTCACTCTACCTCTGGTTACCTAGCTCTCTTTATTTGAAAAATCTGGCCAGGAAGAGTAAAGCCCCAATAACAGCAACAAAAGTTCCTTTAGGAAAGTAATATCTAGTAATAAAGGGCCCGGTCAGTCCAGAGTGGGTGAAATGCCAGTGATGACTAAATAAAGTACAGTTTGCCCATTAGAATTGTTTGGTAATCCCCCCCCTTTAATTTCAGAATCACCGACAAGTTCAGAAAGCAACAGGACTAATGAAATCAATAGTTTGATTACGGAAAATGTCAAAGTGAGTGGTGGGAAGGTAGCACAGTGTGTTAGACTCTCAAGCATGATTTACTGAGTTCAGTCCCCAGCAGCACATTACCAGAGTGATGTCTGATTCTTTCTCTTTCTGTCTCCTCCTATCTTTCTCATTAATAAATAAATAAAACCTTTAAAAAAATGAGGATAGGGCAAAAAAATAATGCTAAGGTGATACAAGTAGATTATTCTGTTATCTGTCTATATAAGATTAAGCATGATGGGAGTCGAGCAATAGCATAGCGGGTTAAGCGCAGGTGGCACAAAGCACAAGAACTAGCATGAGGATTTCAGTTCGAGCCCCCATATCCCCACCTGCAGGGGGGGTCGCTTCACAAGTGGTGAAGCAGGTCTGCAGGTGTCTCTCTTTCTCTCCCCCGTCTTTCCCTCCTCTCTCCATTTCTCTCTGTCCTAACCAACAACGACGACATCAACAACAATAATAACTACAACAATAAAAAAAAAAAAAGGGGGAGTCGGGCGGTGGCACAGTGGGTTAAGCGCTGGTGGCGCAAAGCGCAAGGACCAGAGTAAGGAACCCGGTTCGAGCCCCGGGTTCCCCACCTGCAGGGGCATCACTTCACAGGCGGTGAAGCAGGTCTGCCGGTGTCTGTCTTTCTCTCCCCTTCTCTGTCTTCCCCTCCACTCGCCATTTCTTTCTGTCCTATCCACCAACAACGACATCAATAATAACTACAACAATAAAACAAGGACAACAAAAGGGAATAAATAAATAAATAAATATTAAAAAATGAAAAAAAGAAAAAAAGATTTATTTTTTAAAAAGAGGGCAACAAAAGGAAATAAATATTTAAAAAAAAAGATTAAGCAAGTTGTTTCCTGTCTGTCGTTCTGCCCCACAGCTTTTATTTTGTCAACATTAATAATAATAAAACGTTCTCCTGTAAATGATTTTATGATAATACATACATATACACACAAGCCATATATTTAATTATAGCTTTTAAATGCATGAGCCAAGAAAGTGGGGAAAGTGTCAAAGATGATAAATTCTTAGCTTTTTCTGGGAAGGGTGTTTTGCTCCAGAACAGTATTTTGTGCCTGACATGAGTATATTTCCTGTGTAAGCCTCAAGTCTTACGTGTCTCCAATTTTACACTTACTTGTCTAGATTTATGGGTAATCTCTTGTCTTCTATTTACTCAGATTTTATTTATTTGTTTGTTTTTTAACCATAGCACTGGTCAGCTCTGGCTTATGGTGGTACAGGGGGTTGAACCTGGGACTCTGGGGCCTCAGGCATGAGAGTCTCTTTACATAACCATTATGCTATCTGCCTCCCTGCCTGTCTTCTATCTACTCAGATCCTTGACTTTCCATCCATCCTCATGCCCCACCTCAGCCACATTTTTATGCTTAACCCAGGCCATTAAGGTAAATGAGTCAATACATAGTGTAGAGAGCCTTTGTCAAATTGTATCTAGCAACAAGGGCATAAACAAAGCTGGGATGTGGGGAAAATGAACAGAAGGGGCTGTTATTTGAGGGAGTGGGGTATGGAAGCCCAGGGCGAGGCAGAAGGTCCAGAGAGGCTGGGGTCAGGTGTGTCTGAGAGGGGTGGATGTGTGTGTGAGCATAAGAGCTCAGGGTATTGGGTGACTGAAGCACATTTATTCCCATGGAGATGGCCTCTTGTAACAGCTGTCACTTCACTTCATCCTCTGAGAGCCACAGGCGGTATTTGTGACTTCATGTCTCTTCCTAGTGGGTTATTCCTTTGGATATTTTATTAAAATGTCAAAGCAAATAAACAAGCAAAAACAAAACAAAAAAATTATCCTGGCTGACTTTTTGTTCTTTGAGACTGAACTAGTGAAAAGGGAGGAGGTCGACACACACTTAAAATTGCTTGTCTCTTAGGAGAGATTACAATATGACAAGGTAGATATTTTCAGATTTCTTCAGCAAATGTATTCCATCTCCCAGAACACAGGGAGGAGGAAAATTATTGTAGAACGTGTCTCATCATTCTAACATGTTATTAGACTACTTACAAGAATATCAACTCTCATTTATTTCAGCCTCAAGTAAGCAAATGCTTCATTTAAAAAAAAAATCTATTTTCAGCCATGTAAAGTGGATTCTGCTATAATCACTGAGAACTATTTAGCAACTTCCTAAAGAATGACCTTTTCTTCCTTTCTACATTTTTCTCAAGCAACAAAAAAAGAACTTATTCATTAGTCCTAAGAGAATGCCAAACAGAACTTTTTTTTTTTTTAAAGCTAGGGTTTTTTGGGTTTTTTTTTTTTTTTTCCCCGTTAGGTTGGTAACTGATGTATTCTCTAAATGGCTGGATTTTTTTTTTTTTTAGAAATTCTTTTTTTTTTTATTTTCCCTTTTGTTGCCCTTTTTGTTTTATTGTTGTAGTTAATATTGTTGTCATTGTTGTTAGATAGGACATAGAGAAATTGAGAAAGAAGAGGAAGACAGAGAGGGGGAGAGAAAGATAGACAATTTCAGACTTGCTTCACTGCCTGTGAAGCTACTTCCCTGCAGGTGGGGAGCTGGGGGCTCGAACCAGGTCCTTGTGCTTTGCGTCACGTGCACTTAACCTGCTGCGCTACCACCTAACTCCCCATGACTGGATTTTTAATAAGTCAGTGAGTTTACAGCAAGAAACACAGCTAGGCAGTTCAGATCTTCATCACAAGAAATGAACTGACCCATGTGAGTCATCTTAATGCAGAATGAATAAACTCCTTTAGCTTATAGGCTCAGAATATCCTATTTTCTGGATGGATGGAATGAGCACAGGGTAGCTTTACAGTAACACCGGGAAAACTGTTATATTGCTCACAATGGAATCTACCAGCTGACGTTTTCTTTTAGGGAGAAACACAAATTCAAAATAAATGTTATTTCAATTGATCATAAAAATATCAGAAGAATTCATTAGAGACACTAGTAATTGAATTAGCTAGAAGCCCAAAAATGTATTCCTTTCAACAGAGTCCCTTGTGTGTTTGAATTATTTCCTAATAAAATCTAAGGAAACCATTAAGTCAGATAGCAACAACATCTCAACAGTGCTTAAACTTTTACTGTTAAGTGAGGCACTGTTTTAGAGTCTTTTGCAATTCCTGAAACAACCCTGTGGTGGCTTATTGGTGGGGTTTCTATTCAGTTCACAGCTAAAAAGACTGGACCTGATTGTAATTGCTTTAATGATATGGGATGTGTGGCTGCTGTTTTTGACTTGGTGTGACAAAAAGAGATCTTTCCCTTTCCCCCTCTAAACTCTTAGCAGAAATCCCTAAAAAAAAAAAAAAAAAAAAAAAAAAAAAAAAAAAAAAAACAGACTAATGAGAGGAAAGCATAAGAATTTAGTTAATGTGTTTTGTTTTATTTATTTATGTATTTATTAATTTTTATTACCATCAGGGTTATTGCTGGGGTTTGGTGCTGGCACTATAAATTCACTGCCCCTAGAAGCAATTTTTCCTCATTTATTTATTTTTATTTTATTAGAAAGGATAGAGAGAAATTGAGATGGAAGGGGGAAGACAGAAAGGGAGAAAGGAAGATAGACACCTGCAGACCTTCTTTACCACTGGTGGCTGAAGCATCCCCCTGAAGGTGAGGAACAGGTCTCTAGCCCAGGTGATAGAAAAGTGTGTTCAATGGCTTATACCATCTCTTGGCCCCCAGTTAACGTGCTTTACCTCATTCAGGAGTCTTCCATAAAGAGATGAAGACCCAGGGACCCAGTGGTGGCACACCTGGTTGAGTGCACATGTTGCAATGTGCGAGGACCCAAGTTCAAGCCCCTTGGCCCCCACTTGCAGTGGGAAAACTTTGCAAGTGGTGAAGCAGAGCTGCAGGTGTCCCTCTGTCTCTCTCCCTATCACCCCCTTCCCTCTTGATTTCTGGCTGTCTCCAATAAATAAAGATAATTAAAATTTTTTTAATTAAAAAAAAAGGACTGAAGTAGCCTCCATGTGACTGCAAAAGAGAGAGAGATGAAAGAATTCCACATCTTTGAATACTGTGTTGACGTTCTGAGTGCAAAACAATTAGTCTTGCTCAATGGCCTCTCAGTTCCAACAGTCATATTAAAGATTTGGCTTCTAATGCACAGAAGGGGATGAAGGGAAGGGCCTGCGCTTCTTAAAGAATCTACGTTAAGAGGTCAGGCGGTGGCGCAGGGGGTTAAGTACACGTGGCAAGAAGCAAGAATCTGCGTTAGTACCAAACTTGAGAGGGTGTCCAGACGGTCATCTCCCTACATCTCTCCCTGTTGGTATGCTTCTAAATTCTGCTTCTAAGACCCCTTCTGTTTCATTGGTTTAATCCCCCCTGCTTAACACTGTATTCTATTTATATAACAACTGTTAACTAAGCACCGCCCTGCCTCCAGGGCATTGGTTTAATCCTCACTGTTTTGCACGCTTTTTCCTTCTCCCCACCCCCTGTCCTACATACATCCTCTTCAGACCTAACTCTTCCGCCTCAGGATATATAAGGACAAGATTGTGATTAGAGATATCTTAGATTGCACTGTGTTTCACATGAATAAAGACTGAACTGCATACCACTCAGCCATGAGTCCCTGGTCGTCTCTCTCTCCCGCCAGCAAAGCTAGCCTGACACCTCCCCACCTGCCTAGTTCTGCACATGGCCCCCAGTTCCTCTGAGTGTCTTAATGTTCAGATACATCACTGACCTAAGACTGGGGGTAAATTTAGTTTGGGGAATTTAAGAAAACCATGGCAGTGGCACACCCGTTAAGACATGCAAGGACTCGGGAGTCTGACGGTAGCGCAGCGGGTTAAGCGCAAGTGGTGCTAAGCTCAAGGATAGACTAAGGATCCTGGTTAGAGCCCCCCGCTGCCCACCTGCAGGGGAGTCGCTTCACAGGCGGTGAAGCAGGTCTGCAGGTGTCTATCTTTCTCTCCCCTTCTCTGTCTCCCCCTCCTCTCTCCATTTCTCTCTGTCCTATCCAACAATACAACACCAATTACAACAACAATAACAAAAAGGGCAACAAAAAGGGAAAATAAATAAATAAATATAAAATTTTTTAAAAAAAAAGACATGCAAGGACTCAAGCAAGGATCCAGGTTCGAGCCCTCTCCCCCACCTTCACAAGTGGGGGTCCACTTCACGTGGTGAAACAGGTCTGCAAGTGTCTGTCTTCCTCTCTCCCTATCTCCCCCTCCTCTCTCTATTTCTCTCTGTCCTATCCAATAAACTGGAAAAAATAGCTGCCAGGAGCAGTGGATTTCTAGTGCAGGCACTGAGCCCTGAAGGCAAAAAAAAAAAGGAAGAAAGAAAAAAGAAAATTAAGGGAACCAGAAATTTCACATATATATTTAACCTTGCTATCTCCACATTTCTTCTTCCTACTTTTAGTTGTCCACCCCAAGGACAGACTAACACATTTGGATTAAAGACTCATTAAAAAGTAATTTTATAGGTAGGTAAATCACAACTTTCATACAAATACAAAATCAAAGTGTTACAAAGGGTTTGCTCAACTCATTAGTTAATGGATCTGTAAGATACTACAGTGGGTTAAGGGTCAAACCCACCCAGAAGTGCAGGAGTTGGTGTAGCGGCTAGACTCTGAGGCATGAGGTCCTGAGATTGACCACGTTGCATGTGCTAGAGTGATGTTCTGGTTCTCCCTTTCTCTCCACCTCTCTTTCTGAAATAAATAATTTTCAAGTTGGTCTAAACTACTACACATATATAGATCATCAGGGATATTGAGATGAATTTATGAACTATTGCAAAGCTGCCTTATACTCAAAGGGCAATTGTTGCATTATTCAGTGCAGAGAGAGAGAGAGAAATGTAAATAAATAATTTGCAACAAAACTTGCATACGGAGCATACAGTTCTCTAATTTTGAAATCAAGAAAGAAGGTGGGGACAAGAGAAGATAAAGATGAAAACTGGAAGGCTCTTGATTATACTCTGCTTGGCTTTCTCTGGTTCTGAGCTGGAAGTAAACATAGTCAAGTACAGCAGAGACAGCTGTCTAAAACATCAGGAGTCTTTTCAGAATGACACTTGTCAGACAGCTCTGAGCCCCAGCCACCAGCACCATCAGCAAGCCCCCAGTGGTTTGCCAGGACGTCATGATCCCGGGAAGGCTGCGGTTTTGTGGTTCACATTTCTGCTGACCCCATGTGGGCAAACATCCAAATACCAAAAAAAAAAAAAAAAAAAAATTGATGTCCCAGGCTTTTGCAGCTTATTTCCACATCTGTTTCGTTTCCTCTGAGCTCCTGTTGCAGTTCTGATTTCTGTGTTCTAACACCTGGCTGACCCATCATCTCCTGCACCTTGGTTCACTTCTGGATTTACTGTGAGTGTTGATGCTTTGCTTGCTTCCTAATAAATAAGCTTTAGTCTCTGGCGTGTGACTTTTGATAGTCTTCTCTCCTCCAGGTGTAGGAAAGCATTGCTTCTCTGCTCAGCTTGCTCCTGAGTCTTCTGCTGTCAGCTTAGTTGAAGCTGCACCTCCATCCCCAGGGTCACTTTATACCCAAGTGTTCTAATGGGCTTGTGCTCAAAAGGCTCTTTGCCACTCCTTCCAGAAGCCCAACAGCCCAACCTGACTCAGGTTCATCTGGATTAACTACTTGATTGCAGAAATAGTCAGAATTCAGATTCTCTGAACTTGGAATGCAGAAGAGAAAGTAAAAAAAAAAAAATAGATAATAATAAAAATAAAAAGCAAAACTAGATTTAATTTTGGCCATAATGATAGGAGTTGATGGATGTATCATAGATAAAATTACTAATCTCTACTGAGATCATATTTATATTAAATCTTCCTCACTGTGTCTTTGCCACAGATATTTACTGAATAGAAGCATGTCCTAGGAATTACCATGGAAACTATGAATTTAACAGAAATTTAAAAGACAAAAGTTTTAGGGCAGGGGGTACATAGAATAATAGTTATACAAAGAGATTATCCAAAGTCCCAGGTTCAATCCCCCAACACCACCATAAACCAGAGCTGAGCAGTGCTATGATAAAAAGAAAATTTAAAAAGAGAGAGAGAAGACAAAAATTTTTATACTCAGTGTTTAAACTATACATTTTTGGAATTATATAGAGAAGTAGGACTTTTTTATTATTAGTGATTTAATATTGACAAGATTGTGATATGAAGGGTATAGTTCCCACCACCAGAGTTCCATATTTCATCCCCTTCATTGGAAGTTTCCCTATTCATATATTTTTATTTACTTTATTTATTTATTATCCCTTTTGTTGCCCTTGTTATTTTTCATTGTTGTTGCAGTTATTATTGTTGTTGTTGAAGTCATCATTCTAGATAGGACAGAGAGAAATAGAGAGAGGAGGTGGAGACAAAGAGGGGGAGAGAAAGATAGACAGCTGCCGACCTACTTCACCACCTGTGAAGCGACTCCCCTGCAGGTGGGGAGCCGCGGCTCAAAGTTTCCCTATTCTTTATCCCACTGGGAGTGTGGACCAAAGATCTTTATGGGGTGCAGAAGGTGGAGACATGGGATTCTGTAATTGATTCTTCGCTGGACATGAATGTTAACAGGTTGATACCTCCATCCTGTTCCTATCTTTCCTTAGTGGGCTAGGGCTCTGGAGAGGTAGGACACATTGGTTGAGGTCATCAGCCCAGGGAATACACATTGATGTCATAGTAGAATCTTCAACTTGGTGGCCGCGACTTAGTGGGTTCCCAGAGTATTCTGAGTCTTGTCTTGTTGTGTTCTCAGATGATGATCTTTGTCATTCCTAGTTGACTGGGAAGAGGAGCGAGAAGTAGGACATTTCTTAGTAACTTTTAAAATTTGACTTTCTGGAGAGAAAAATTTAAAGAGTCATTGCTGTGTTAATCTATACTGTCTCACACAGTTATATCACATGTAAGATTAAATTTCTGGTAACATCCTAAGACAAAGTGACATTGTTCTCAAGAAGATGTAACCTTAGAAACCTTAAAGATTAATGCTACAGAAAACACATCATCTGTATTTTTTCCAACTTATTATGCATAGAGAAAAACCATCTACCTATAATCAATCTGTTGTGAGTATTTTGATGTGCGTGTTTGAACTGAAATTACTTAAATATTTTCAATTTATTTCAAAGTAATTTTATTTTATTTTTTAAGATTTTGGGGGGGGGTCAGGTGGGAGCTCAGCGGATTAAGCACAGGTGTTGCAAAGTGCAAGGATTGGCATAAGGATCCAGGTCCTGAGTCTCCGGCTCCCCACCTACAGGGGAGTCACAGGTCTGCAGGTATCTGTCTTCCCCTCCTCTCTCCATTTCTCTCTGTCCTATCCAACAATGACTACAACAATAACTATAACAGTGAAAAAAAGTCAAGGGCAACAAAAGGGAATAAACAAATATTTTAAAAGTTTTTTTTTAATTTAAGAAAGGAGACATTAACAAAATCATAGGATGGGGGGGTACAACTCCACACAATTCCCGCCACCCAATCTCTATATCCCGTCCCCTCCCCACTAGCTTTCCCATTGTCTATCCCTCTGGGAGCATGGACCCAGGGTCGTTGTAGGTTGCAGAAGGTGGAAGGTCTGACTTCTGTAATTGCTTCCCTGAAAAAAAGATTTTTTTAATTACATAGGACAAAGAGAAATTGAGATGGGAAGGGATAATAGAAAGTGGGAGAGAAAGAAAGAATCCTGCAGACCTGCTTCACTGTGGAGTGACCTCCCTGTGGGTGGGGGAGCCGGGACTCGAATCAGGATACTTGAGCAGGTCTTTGAGCTTTGTACTATGTATGCTTAACCTGGTGTGCTACCTACTGCCCAGCCCCTCAAAGTAATTTTAAGTCTAGAGAAAAATTGCAAAAATCAATCTTTTTTTCTAGTATTTTTTTAAATCATTTTTATTGAAAGGGTTAATGGTTTACAGGGTAGTCATTGACACATGGGTAAAATTTCATGATGTACCAGGACCCCAAAGTTCTCTTCTGCCCCTCTTCCCTCTCCTTCCCCAGGGTCTTTTGTTTTGATGCAATACATCACGCCAGTCCATGTTTCACTCCCTCCCTATCCCTATTTATTAAGTCCTGCTTATAAATGAGATCATTTGGTATTTGTCCTTCTCCGTTCAGCAAATCTCACTGAGTATGTCATCTTCAAATTCCATCCGAGGTGATGCAGAGGAGATGACTTCATAATTTTCAACAGCTGTGTGTCATTCTATTTTGTATACATATCAAAGAATTTTTAGTCACTCATCTGTAGTTGGACATCCTGGCTTCTTCCAGGTTTTGGCAATTACAAATCGTGCCCCTATTAACATAACTATACATAGACATGTTTTTGTTTGTTTCCTTTGGGTAAATTCCCAAGAGAGGAATTGCTGAGTCATAGGATAAATCCATTTCTAATGTTCTGAAAACTCTGCAGATTACTTTCCACAAGGATTACACCAATTTACACTCCCACCAGCAGCGCAGAAGTGTCCCTTTTCCCCCACATCCTCTCCAATATTTGTCATTACTGTCTTTCTTTTTTAAAAAAATTTTATTTTGGGAGTCGGGAGGTAGCGCAGCAGGTTAAGTGAACGTGGCGCGAAGCGCAAGGACTGGCATAAGGATCCCAGTTCAAGCCCCCGGCTCCCCACCTGCAAGGGGGTCGCTTCACAAGCGGTGAAGCAGGTATGCTGGTGTCTATCTTTCTCTACCATTCTATGTCTTCCCCACCTCTCTCCATTTGTCTCTGTCCTATCCAACAACAACGACATCGATAACAATGATAATAATAACCATAACAACAATAAAACCACAAGGGCAACAAAAGGGGGTGGCAGTAGATAGCATAATAGTTATGCAAACAGACTCTCATGCCTGAGGCTCCAAAGTCCCAGGTTTAGTCCCCCGCACCACCATAAGCCAGAACTGAACAGTACTCTGGGTAAAAAAATAAAAATAATAAAAATTAAATTAAATTAAATTTTAAAAAAATGAAACATAGTTTCATTCAACATCTATACTTTCCATTGTCATTAGCAAGGATGACCTTTACGCTATCATTTTATTTTTTATTTATTTATTTTTTTAAATTACTATTTTTACTAGAGCACTGCTCGGCTCTGGTATATGTTAGTGTGGGGGATTGAACCTGGGACTTCGGAACCTCAGGTATGACAGTCTTTTTGCATAACCGTTATGCTATTTATCTACTGCCACCCCACACTATCATTTTATAACTAAACATAGTAAAGGGCAAAACAAAGAACAATATAGACTGCATAGCTGAGAAGTCCCACTAAACTTTTTCTTCTTTTTTTTAAAATTTTATTCATAAAATGGAAATATTGACAAGACCATAGGATAAGAGGGGTACAATTCCACATAGTTCCAACCACCAGAACTCTGTATCCCCTCCCCTCCCCTGATAGCTTTCCTATGCTTTATCCGTCTGGGAGTATGGACCCAAGGTCATTACCGGATGCAGGTGAAAGGTCTGGCTTCTGTAATTGCTTCTCCATTGAACATGGGCATTGGCAGGTCGATCCATACTCTCAACCTGTCTCTTTCTTTCCCTAGTGGGATGGCCTCTGGGGAGATGGGGTTTCAAGACACACTGGCCAACAATCTTTTTCTACTATTCAATCTCAGAGTCAAATTTGAGCCAATTCTGACCTCTCTTATACATGAGGACATATCCCAGGAACTCAGATGCTTCCATACCCTTCAGGAGTTTATATAAATCATTTTCCGATCTCACAAATAGCTCTATTGTTCATATCCTTTGCTCCAGAAAAAAAAAAAAAAACCTTTATTTTAAGGCTGTTATTAACAGCAAAAGTAGATAACAGAAACATGATCAGTATGAGAAAAGCATAAACATTTCAGAATTTTACAAATGGTCTTATAATCACAGTCCTGGTTCTCTTCTAGGGTGACTTTCTCCTAAGGAGTTACTTCATAATTATATTTTTTTTAAAAGGGGGGGACTCCATTCTTTTTTTTTGTAAATAATCTTTTTTCTCAAACAAAAAATGTAAACAAACTTCTGAATTCTATCAAGACAGAACAATAGGTGTTCCTGTTCTTTTCAGAAGACATTTGACTCCTCTGAAAATCAACAAAATAAATGCCACTTAAGACTATGACCCTTTGTCCTGGTCAGGGATAATGGAGGCAGGCATTATTTTATTATAGTATATGATCAAAACAACCATATAAAATATAAAGTAGATTTTGATTAAGTATCCACTTTAAGCTCCTAGCTAAATCCAGGCTTTATCCCTTTTAGAAAGTTTCTTGGGTCTGGGTGGTGGCACACCTGGTTAAGCACACACACGATCATGCACAAGGACCGAGGTTAGAACTTCTAATCCCCACCTGCAGGGGGAGAGTTTTGCAGAGTGAAACAGTGCTGCAGGTGTCTCTCTGACGCTCTCCCTCTCTGTCTCCCCCTTTTCTCAATTTCTGGCTATTTTTATCTAATAAATAATTAAAGACAATACAAATATTTAAAAAGAAAAGTAAAGAAAAAGTCAAAATAAAAAAGAGAGAAAGAATGGTGTCCTCAAATATAATGTGGATGAAAAGAACAAAAACAAAAAAGAAACTTTCTTAAAAGTTAAACCTGTGGTCTGGCGGGGAGGGGACTTCAATGGGTAAAGCAATGGATTTGTCTGCATGAGGTCCCAGGTTTCGTCTCTAACATCCCATATGCCAGAGTGATTCTGGGGTTCTCCCTCTTCTTCTCTCTCTCTCCATCTCTCTTATGTTGATACATGGATAAATGTTGTTGTTGTTGTTGTTGTTAGACCTTCTTACTCTGTACTCCTACTTACTTAACCTTCCATATTTTCTCTCTCATTGTTTATTGGCTACATTTTGGGCAACCTCTTTTTTGTTGTTGTTGTTTAAATAAAGTCAGAGAGAAACTGGGGGGAGATAGGGAAAGAGACAAAGAGACACCTGCAGCCATGCTTCACCATTCGTGAAGCTTTCCCCCTGCAGGCTTGAACCTGGGACCTTGTGCACTATAGTGTGTGTGTTTAACCAGGTATGCCACCACCCAGCCCCAAGAATTTCTAAAAGAGATAAAGCCTGGATTTGGCTAGAAGATTAAAGTTTAATCTGCCTGGCCCACCACCGCCTGCCCTCCCCCCCCCCTTTTTTTTTACCAGAGCAGAGCACTGCTCAGCTCTAGCATATGGTGTTGCAGGGGGTTGAACCTGGGACTTTAGAGCCTCAGGCATGAGAGTCTCTTTGCATAACCATTATGCTATCTACCACCCCAAAAACTTTTTTTTATTGAGAAAAAGAAAAAATAGTATAGCTACAGGCTTTTTGAAATATAACTAAAATATGCCTACTAGCTATCTACAAAATGGAGGACCCCCCAACACTTCATCTGCACTATTCCAGCCTTTAGGTCCATGATTGTTCAACAATTTGTCTGGCTTTGTATGTTAACTCTTTATGCAGCCACCAGTTTCCAGATGCTAGCATGATGGACTAATTTATATTCCCACCAGCAGTGTAGGAGGGTTCCTTTGCCCTCACAACCTCCCCAGCATTTATTGTTGCTACTGTTATGATGTGTGGAGTTGTACCCCTCCTACCCTATGGTTTTGTTAATTAATAAAAAAAAAAAAAAAAAAGAACTGTTTTAAAACTAAAAAAAAAAAAAAAATGAGAGAGGAAGGGGAGAAGAAATAAAGTCAGAGTATTACTTTTTTTTTTGTATAGTATACATCTATATGAGTAACCCGGAGAGTCATAAAACTAACGAAAGCATAACATTCAAGGAATTGAAGCAAAATTTCAGGATTTAGACACCAGCAGCCCAGATATGTTTAATGTTGATTTCCTATTACAAAACCTTCAACCTTTGGTTGCCTCATCATACATCACTATAAAAACATGTGCATTAGGATAAAGGCTCCATGAGTTCTGTTCACTGATCTGCACTATTGTTGCTGCTGGGCCTAAGACACACGGTAGGTCCTCAATAAGTAGTTATTAATGAATACATATCAATTTTTCACAACTATAATCTTTAGCAATTTTTGCCTCATATCAAGCTAAAATGTCTTTTTCCCCTCCTCTTCCTAGTTTTACTTTCTAATCATTTAAAACAGTTCCTGCAAAAAAAAAAAAAAAAAAACTAGCCCTGCCTGTCTTTTCCAGGCAAAATTCTTCTGTGAATTCATTCAATGCTTACCACGTGATGTGCGTTTTTAAATTTTTTTTTTATTTAAAAAAGGAGACATTAACAAAACCATAGGACAGGAGGCGTATGTCTCCACACAGTTCCCACCACCAGATCTCTATATCCCATCCCCTCCCCTGATAGCTTTCCTATTCTTTATCCCTCTGGAAATATGAACCCAAGGTCATTGTGGGTTGCAGAAGGTGGAAGGTCTGGCTTCTGTAATTGCTTCCCCGCTGAACATGGGCGTTGATTGGTCAATCCATACTCCCAGCCTGCCTCTCTCTTTCCCTAGTAGTGTGGGTCTCTGGGGAATCAGAGCTCCAGGACACATTGGTGGACGTCTGTTCAGGGAAGTATGGTCGGCATCATGCTAGCATCTGGAAACTGGTGGCTGCATAAAGAGTTAACATACAAAGCCAGACAAATTGTTGAACAATCATGGACCTAAAGGCTGGAATAGTGCAGATGAAGTGTTGGGGGGTCCTCCATTTTGTAGATAGCTAGGAGGCATATTTTAGTTATATTTCAAAAAGCCTGTAGCTATACTATTTTTTTTCCTCTGAGCCTGAAATCTGATATGCAGGTAGATCCAAGTTATTGTCTGGGGAGGTGATGCCATGGCTGGAAAAGGGACAGAAAGCTGGATCAGGGAAGAAAGTAGCTCCCTAATATGGGAAAGGGTTATAAATATTGTTGACTGTAAACCCCATCGATTTGATTTGGTCTGGGGCTCCTATTCAGCTTAGGAATCTGCATCCCTGTAGATCTGAGTTCCCATTCTGTGGTCATGAGTAGGAACATTCCAAGCTGCCCTAATATCGAGCATGATGTGCTTCTAAGCTTTCTCTCCATCCAGTCACTTTCTTCTGAACACGCTCCAAGTTATCATTGTTCCACTTAAATTATAATTCCCAGAAAAGAACACAGTATCCCCGGGTGAAGTCTGACCGGTTCAAGCTGAGTAGGTTCAAGCTGAGTAAGACAAACATGCCCCAAATTCCATTCAAAGAACCTAATGTCAGACTCACTTTTTTTTTCCTACCAGGGTTTTCACTAGGACTTGGTACCTGCACAATGACTCCACCACTCCCAGCAGCCTTTTTTCTCCCCTTTTCTTTCCTTTATTTTGAGAGAGACCTGCAGCACCATTCCTCTGTTTGCAAAGCTTCGCTCCCATTGGTGAGAACTTGGGACTTGAGCCCTGGTATGTACTCACAGTAACTTATGCGCTCTATTGGGTGTACCACCACCTAGCCTCCACTTCTTTTTCAGCTGTTGTTACATCTGGGAGACAACTTAAAGTTTATGAAAAAGACTTTCATGCCTGAGGCTCTTCAATCTCCAGCATTACCTCAACTAGAGTTGAGCAGTGCTACTCTGGTGAAAAAGAAAAGAAAGTGTGCGGTACAGTGGCTAAGGAACTAGACTCTCATCATGAGGTCCTGAGTTCGATCCCCGGCAGCACATGTACCAGAGTGTTGGCTGGTTCTTTCTCTTCTCCTATCTTTCTCGTGAATAAATAAATAAATTCTTTAAAAAAAAAAAAAAGAAAGAAAGAAAGAAAGAAAAGAAAGTGAGAGGGAGAAAAATGGGGGAAAGAAGGAAGGAAGGAAGGAAGGAAGGAAGGAAGGAAGGAAGGGAGGGAGGGAGGAAACTGAAGGGACTGGGCCAACAAAATAGCTCATTGGGATAGTGTATTGCTCAGCCCCCTCTCCAGATTCAAAGGAGGTCTCGAAACTTGACATCAGGCTCAACCTGACGCTGTTGACTGGCTACGGAAGAAGGGCAAACGCTAGAAGAAGAAGAAGAAGCCCCAAACACATTGGAGGAAGCTTTTGTTTTTGTTCTCTCTCTCTCTGTCTCTGTCTCTCTATCAGAAAAAGTCAATCATGCAGTGGAACCCAGGCAACAACAACAACAACAAAGTTGTTGTGTTTCTTTCATGAACTCACAGTCAAGGAGAAAGTCTATATTAGGGCAGAAATGGGGCAAGAGAGAAAAGTGGTATCTAAATGTCGCAAGTCATCACAAGGCACTCACTTCAGGGCCTTTGCTGAGCCAAGCACACACACCCATGGACATGCAAGTGAAGGTGGTTACCTGGAGCCCCACCCGGGTGATTTTACCCACTCTTTTTTCATGAGGGATTAAGTCACAAAATATATGTCATCAGTATTGCATTTCTCTTTAACTTACGCTTACCAAGTTTTTCTTGGGAAATACTTGAGGGCCTGTATCTGGTGCCTAAGCACATAGTTGGCTAGGAAAACCTGTTGGAGAAGATGGTTTGCTTGGTGCTGTACCTGCCATAATGCTTTATGCAGGTGTTGTTTAACAAGTTCTAAAGTTCAAGATAGACGATTTCTACAGAATATTCTGGACACTGCCTTTCATTCCATTTTTCAGGTCAGTATGGCAGAATTTTATGATTAGATGTTATAGAACAGTCATCCTGGATTTCTCTTTTCAGAGTCTTCAAACCTCTGCTATGTTCAATGCAAGTAAAATTTATCTTCAACTGAAAATAACCATGCTTATTATTAGACAGTTTTATTTTATTTTATTATTTTATTTTTCTCTTGGGAGACAAGAGTTGACTTATTGATCCAGGTCTGATGTGTTCATACAATGAACAGGAAACTCAGACCCCCAGAACCAGCAGGGACCCTATTAGACAGTTTTAAATAACTAATGATCTGAGCTCTTTTTTGTTTATTTATTTATTCCCTTTTGTTGCCCTTGTTGTTTTATTGTTGTAATTACTGTTGTTACTGATGTCGCCATTGTTGGACAGGACAGAAAGAAATGGAGAGAGGAGGGGAAGACAGAGAGAGAGAGATAAAGATAGACACCTGCAGACCTGTTTCACTGCTTGTGAAGTAACTCCCCCACAGGTAGGGAGCCGGGGGCTCAAACCAGGATGTCTACTCCGGTCCTTGTGCTTGCACCACCTGCCTTTAACTCGCTCCGCTACTGCCCGACTCCCTCCTCTGAGCTCTTAAACATGGAGTGAGGAAATCAGATGCTAGGCTTGAAATGATTTGCTGATGTTGTCTCATTAGATAAATATCTCTGGTGAACAGAAAAGTCATAGGAACCAGACCTAAATGTAAAGCTTTAAAAATAAATTTTACTGGGTCAAGTGGCTTTTTATTGAGTTCTAAGATACTTGTCAGGAAACAAGTTTCTTGCATTGTGTTAGAAATTTTCTTAAACTTGAACAAATGGAAAAGTACTTGTTGGTTATCCAAAGTCCTGTGATAATAGGGACAGTGTAGGTACATGCTTATATTCTTTTCTTTCTTTTTCTTTTCTTTTTTTTTTATTTCTTTTTTTGTATTTATTTATTTATTTATTTATTTGCCTCCAAGGTTGTCACTGGGGCTCGGTCCCTGCACTACAAATGCACTACACTTCTCCTGGAGGCCATTTTTCCCATTTTTTTCTTGCCCTTGTTGTTTTTGTTGTTGGATAGGACAGAGAAATCGAGAGAGGAGGGGAAACAGGGAGGGAGAGAGAGAAATAGACACCTGCAGACCTGCTTCACTGCTTATGAAGTGACCCCCCTGCAGGTGGGGAGCTGGGGGATCAAACCAGGATCCTTAATCCTTGCGCTTTGCACCACATGCACTTAAAATGCTGCACTATCTCCCGGCCCCCTGTCCATTCTTTCTCATGACCTAAAGTCAGTCACTAGTTTTCCTCAAGAACCAGGACTCTTGTTTATAGGACAAAAGAAGCAGCAATTTGAAACACGAAATTAAAATTATTTTCTGCATAGTCACTGTGTTCAGAAAAAAAAAATTGCAAGATTATGTAAATAGGTTTCAAAAGTGATTCTTTCCCTCACATTTCTACCACTGGTCACAGAGTAAATAAGATGCTAATATTCCAATATACCATAAACTCTGATTAAAGAAAAGCATTCGTCAAAGTCTTCATAGTCTTCAATTTTCCTAATGAGTTGGTGTCTTCCTTCCTTTCTTCCACTCTTCCTTCCTATCTTTTTATGTCAAGGAAACAGTAGCAGAAAATAAAAGAGAGTTTGGGCTACAATGTTTTCTCCCTACTTTCTAGTTATACAAACTTGAATGTGAAGAACTAAGGAAGTGAAGATTCTGTTCTTTTCTGCAGTCCTACTGCCATTTTGGGCACTGCTGTGTGTTTATAACCTTTTTTCACAGATGTTAAATTTTATAAAATGTGACTCATTAGGGTGGTGCCAGTATCTAGAAGATGGAAAGAAATCCCTGAGGGTTAGATGATTACACAAGTCCGGTTCACTCAAAACCTGAAGTATTTGAATAAAGTATTTCCAGGGAGGTGGGGAGGCATGTTTAAATGAATCAGAGAGACAAATCAGAGAGACAAATGATTTCAGGTTATTTTTTTCTCTCTAAGAGGAATGAGGGAGGGGAAAATATTCTTGCCTGGGGAAAATTTGTTTTCATTTTCAAAATGTTTTGAATCTTTGTTTGGACCATGGCTCATATTTTTGTCTCAAAATGAAAAATAACATCTGTTAGAAAAAAATTTGAGTGTCCACTCTGCAAATTATGTTACTTGGAATCAGAGAGATCTATTAAAAAGCCAGATAACGGGGTAGGGCGGTAGCACAGTGGCTTAAGCATACACACCTCACAATATTGTCCCTATATCATGCAATGGGGCTAGGCAAAGAGAGTAAACCAATAAAAAAAATATTCCCAGTGGTTGGGGTAATTGTAAAAGAATCCCCAATGTTAAGAGAGCCCCAGATGTTCGGAGATGGAATACATGCTTTCCATAGTAATATGTTGAGATAAAATAGCTTTCTTCTGTACCACTAAGAATAAAACTGAAGGGAGTCGGGTGGTAGCGCAGCAGGTTAAGCGCAGGTGGCACAAAGCAAGGACCAGCATAAGGATCCCGGTTCGAGCCCCCGGCTCCCCACCTGCAGGGTAGTGGCTTCACAAGTGGTGAAGCAGATCTGCAGGTGTCTATCTTTCTCTCCCCCTCTCTGTCTTCCCCTCCTCTCTCCATTTCTCTCTGTCCTATCCAACAACAATGACCTCAATAATAACTACAACAATAAAACAACAAGGGCTACAAAAGGGAATAAATATTTAAAAAAAAAAAAAGAAAAAGAAAAAAACTGAAGCTCACGGGCAAACTTGAGATGCATGAGTGGGTCCTGTTAACCTCTGGGGGCTTTGCTTCTACAATGAGCCACATTCCTTTCATGAAATCTGCTAGGTAAAAGATACAATGGAATCCTCAGGAATCCAGGTGGTGATGCACACCTAGTTAAGTGTACATAGTACTAAGCTCAAGGACCAGCGCAAGGATCTGGGTTTGAACCCTTGGCTCCCCACCTGCCAGGAGGGATGCTTCACTAGATGTCAAGCAGGTCTGCATGTGTCTGTCATTCTCTTTCCCAATCTCCCCCTTCTCTCTCAATTTCTCTTTGTCCCATCCAATAAAATGAAATAATGGTGGCCAGAAATAATGGAGTCATAGTGCCTACATCACACCCCAGTGATAACCCTGGAGGCAAAAAAAAAAGAAAGAAAGAAAGAAAGGAAGGAAGGAAGGAAGGAAGGAAGGAAGGAAGGAAGGAAGGAAGGACTATCCATACTCCCAGTCTGCCTCTCTTTCCTTATCAACCAGTCAACGCCCATGTTCAGTGGGGAAGCAATTACAGAAGCCAGACCTTCTACCTTCTACAACCCACAATGACCCTGGGTCCATGCTCCCAGAGGGATAGAGAGTGGGAAAGCTAGTGGAGAGGGGATGGGATATGGAGATTAGGTGGCGGGAATTGTGTGGAGTTGTACCCCCCATCCTATGATTTTGTTAATGTCTCCTTTCTTAAATAAAAAAATTTAAAAAAAAAGAAAGGAAGGAAGAAAAGAAAAAAAGAGGAAAAAATAAGTAAATCCTTTAAGAAATAGTTTCTACAACTAGCGAAATAGCTCATTTGGATAGTGCTCTGCTTTACCATGTGTGTGACATGTGACCCAGGTTTGAATCTGGTCACCACAACATGGCTTTGGTGATATCATCTCTCTCTCTCTCAAAATAAATAAATAAGTAAATATAAAATAAAATAGAATCCTCAGAACCTCACAGTGGGCCTTAATTGAAGGACTTTGTATGTAACTAGAAACTGAGTTTCTTCTTGGGATGGGGTGGTGGCTGGTGAAGTGCAAGTATTATCATGTGCAAGGACCTAGGTTCAAGTCCCTGGTCCCCACCTGCAGGGGGAAAGCTTTACGGGTGGTGAAGCAGAGCTGCAGGTGTCTCTTTGTCTCTCTCCCTCTATCCCCTGTCCCTCTCAATTTCTCTCTGTTCTATCAAATAAAATAAAGTTTAACAATTTTTTTTAACTTTTCTTCTTCTGGATTTTCTTCTGTCTCAAGTCTAAAATGTTAATCAATACTTGTATATTTACCATATGAAGTTATCCATAGGGCCTAGGAGGATGAGAGAGATCCTTGAGAAACCTATGTCCACTTCTTCAAGAATCCAAAAAGAGCACTTGGGGCTGAACCTGCCATGCAACAGTGATAAACATGCGTTTGCCTGAACGTCCTCAGAATCCATGGATTTGAGTTTGTTTAGACTCTTGGTCTGGGGATTTGGTTACTCACTTTTCCACATTTTGTAGTGACTTGAATAACAGAATCAGAAACAGTCTTAAAAATGAACTAGATTCTAAATAAATGAGAACTCCTGGTAAAGTATGTACCAACGGCATGAGCTCAAAGTGAAAAGCTGTTCTCACAAGCTGGCTTCATTGGATCTGACTTTGTCGAAGGAGATGAGGGATATAGTAAAGGACAATCTAAGTGATTACTTTTTCTCTTTTTTTGCCTCCAGGGGTATTGCTGGGGCTCGGTGCCTACACTACGAATCCGCTGTTCCTGGAGGCTATTTTTTCCCTTTTGTTGCCCTTGTTCATCCTTGTAGTTATTATTGTTGTTGTTATGGATTTCATTGTTGTTGTTGGACAGAGAGAAGTCGAGAGAGGAGGGGAAGACAGAGAGGTGGAGAGAAAGATAGACAGCTGCAGACCTGCTTCACTGCTTGTGAAGTGACTCCCCTCTGCACGTAGGGAGCTGGGGGCTCGAACCAGGATCCTTATACCAGTCCTTGAGCTTGGCGCCATGTGTGCTTAACCCCGCATGCTACCATCCGGCCCCCATGACAACTTTTTCTACATCAGTCTGTAACTCCTCCTATCTAGGCATCCTCATTTGCAAGAAAAGTTTTATTTTTTATTTTGGCTTTGTTTTTGTTGGGAAATTGTGAGGATGTGGTTAAGCTTGGTAGGGTTTGAACCTGAGGGGTGCATCTATCCTGTCATTCTCTCTCTCTCTACCGAGAGGTTGAGCAAGGAGGGACAGTAGTAACCCCAAAGGAGTGCCTCATCCTATCAGACTCCCTGCCTCACAAAGCGCCCCCCATTCGTGATACTATGGCCATTAAATAAAAAGAAAAGGGGGGATGTCGGGCATCAAGCCAGCTCCTCCTGCTCCATCCTGCATTGCTGATACTATGGCCTATTTACATAGTCATTGTTTTGCCTGAAAGATCCCCACCCATCCCATTGATCTATCTATCTTCTTTCTACCTCAAGACCCGCCCTGCCTGCAGGGTAACATTAATCCCACCAGTTAAAACCCTTGCAACAGTTGCTAAGGAAGCTTCTCCCTTCCCAGTGTGCTTTTGCTTTTCTCCACCCCCTTTCCTAGCCATTTCCGTTTCTGACTTTCCACTTCCAGTTTTATCCTATAAAAGCATTGGCTTTCTGATCAATAGACCTTTTTGCATTACCACTCTGCTACGAGTTCCTGAGTCATCTATCTCCCGCATCGCTGAGTGAATAGCAGCCCAGGCTCAGTCTAGTCGAGTTCTCTCCAACCAGAGAGCACGTGCCTGGGGAAGAGGCACCCCCACACTAGCCCAGCAGTTTTTCCATCCAGCTGCAGGCACCGTTAAGAAAAGAAGGTAGAGTCATTCTCCAAATTTTACACAGTCTGGGAGCTGGGCAGTAGTGCAGAGGGTTAAGCACAGGTGGCACAAAGCCACCGGTGTAAGGACCCAGGTTCCAGCCCCTGGATCCCTGCTTCACAAGCAGTGAAGCTGGTCTGCAGGTGTCTATCTTTCTCTCTCCCTCTGTCTTCCCCTCCTCTCTCCATTTCTCTCTGTCCTATCCACCAACAACATCAACAACAATAACTACAACAATAAAACAAGGGCAACAAAAAGGAAATAAATAAATAAATAGTAAGAAAAAGAAGTAAAAAAACAAAATTTATTACACAGTTCTGGAAACTGCTGTCAGAAACACTCCTGAGCCAGGGTTCTTGTTCCTTAGTTGCTTAAAGGTTGAGAACATGGATAGGGCCTGGAAAATGGTGGAGTAGATAGTGTTGGGCCCTGGAACATGAGGTCCTGAATAACTAATAAATAAATAAAACTTAACAACAACCAAAAAAAATGGATAGGAGGCTGGGAAGATAGCAATTTACACACAGAACATTATGCCTGAGAGACCAGAGGCCCCAGATTCAATGTCCAGCACTACCACAAGCCAACACTGAGCAGTGTTATGATTAAAAAATGACATTTGCAAACATGGTCAAGAATTTTAACCATGGGTCTTCATACACATGCAATAAAATGTGGCTTAAAAAAAAAAAAACTTCTAACAATGCCAAATTACCAACAAAATTGTTTTTGCAACTCCCACAGCTGTCCTCATCTCCAGTTTCCTAATCATTATATCTTAATCAACAAACAGAGGCTCAGAATCGGTATATGTGATGCTGGCTTTTTGCCTTTCAAGGCTAATGTTTCCTGTCTCTTAGAACCTGCAATAATGATTTAAGATCCCCTTACTCTGCAGCCATCCAGGCTCTACGTACACCCAGTGTAACATCTGTTTATTTGGTTAATAGATTTTATGTTCTCTGTTTTGAACAGCTGTAAGTCCTTAAGTGTAAAAAAACATTGTCTTGGCTACTTTGTCGATGTTATTGGCCCTAGATCCAACATTGGAATCTCACTGAATAAATGTCTCAATTTTTTCCCTCATCTTTAAATACCTAAAGAAAGCTATTAGACTCCTAAAGTATTGCTTTTCTTTCTTGTTCCTTCCAGCATTCCAAGATATAAATTTCTAACTTAATTTTTTTAAAGGTCATAAAAACTATTCGGTTTGGTCTCCTGAGTCCTCTTTTAATTCATTAGGAATGTAGTAACAGCTGTAATTTTTTTTTATGTTGATCCTTTTCTTTTAAATTTTATATTTATTTATTTATTTATTTATTTTCCCTTTTGTTGCCATTTTTTTGTTGTTGTTATAGTTATCCTTATGCCAATCCTTGTGCTTTGCGCCACGTGTGCTTAACCCGCTGCGCTACCGCCTGACTCCCAATTTAAAACATTTTTTTTCCCCTTTTGTTGCCCTTGTTGTTTATCGTTGTCGTTGTTATTGATGTCATCGTTGTTAGAGAGGAGAGGAAGACAGAGCGGGGGAGAGAAAGGTAAGACACCTGCAGACCTGCTTCACCGCCTGTGAAGCGAACCCCCTGCAGGTGGGGACCCGGGGGCTCAAACCAGAATCCTGATGCTGGTCCTTGCACTTCCCACCATGTGCGCTTAACCCGCTTCGCCACTGTCCAGCTCCCTATACTTTTTACTCTTAATTGTAGTTGTACAGATTTCATAATTTTCAAACATGTTCAATTACACAAAAATCACAGTGTGAAACAATTTACATGTCTCAGAAACAGATTATTAATAATAATATGAAATGTAAAGATATTATTCAAAGATGGACTTCCACTGGCATCTCTTCATCACTGCTTTAGTTTTCCAGTGGTCTTTTCAAAATCTGTTTTACAGAACTCAACAAAGTACTCCTAACATTAATTGATCTTGACAAAGTTGAGTGTTGAGACTGCTAGTTTTGTGTTCATGACCACAAGCTAATTAAAGTGTTCATCATGTCTCTAAATCCTCATACTAATGATTCTGGCACCCAGTTGTTTGGTTATTATCAATGGATGAGACTTTCAGTTTGTATTTTTTTAAATATTTATTTATTTGTTCCCTTTTGTTGTCCTTGTTTTATTGTTGCAGTCATTATTATTATTGATGTCATCATTGTTGTTGGACAGGACAGAGAGAAACAGACAGAGGAGAGGAAGACAGAGAGGGGGAGAGAAAGATAGACACCTGCAGACCTGTTTCACCGCTTGTGAAGTGACTCCCCTGCAGGTGGGGAGCCAGGGGCTGGAACCAGGATCCTTACAATGACCCTTGCTGCTTAACCCGCTGTGCTACTGCCCAACTCCCTCAGCTAGTATTTTATCTCCCACTCCTATGTTTGTATCCCAAACTCCTTCTCATTCTGTCCTAGAAGGAGACAAAAGGGCAGAATAGTTGCAGGCATACTCTTACTTGAATTGAAGGAAATTCCTAATTATTTCCCTTTCCTCCCCCACCCCCCTCCTTTTTTTGCTGCTTTGTTGAAAAAACATTATAGTTGCTATCAAAACAAATCTCCCATCATTCACCACGTTCACTTACTACCTTTGTGAATGATCAACAATGTAGTTTTATGAAGTGAGTGACTACAACTTCATTTTTCCTGCAATACTTTGACTATTATTCCTTCTCCTTTAGAATAACTTTCACTTCCTTTAGGAAAGGAAATATCTTGATAGAAATTAAAATAGCCACACAATGTTTGCCAGTCTGTTTTTCACCCTAAACTGAATATTATCCTTAAATTTTCAATAAATGTCCTGGACAATATATGTGAGAAGTAAAACATGTCCAATGCCAAGAAATGACAACATAAAAACAGAGCACAAACTTCTACTCTAGCCTCTCGTTTTTTTTTTGTTTTTTTTTAAGCATAGTATTGTCTGCAGAGCTTTCTGATGAGAAGAAAATTTTAGAGATTCTTCACTCAGATAAGCATAATCATGTTCAACCTTTATTATTATTATTTTTAAAAACCCACAGGCAGCATCTATTTATGAGAAGTTTTATGATCTGTTAAGTACCATATTATGACTGCTGCCCCCATGGGAAACTCTTTAGTAGTCATAACATTTGCCTGAAAATATTAAGGATTAAGGCTTTCATTCTGACCATTTATATGAATGAAAAAACTGATGGCAAAACTGGACAGCTCAGGTATCCAGTGGCTACATGTGTTAGAAAAATAAAGTTACAAGGATCCTGTCCTTTATCAGACTTTACTATTCAGTACTCACATTCTTCCTGCTAAAAAAACAAACAAAAAAAACTGTTGATGTACATGTGATCCTGTAGGTGGCACAGTGGATAAAGCATTAGACTCTCAAGCATGAGGTCTTGAGTTCGATCCCCGATAGCACAAGTACCAGAGTCTGGTTCTTTCTCTTCCTCCTTCTATCTTTCTAATAAACAAATAAATAAATAATCTTAAAAAAAAAAACTTATGTACATAAAAACCCCACTTCAAGGAAGTGCTGATTTGCAATATTTCTCTCCTGTATGATCAAGGTTTTGAAAGATTCCATTGTTAATGGCAGAGATATTTTGACTCCAGACAAAACATGAAGATTAATTATATAAAGTAATAAGCTATGTCCTGTAATCAAATATCAATACTGTCAACACATAACTATTTTTAAAGCCAGAGTAGGAGAACTATAATGCATTATAATCTTATACACCTGAACTGGGGGTGGGGATAACACAGAAGTAAGCAAACTGTTTCCAAGATTTGTGAGAACTATGGTGGTTATCTTGGGGAGCTAGGAGAGAGGAAATACAGAACTTTAGTGATGGGCATGGTGTGAAATTATACACTGTAATCTTATAATCGTGTAACAAATTTAAAAAATGAAGAAAAAACTTTATAACATCCTTCCTTCCTTCCTCCCTTCCTTCCTTCCTTCCTCCCTCCCTCCCTCCCTTCCTTCCTTCCTTCCTTCCTTCCTTCCTTCCTTCCTCCCTCCCTTCCTTCCTTCCCTCCTCCCTCCCTTCCTTCCTTCCTTCCTTCCTTCCTTCCTTCCTTCCTTCCTTCCTTCCTTCCTTCCTTTTTTTCTCTCCTGCAGGGTTATCAGTGGGTTATCACTGGGGCTCAGTGACTACACTATAAATCCACTATTCCTAGAGCCCATCTTTTTTCCATTGTTGTTGTTGTTGGATAGGACACAGAGAAATTGAGAGAGGAGGGGAAGACAGATGGGGAGAGAAAGATAGACACTTGTAGACCTGCTTCACTGCTTGTTAAGCGATCCCCCCTGCGGGTGGGGAGTCAGTAGCTTGAACCAGAATCCTTGAGCTTTGCTTGAAGCAGCTCCTTGAGCTTTGCACTATGCACTTGTAACCCACTGTGCTACCGCCCAGCCCCCAGCATTCTATTTTCTTGTCATTCTTAGTCAGACATGGGGATAAGTATAGTATGTGGGGCTGCAAGTCAAACCTCTTTGAAGGCAAACATTTAAGAATATATGGATTTCACACAAGGTTCAGTTTTTTTTTTTTCCAAATACGAAGTCTACAAAACACTAGTTTATATCTCTACTAAAAATCTTTCCACCTTTGAAGTAAAGCAGAAATCTCCCCGTCGAGCTCCCTTTCCACCCCTTCCATTATATGCTGCTTTTAGTAGATTACAGTTAGTAATCAAGCATTCTGTTCCTAAGACTGAACTGAGCTTGTCACTTTCTTGAGTTTCCTCATGTCTTCACAACAGCCACTCTGAGTTGGTTTTAATTTTCACTTTCTTGAGTTTCCTCATGTCTTCACAACAGCCACTCTGAGTTGGTTTTAATTTGCTTTCTGTCTTACAAGTGAGAAAACAGGTCTGGAAGGAGCTAAGAATCTGTCCAAGATACCACAGTCAGGATAGGTAGGGCCAGGATTACAAGGCCATCAGTCTAATTCCAGAACCCACTAACCATTATTGTCTAGTATCTAAATTACTGCTTGGGTGTTAATTATCTTAATTCCTTGAAAAACAGTTAAGAAAGATTCTTGTTTGTTTATTTATTTATTTGTTTATTTATTTATTTGTTTATTTATTTATTTATAATCAGAGCGCTGCTCAGCTCTGGTTTATGGTGGCACAGAGGATTATTGAACCTGGGACTTTAAAGCCTCAGGCATGAGAGTCTCTTTGCATAACCATTATGCTATTTACCCCTGCCTTAGCAAAGCAATTAAAGCCTGCATACATCAAGATACTAACTCTTCTGTCAAGTAGCAAAACAACTGGGAGGTAAGTAGGCATTGACTTTTTCAATCTTGAATGGTGTCCTTTTAAGAGATGCAGGTACAGAGTGGGGTCAGTGAGGGGAAGGGGAAGTAGGGGAGGCTAGGCAGTGGTGCACGTTGTTAAGTTTGAGCCCCGGTTCCCCACCTGTAGGGTATTCTCCTAAATGACTGTCTTGCTTCCATACACACCCTTCACTAATAGCGAAGCAGGTCTATCTTTCTATCACCCTATCTCCCCCTTCTCTCTCAATTTCTCTCTGTCCTATCCAATAAAATGGGGGAGGGGGAAAGGCCTCCAGGAGTAGTGGATTCATAATGCCAGCACCAAGCCCTAGCGATCAGTAATCCTGGAGGCAAAAAAAAAAAAAAAAAAAAAGGGATCAGGCCTGTAAGGTCAACTTGCACATGTCTTTTATGAAAAGAACTTGATCTCAGCAAAGTGAAAATATGAATAATTTCATTTCCACTTGATTCATTGTTTTTGTTGGTTGTTTTTTTTTGTAGCTGTGTGTTTGTTTGCTTGTTTGTTTTTTGTTTGTTTCCCATCCATTGCTCAGCTCTGACTAATGGTGTTGTGAGGAATTAAACCTGGGACAGGGGACCTCAGACATTTGAATATTTGAATCTCTTTGCATAACCTTGTTGCTATCTCCCTCACCCTCACTGGTTTTTTTCACATAGAAATAAATAAATAAATAAATAAATAAATAAATAAATAAACTTCCTCTCCCATCTCCTCAGCCTTTATGCTGAATAAAACATTGAGTTAGCTGAATAAAACATTGAGTATGCATTGAGTTAGCTGCTATCAATATCTGAGGTTGATATTTAATGCCAACTCAATAACAAAGGTATTGCAAGGATTATGCTGTTTAGTGAAGCTTCCTGAAAGACTATTTGTTTCCTGCAATGAATATCTCTTAAAGATGTCTGCCTTATTCCTGTTCTAATTCCCATTGCCTAAGGTCCTTCCATCTTCGACTGCAACTGTGGCGGTATTCTCCTAAATGACTGTCTTGCTTGCATACACATCCTTTTCCAATTGTTACCCACACTGCTACCAGATGATGTCTACAAAAACAAAGACTCAATGATGTCAGTCCCTGGTACAAACATTTTTACTTGCTCCCAACTGAAAATGGAATAAAACACAAGACATTCAAAAAAGCCTTCATTAGCAGAACACTCCCTTCTCTTCCAGCCCAGCCCGAACACTTACATTCTTCCTAGTATATTAAGGAATGTTATAATTCACCTTAATGTCTGGCAGTAAGTAATGAATGGCGTGGGAGCTATAAGGAGGCAAGATTCATCTCTCTCAGAGGACAAGCTTGGATTGGGAGAATGGAATCTGACGGTCAGGGTTCTACCACCTTATAACCAGCACAAGAGCCATCAATATCATTCCCCACCTTCAGTTTCAATTTAAGTCCCTGGGGTGGACAAACAGGCTATCTTTGGACAATATTGCCATGCTGAAACATCTTCCAGGCAAATTGTTCACCCAAAGGGCAGCAAAAATGTTCTACTGGTGCCAAAGATCTTGCATCTTGAGTAACAGCAGGGGAGTGGCATACAGTTTAGATTTTATAGTTAGTAGGAAGCACTGAGCAACACCCCCAAATAACTTTTTTTTAATTTTATTTATAAAAAGGAAACACTTACAAAACCATAGGATAAGAGGTACAACTACACACAATTCCCACCATCAGAACTCCATATCCTATCCCCTCCCTTGATAGCTTTCCTATTCTTTAACCCTCTGGGAGTATAGACCCAAGGTCATTGTGGGATGCAGAAGGTAGAAGGTCTGGCTTCTGTAATTGCTTTCCCACTGAACATGGACATTGACAGGTTAATCCAGCCTGCCTCTCTCTTTCCCTGGTGGGGCGGGGTTCTGGGAAATCGGAGCTCCAGGACACATTGGTGGGATCATCTGTTCAGGGAAGTCTGGTTGGCATCATGCCAGCATCTGGAACCTGGTAGCTGAAAAGAGAGTTAACATACAAAGCCGGGAGTCGGGCAGTAGTGCAGCGGATTAAGCACAGGTGGTGCAAAGCACAAGGACTGGTGTAAGGATCTCAGTTCAAGCCCCCGGCTCCCCACCTGCAGGGGAGTCGCTTCACAGGCAGTTAAGCAGGTCTGCAGGTGTCTATCTCTCTCTTTCTCTCCCCGTCTCTGTCTTCCCCTCCTCTCTCCATTTCTCTCTGTCCTATCCAACAATGTCAACATCAATAAGAACAACAATAATAAATACAACAACAATTTAAAAAAAAACAAGGGCAACAAAAGGTAAAATAAATAAATATTTTTAAAAAAACATACAAAGCCAAACAAATTGTTGACTAATCATGAACCTAAAGGCTTGAATAGTGCAGATGAAGAGTTGAGGGGTGTCTCTGTTTTGTACATAGCTGGTAGGCATATTTTACTTATATTCCAAAAGGCCTATGGCTATACTATTTTTTTCCCCTGAGCCTGAAATCTGATATGCAGGTGGATCCAAGTTATAGTCTGGGGAGATGATGTCATGGCTAGAAAAAGGACCAGAAAGCTGGATCAGGGAAGAGACTAGCTCCCAAATATGGGAAAGGTGTATAAATATTGTTGACTGTACCAAATAACCTTCTGTCACACACAAATGCACTGAGGAAAAAACAAATAACAACAACAACAAAAATAAACCTTTTTTCCTTAAGAAAACAATTTCTAGCCCAGCCTCCAGGGCACTAGAACTCTATGGTCTCTCCTGCTTTTCTATCAAAAAAACAAAAAAAGGAGGGGGGGAATCAGGCAGTAGCACAGCAGGTTAAGTGCACGTGATGCAAAGCGCAAGGATTGGTGTAGGGATCCCGGTTCGAGCCCCCAACTATGCACCTGTAGGTGAGTCGCTTCACAGGTGATGAAGCAGGTCTGCAGGTGTCTATATTTCTCTCCCCCTCTCCGTCTTGCCCTCCTCTCTCCATTTCTCTCTGGCCTATCCAACAACGAACGACATCAACAACAATAATAACCACAACAGGGCTACAACAACAAGGGCAGCAAAAGGGGAAAAAAAAAAAAATATATATATATATATATACATACATATATATATATATGTGTGTATATATATATTTCTTATATATATAAAAGGTAGGTGGGTGGGTATTAGTGCACCATGTTTAGCACACATAGTCTGAAGCTCAAGGATCCCAGTTTGAGCCCCCAACTCCCCAGCTACAAGACAATTGCTTCACAAGTGGTGAAGCAGATCTGCAGGTGTCTATCTTTCTCTCCCTCCAGTCTCTGTCTTCTCCTCCTCTCTTAACTGCTCTCTGTACTATCCAATAACAATAACAATAATAACAGCAGCAGCAACAACAACAATGGAAAAAATGGCCTCCAGGAGCAGTAGATTCGTAGTGCAGGCACTTCTTCTTCTTCTAGCGTTTGCCCTTCTTCCGTAGCCAGTCAACAGCGTCAGGTTGAGCCTGATGTAAAGTTTCGAGACCTCCTTTGAATCTGGAGAGGTGGCAGTCGTTGACTATGTGGGTCATAGTCTGTCTGTAGCCTCAACCCCAGTGATAACCCTAAAGGCAAAAATTAGTTAATTAATTAATTAAAATAAAATAAAATGAAGGAATTAAGGAAGAGAGGAAGATCAGACAATATTTTTAGTTCACCTGCATGTTAACTATCAAGCTCAATTAAAAATTACTAAAATTATGGGCTCCTAGAAACTTACCTAAAATAGACTCCCTAGCTTCTCTCCACCCTAAGATCCATCCTTTCTTTCTTGTTAAAAAAAAAAAATATATATATACATGTATTTATTATTGGATAGAGACAGAGAGAAATTGGGAGGGGAGGAGAAGATAGAGAGGGAGAAAGAGAGAGGGACACCTGCAGCCCTGCTTCATCACTCATGAAGCTTTCCCCCTGCAGGTGGGGACAAGGGGCTTGAACCTGAGTCCTTGTGCACTATACTGTGTGTGCTTAACCAGGTATGCCACCGCCTGGCCCCTAAGTTCCTTTTTAAAATATTTATTTATTTATTTTCCTTTTAGTTGCCCTTGTTGTTTTTTATTGTTGTTGTAGTTATTGTTGTTGTTATTGATGTCGTCATTGTTAGATAGGATAGACAGAAATGGAGAGAGGAGGGGAAGACAGAGATGGGGAGAGAAAGATAGATACCTGCAGACCTGCTTCACTGCCTGTGAAGGGACCCCCTGCAAGTGGGGAGCTGGGGGCTTGAGCCGGGACCCTTACTCCGGTCCTTGCACTTTGTGCTACATGCGCTTAACCCACTGCGCTACCACCCGACCGCCCGACTCCCAGTTCCCTACTTTTATCTGCTCTATTCCTAACTTTTGTTTTTTGGTTTATGTTTATTAAACATTTTGTCCTGCTTTATATCTTACCACCTTTCAGACACCAAGTTGCAAATGCTATCATGATTCCATCCTGACTTCCCTGGGCAGATGACCTCTCTACCAATATACCCCAAGACCTCACCTCTCCAGAGCCCTATTCCATTAGGGAAAGATAGAAACATGTTGGGGGTACAGCTTGATCTGCCAATGCCCATGTCCACCAGAGAAGCAATTACAGAAGCTAGAATTCCCACCTTCTGCACCCCATAAAGAATTTTGTTCCATACTCCCAGAGAGGGGAGAAATGTTAGGGAAGATGATCAGAGGGCTCTGAACTCCAACTCCATAAGGACCCTAAAAGAGAGGAGGAAAAAAGGAAGGACACTTGGTAGTAGTATAGGTGAAGGTGTGACTTAGAAAGGAAGAGAAGGGGAGTCGGGCTGTAGCGCAGCGGGTTAAGCGCAGGTGGCGCAAAGCACAAGGACCGGCATAAGGATCCTGGTTCGAACCCCGGCTCCCCACCTGCAGGGGAGTCGCTTCACAGGCGGTGAAGCAGGTCTGCAGGTGTCTATCTTTCTTTCCTCCTCTCTGTCTTCCCTCTCTCTCTCCATTTCTCTCTGTCCTATCCAACAACGACAACAACAATAATAACTACAACAATAAAACAACAAGGGCAACAAAAGGGAATAAATAAAATAAATATTTAAAAAAATTTTAAAAAAAAGAAAGGAAGAGAAGGCAGGACCATAGAAAAATATGTAGATAGATAGATGATAGACAGATAGATAGATACATACATACATGCATGCATACATACATACATACATACATACATAGGGAAATAATGGTCTCCCCGTATCTGTGACTTTGGGAGAGCTACAGCAGTTTCTAATGGAGGGAATAGGGACACAGAACTCTAGTGGTGCTCTCTTTTTTAAAATTGTTCAATGTTTTATTCCCCCCCTCTTCCCCCCCTTTTTTATTTCATTATTGTATTGGGGAGTTAATGGCTTACAGTGCAGCTATTAACACATGGCTACAATTTCTCATCTTCCCATGATAGGTGTCTGCAAAACTCTCTCACTCCAACTTAGGCGCTTTCCTACCATCATGCACCAGTGCCCCACAACCCCCTATTCCAGACCCCTCCCTCCTTCCTCAGAGCCCTTTGCTTTTGTGCACTAGACCAAACCCAGTACCAGCCCATTCTTCTTCTAGCGTTTGCCCTTCTTCCGTAGCCAGTTAAATGGCTTTGAAAGTGACTGGGATCCATGTGGATTCAGTCGGCTAGGAAGGATCGTCAATTTCCCCAATGAATGGGTACTCACAGGGTGCACCACGGGAAGGTCGATCCAATGCACCCCCATGAAAACCTCTCTTAAGTCAAGATGATAGAACTAAATGAAATCTTTCTACATTCACTAATTGTTCTGCCAGGAAGAATTGCTGCATCTACTCAAGGCAGATAAACAAACGACTTCTCTCTGTAGCCAAAAATAATTTTTTTAAATAGAAACAGAGACAACAGAGAGGCAGAAAGAGACCACAGCACTGATGGTGCTTCCTTCCATGCAGCAAGCGCCAGGTTCAAACCTAGGCCATGCACATGGCAAAACAGCACACTGTCCAAGTGAGCAATTTTGCCTGCCAGCCCTGCAGTGAAGCCTCTCTAAAAGCCACATTTATTTTTTTAAATATTTATTTATTTATTCCCTTTTGTTGCCCTTGTTGTTTTATTGTTGTAGTTATTGTTGTTGTTATTGATGCCATTGTTGTAGGATAGGACAGAGAGAAATGGAGAGAGGTGGGGAAGACAGGGAGAGAAAGATAGACACCTGCAGACCTGCTTCACCGCCTGTGAAGCGACTCCCCTGTAGGTGGGGAGCTGGGGGCTCAAACCAGGATCTTTATGCAGGTCCTTGTGCTTTGCATCACCTGCGCTTAACCCACTGCGCTACTACCCAACTGCCTTAAAGCCACATTATTTCAAACCTAATGATACTCATTTCTACCAGATGTTACTTCCCAAAATCATCTGGATTTTATAGGTTATTTATCACTGCACTTTCTGCCAGCAGTCTTGCACTGAAATCTGTTTATTCAGAAAAGAGTTCTGGATAGATGGTAACAGCTATTAATTTTGGTTAGATGATTAAAAACTAATGTCTTTGATTTAATAAATACTTGTGTGCTCCAGACCCAGTCACTTAGCAGTGAGTATCCAGGCAAATGTGCCCCAGAACGTGTCCTCATGTCAGCCGAATGTCAACAGTCATATACCTCTTGAAATCCTTTGGAAGCCAAACCACAGACTTTCTACTTGGTTTTCTGAACTTGATCCACACCAAGATTTTTCACACATTTCTAGCAGACTTGGGTGGGTCTACATATATTCATGTCCACAGTGCAGTCTGGAACTCACTTAAGCGGGTACTGAAGAAGTGTTATGATCATGTAGTTCTTAATGTGTCTTTATGTCAGTCAGAATTATTAATTATTTGCCTTTCAACTGCACATATGGTTTAAGACAAATAAAACAACTATTTCTGCCTTTCTGTCAAACTGAAATACTTCATCTTGTCATTGTTAATGTGCTTTTCCGAGCACATCCAAATGAGAAACATTTGACATTCTATATTATCTCTCAGTGAAAGTCACTTCAAGCTAAGATAATTTGATTTTGCCTATTTCATACATGACATAGTTCCTTTAAAGCTGGCTTTATTTATTTTTGTAATTTGTATTAGTGATTTAATAATGATTAACAAGGATGTAAGATAATAGGGGTACAATTTCATACAGTTCCCACCATCAGAGTTTTGTTTCTTATCCCCTCCATTGGAAACCTTTTTATTTATCCCTCTCTGGGAATATGGACCAAAATTCCTTATGGGGTGCAGAAGGTGGAAGGTCTGGTTTCTGTAATTGCTTCTTTGCTGAACATGGGCATTGACAGGTTGATCCATCCCCCTAGCCTGTTGTTGGATAAGACAAAGAGAAATGGAGAGAGAAGGGGAGGACAGAGAGGGGGAGAGAAAGATAGACACCTGCAGACCTGCCTCCCTGCCTGTGAAGTGACCCCTCTGCAGGTGGGGAGCTGGGGCTCGAACTGAAATCCTTCCACAGGTCCTAGGGCTAGTACTATGTGCGCTTAATCCTATGTGCTACTGCCCAGCTCCCTCAATTTACATTTTAGTATATAGTTTCCTTCTTCCCTCTTCTCAAGAGTTTGCTTACCTCAGGGGGCCACATATATATGACTGTGCTGACTGTTGCCAATAGCTGCTTTATTGTAAAATACCAGTCTATGATCTAGAAAAATACAATTTATACAAAACCAGGGGATGAACCGAGGGCCTCGTGTGTGCACAATATCACCAATTAACTTCCCTAGTCAAGCCAAGTTTTAAAAATTCTATTAATTGGGTGTCTTCACAGACACCGGTGCATCTTTCTACCACCCAAGGTCTTCTTAAGTGGTTCCAAGGATCAAATCCCAGGTCTGGTATCATCAAAATTCAAAATCTGCCTCATACTTCCTTATAAATCAGAAATATCGATGCTAAGTGAAATAAGTAAAGAGGTAAAAGACTGGATTATGCCATTATGTGTGGAATATAGCTAGCTAAAGCAAACAGCTTGGAAAAAGTAGAAAATAATAACCAAACTAGCTCTTAGACTTCATAAAAACTTCAGTAGTCATTGGAGGGGAAGGGTGGAATGGGATATATAGGAACTTTGGTGACAGGTGTGGTAAGTTATAAACACATAAACATGTGAACGATACCTCTGAAACCTTATGACTTTGTGAATCAGGAAAATCAGTAACAATAAAATAATCAAAATCCCAATAAAAATAATAAATGAACAACTTGAAATGATATGTAAAATATTTGCGTGCAATTCTAAAACTTTGTATGTGTATATATGAAAAAAATTAAAATCGAATAAATAAAGCAGGAATCTTCCTAGCCCACCACAGTCTGTTACAAAAACCACCTCATCTTCATCCACCATAAAAATATGCTTCTTCAATGACTGCCCACTTGTCTGGGGTACCAGATTCCCTCTCACAAAGCTCTTCTTCCTCACAGATGCTCCCGCTTTCTTTCAGTAGCTTCTGGAAGCCATGGCTTTAGTAGCTCCTCCCTCAATGGTTTCTTTGAAAATCTTGTAAAGAGGTGGGCTCTGACTGATCACCACCATGCTGCTTAAATGCAAAGCCTAGAGAAGCTAGATTAGTTAGATTACAGGTTCTGCTGCTATAACAAAAGTACAAAAGAATAGGATATACCTTCTTGCCACGTTCTTCTCCTCCTCCTCCTTCTCCTCCTCCACGTTCTCCTTCTCCTCCTCCTCCTCCTACTTCTTCTCCTTCTCCTCCTCCTTCTTCTTCTCCTCCTTTTTCTCCTCTTACTCCTCCTCCTCTCCCTCCTTTTCTTTTTTAATATTCTATTTATTAATGAGATAGGAGAAGAGAGAGAAGGAACTAGACATCACTCTGGTACATGTGCTTCTGGAAATCAAACTCAGGACCTCATGCTTGAGAACCCAGTGCATTATCCACTGCACCACCTCCTGGACCACCTCCCTCCTCCTTTTCTTTCTTCCTTCCCTCTCAGTTTCTCTCTGTCTCTATCCAAAACAAGTAAATAAAAATGTATACACATATAGAGTGTCATAGAATGAATTGTGATGTTCCCCCACCAAAAGAAGAAGAAGTAAAAGGAGGAAGAGGAGGAAGAGGAGGAGAAGAAAGAGAAGAAGGAAAAGAAGAGGACAGGGAAGGGGAAGTGGCAGAGGAAGGGAAAGAAGGAGGAGAAGAATATGAAGAAGTCTCAATCTCTAATATCTCACAATGCAATCTTATTTGAAAAGAGTCAGTATAAAGCTCATCAGACATGAGAAACGTTACGGTGGATCCTAGTCCAACTTGATTGGTGTCCTTATAAAATGGGAACTGTGAACACGGAGAAAGACAGGCATGTAAGGAGACCGCCATGTGAAGATGAGAGCCGGTATGGGGATGTCGCATGGACGAGTCTAAGAATGCTGAAGTTTGTTTAAAAACCACCAGAAACAAGGCAAGCAGCGTGAGTACGACTGACAACCTGCCTGACAACTCTCAGAAAGAAGCAACCCTGCTTACATCTTTGACTTCAGACTTCAGGCCTCCAGACTATGAAACAATAGATTTTTATTATCTTAGGCTAACCAGTTTAGGGCACTTTGTTATAGCAGGCCTAGAAAACAAATATGATTAGTTTCTAGACATCTGGGTAAACTGAAGTGAGCTTTGGAAGCATAATTAGATCTGGAGGTGCCCGTAAACTGAAAAGCAATATATAAACATGGCAATAGTTAAACGTGAACATGCCCTAAGGGTTAACTGCGTCTGATCAAAGACTCAGAAGGTCAGTTGTTGATTTCTGCCTTGCTTTATTCTGTTCTCCTTCCCCTCACCATCACCTCCACACAAATAACTGCTCTGGAGGACCTAGTGAGGGTTGTATTGTTATATAGAAAACTGAGAAATGTTATGCATGTACAAACTATTATATTTACTATTGAATGTAAAACATTCATTCCCCAATAAAGAAATTTAAAAAAAATAAATAACTGCTCTGAGTTATGGTGAGGCAAAGAAAGATTTCTTTTGCCTTTTCTCTTCTCTTCTTTTCTTTTCCTTTCTTTCCTTTTCTTTTCTCTTTGCCTTTAAGGTTATTGCTGGGTCTCAGTGCCTACACTATCAATCCATTGCTCCTGGAGGCCACTTTTTCCCCATTTTTGTTCCCCTTGTTGCTCTTGTTGTTATTGCTGTTGTTGTTGGATAGGACAGAGAGAAATTGAGAGAGGAGAGGAAGACAGAGAGGGAGAGAGAAAGATAGACACCTGCAGACCTGCTTCACCGCTAGTGAAGCATCACTTCCTGCAGGTGGGGTGCTGGGGGCTTGAACTTGGATCCTTGCTCTGGTCCTTGTGCTTCGTGCCATGTGTGTTTAACCCGCTGCGCTGCCGCCTGACCCCCAGGGGTAGATTTCTAGCTTCTATTTCTGATGAAAGACTCAGGTGGGCAGATTTGGACTCATCTTAAAGATCTTTCTCCAAGTCTGATTTAATCCTTGCATCTATCTAGCTGGAAGGAATAAGATCCCAGAACTATAGGGATAGACCAAAAAGAAAGAAGTCAATTCTTGCTCACTGGGGCACACACAAAGGAAAGATATGGTGTCAAGGAAGAAGCCAAGATCCTGAAGACAGACAGTGGGTCAAGGTCAGAGAGATTCTGTCGGGGACATTGACTCAGGGCTGAACTAACAAACTCTCACCTTAGGCTTTAAAATTACATTTGTTTGGAAGGATGTGAAATTTCACCCCAGAGACAAGTTACAGTCTTGTAAAATCACATTTCCTCAATAAAATCAATTAAAATAGAAATTACATTTTGTTCTAGAGAGAATTCGTTATGGTGCCAACAATTTACTGAGCTCGTGCTAAGCATCTAGATTATACTAAGACTTGTATTCAGCCCTGTAGGGACAGAGATGGTTCTGTTCTCAAGTTCACAGTTTGGTAGCACAGAAGTTGAAGATGAGTCAATGACAACACAGTGAATTAAGTACAACAAGGAAACTATAGGCAAGGGTAAATGACATAATGGTTATGCAAAAAGACCTTCTTGCCTGAGGTTACAAAGTCCCAAGTTCAAGCCCCCGCCCCACCAAAAGCCAGAGCTGAGCAGTGCTGTGGTTAAAAAAAAAAAAAAAGGAAAGAGGCAGCAAAAAAAAAAAAAGGAAAGAAAGAGAAAAGTATAACTGAAGAAGGAATGCTCTATTAGTTAAGAACTGATCCTGGGGGAGTTGAGCGGTAGCGCAGCAGGTTAAGCACGAGTGGCACAAAGCACAAGGACCGGGGGAAGGATCTCGGTTCAAACTCCCAGGTCCCCACCTGCAGGGGAGTCGCTTCACAAGTGGTGAAGTAGGTCTGCAGGTGTCTATCTTTCTCTCCTCCTCTCTGTCTTCCCTCCTCTCTCCATTTCTCTCTGTCCTATCCAACAATGATGACATCAATCACAACTACAATAATAACTACAACAATAAAACAAAAGGGGCAACAAAAGGGAATAAATAAATTTTTTTTTAAAAAAAAAGAAAGAACTGATCCTAGGGTGAGCAGGTGGTGGTACACCAGGTTAAGTGCACGTATGACTATGCCCAAGGACCCAGGTTCGAGTCTCCACTCCCCACCTGCAAAAGGAATGCTTCACAAGTAATGAAGCAAGTCTGTAGATGTCTGTCTTTCTCTCTACCTCTCTTTTATTTGTTTGTTTATTAACTATTGGATAGAGACCGAGAAATTGAGAGGGGAGAAGAGACACCGGAAGCCCTGTTTCACCACTCATGAAGCTTTCTCCTTGCAGGTGGAGACCAGGGGCTTGAACCTGGGTCCTTGTGCACTGTGATATGAGCACTTAACCAGATGTGCCACCACCTGGCCCCTCTCTCTACCTCTCTATCACCCCCTTCCCTTTCAATTTTATTCTATCAAGTAAAATAGAAAGAAAAAAAAAAGGAAAAAATTGCCACCAGGAGTAGTGGATTTGTAGTGTTGGCACCAAGCCCCAGCAATAACCCTGGTGGCAATAAAATTAAATAAATAAAATTTAAAAAGAACTGATCTGGGCTTGACAGATTTCACTTTAAATCTTGACTCTCAATTATAGCTGGTGTGACGCTGTTAACTGGCTACGGAAGAAGGGCAAACGCTAGAAGAAGAAGAAGCTGGTGTGATTGTGGGAAAATAATTATGCTTTTCCAAGTTTTAGTATCTTTTTTTTTTTTAATGAAACAATGGGAGGGGGAGATAGCATAATGGTTATGCAAAGAGACTCTCATATCTGTGGCTCCAAAGTCCCAGGTTCAATCCCCCTCACTACCATAAATCAGAGCTGAGCAGTGCTCTGGTGGTGAAAAAAAAAAAAAAGGAAATGGGAATAATGGTACCGCCTATTTCACAGCATTCTTTTTTAAAAAATATTTTATTTATTCCCTTTTGTTGCCCTTGTTGTTTTTTATAGTTGTTATTATTGTTGTTGTTATTGATGTCATCACTGTTGGATAGGAAAGAGAGAAAGATAGACACCTGCAAACCTGCTTCACCGCCTGTGAAGCGACTCCCCTGCAGGTGGGGAGCCAGGGGCTTGAACCGGGATCCTTCAGCCAGTCCTTGTGGTTCAAGGTCCTTGTGGTTCACGCCACGTGCGCTTAACCGGCTGCCCTACCGCCCAGCTCCCCTTCATTCTTATGGGAATTAAATGAGAGTATATATACCTAATAAAATCCAAGTTATTTGTACTAATAACACCAATTATTGTTATAAATTATGTGAGGGTGTGATCCCAAGAAAAGGGAGACTTTGAGCTGAATATTGAAAAATTAAGAAGTTGGCTGGGTCTGGGGTTAGGAAATTACTAATGAACTGTTTTTGTTTGTAAACCATACCCTGCCAGATGCTCAAAACGGGAAATCCACGGCTAGTTTTTTGACCTCTTCATTTTAGCCCTACAGTAACCTGAAGTCTTAAATTAATGCTTGTAACTCCATAAAATGAATATAACTTTAGTCTGTTCTCTAGTTGACTTTGAATAGTAAAACGAACATAATACAAAAATGAAACTGAAGTTAAAATTGTACCCAGTAAATTGTTTTGATTGACAAATTAACACTTAAGTCTTCTTAAGTGTTAATTTGAAATGAGGGAAATGAGTCTTGTTAGGAGAATTTAAAAAGATGTGTGTGAGGAGACCACAAAAGAAAATTTAGTTGGGCTGGGAGGTAGTGCACCTGGTGAGGTGCACATGTTACCATGAGCAAGGAGCCAGGCTCAAGCCCCCATCCTCATCTGCAGGGGGAGAGCTTCACAAGTGTTTAATTAATAAGCAAGCAGTGCTGCAGGTATCTCTCTGTATCTCTCTCCCTCTCTCTCCTCCTTCCTTCTCAATTTTCCTGTGTTCTATCAAAGAAAGATAAAAAATCTTTTAAATAACAGAAAACTTACTTTTGTCAAAATAATACTAGATAAAATTTATATGAATGGATATAAACAAAATAAAATTAACTAATCAAGCAAATATTTTTATTAATAAATTATAGTGGAAAGGAAATTAAATTAACTCAAAACAAAGTAATTTTAAAGCTTTATATGTTTATTAATGAGGGAAGAGAAGGAAAGAGAACCTGGGTATATGTGATGCCAGGGATCAAACTCATGTTTGATCAAACTCATGATCAAACCTCATGTTTCAGAATCCAGCACTTGTGGTTTGGGAGGTGGCGCAGTGGATAAAGCACTGGACTCTCAAGCATGAGGTCCCAAGTTCAATGCCTGGCAGCACATGTCAGTGATGTCGGGTTCTTTCTCTCTCTCTCCTATCTTTCTCATTGATAAATAAATAAAATATTTAAAACAGAGAGAGAGAAAGAGAGAGAGAGAGAGAGAGAGGAAGAGAGAGAGAATCCAGCAGTGTATCCACTGTGCCGCCTCCCAGACTGTAAGATTACAATTTAAATAAAGATTAACGGTGCTTCTTAGGAAGATGATATAGATATTAAATAATTAAAGCCAATTGAATCCGAAAACTACCTTTGGTTGAAAAGTTCCCCATTAAAATATTTAAAAAAAAAAAAAAAAAGTAGTCTGGGAGGTGGCGCAGTGGATAAAGCATCAGACTCTCAAGCATGAGGTCCTCACTTCAATCCCTGGCTGCACATGTACCAAAGTGATGTCTGGTTCTTTCTCTTTCCTCCTATGCTTTTCATAAATAAATAAATAAATAAATAAATAAATAAAATCTTTTAAAAAATAAAAGAAAAATCCCCCATGTTGATATAATTCTAGTGAACATGTTTGCATTCATAAATATAGAATCAAAACATTCATTACAGCAAAATAATGAGTCAAATCCTCCAGTCCTTGACTATAACCCAAGATAGATGACTTGAAGCAGTGGAACTGTTTTTCTGTAGCTTAAGAAGATAACATAGGGGAGTCAGATGGTAATGCAGTGGGTTAAGTGCAGGTGGCGCAAAGCACAAGGACCAGCATAAAGATCCCAGTTCGAGCTCCCAGCTCCCCACCTGCAGGGAAGTCGCGAAGTAGGTCTGCAGGTATCTCTTTCTTTTTTTTTTTTGCAGGTATCTTTCTCTCCCGCTCTCTGTCTTCCCCTCCTCTCTCCATTTCTCTGTCCTATTCAACGACGACATCAATAACAACAATAATTACAACAATAAAAAAGGGCAACAAAAGGGAATGAATGGATGAATGAATGAATGAATGAATGAATAAATAAATAAATATAACATAGGTTTGGAAGTCAATACTACATGTTTGTATCTGTTTTCTTTTGCATTTTCCGTAAAATAGTAAAGCATAGTGGAAACTAGTAAATGTTAGATCTGAGATTCTCTTCAGTAAATCCTTATAGCTTTATGAACAGAGTAACTGCATCTACAGAGTTCATCACTTTAGGCTGGCACTAAACTGAACTTTCCAAAAATGAACTCATACCATTTTGAGAATAGTCAGTGTGAAACTGGGGATCTGTTAAACATCTTGAGTTCAACTGCAAGTCTTAACAAAAAATGTACTGTTAAATATATATATATGTATATATATATATATATATATACACACACCTATATATACTGTTTTCTATTCATAAGAAGAAATATCTATCTTGTTATTTTTTTAGTTATTTTTTAAAAATTTTATTGATTTAATTATGATCAATAAGTCCACTGGATAAGAGGGGTATAATTTCGTACAGTTCCCACCACCAGAATTCTCCATCCTACCTCCTCCATTGGAAGCTTTCCTATTCCTTATCCCTCTGGGAGTATGGACCCAGGATCATTATGGGGTGCAGAACGTGAAAGGTCTGGCTTCTGTAACTGATTTTCTGCTGGACATTGGCGTTGACAGGTCGATCCACACTCCCAGTCTGTCTCTCTCTTTCCCTACTGGGGCAGGGCTCTGGGGAGGCAGAGCTCCAGGACACATTGGTGAGGTTGGCACTGCTCAGCTCTGGCTTATGGTGGTGCTGGGGGTTGAACCTGGGACCTTTAGACATGAAAGTCTTTTTTGCATAACCATTATGCTACCTCCCAAGCCCAAGAGAAAATATTCTTATCTACTTTATCATTCACTGGGTATGTCTTCTTTAAATTGTTTTCTTTCTTTTTAAATTTGCTTCTATAGATTTCCTCAGTCACCCTTGGGAAAGTCATGGAAGCCCTAGAGGAAACATTATTTGAAGAATTTGATAACTACTCCTATGGCATCGATTATTACTCTACAGAATCTAACTCAGAGGAAAAAGCTCACCTGGGAGTTGTCCACTGTATCTCCCTGGCGTTATGCTGCTTGGCCTTTGTTCTGGGCATTCCAGGTAATGCCATTGTCATTTGGTTCACCGGATTCAAGTGGAAGAAGACAGTCAGCACAATGTGGTTCCTTAACCTGGCAATTGCAGATTTTATTTTTCTTCTCTTCTTGCCCCTCTACATCTCCTATGTGGCCATGAATTTCCACTGGCCCTTTGGCCTCTGGTTGTGCAAAGTCAACTCCTTCATAGCTCAGTTGAATATGTTTGCCAGCGTTTTCTTCCTGACTGTGATAAGCCTGGACCGCTATGTTCACTTGATCTATCCTGTCTTATCGCATCAGCACCGAACCCTAAGGAATTCACTGATCGTAGTTGTACTCATTTGGCTTCTGGCTTTTTTAATGGGTGGTCCTACCCTATACTTTCGGGACATTGTGGTGTTTAATAACCACATTATTTGCTATAACAATTTCCATGAACATGATTCCGACCTCATTTTGTTGAGACACCACGTTCTTACTTGGATGAAAGTTATCATTGGGTACTTGTTGCCGTTACTGACAATGAGCATTTGCTATGTGTCTCTCGTCTTGAAGATGAAGAAGCGAAGCACCCTGATGACCAGTAAACATTTCTGGACCATCCTCGCTGTGGTCGTGGCTTTTTTAATCTGCTGGACTCCCTACCACCTGTTCAGCATTTGGGAGCTCATTATTCACCACAATGTCTATTTCCAGCAGGTACTGAAGGCTGGAATCCCGCTCTCAACTGGCTTGGCATTCCTCAACAGTTGTTTGAACCCCATCCTTTATGTCCTGATTAGTAAGAAGTTCCAAGCCCGTTTTCGGGCATCCGTTGCTGAGATACTGAAGTACACACTGTGGGAAGTTAGCTGTTCTGGCACAGTGAGTGAACAGCTCCGGAACTCTGAAACCAAGAACCTGTGTCTCCTGGAAACAGTCGTGAGTTAGTTCTCTTCTCCAAATCATGGTTATCCTTTTGTCTTGGCCTCTCAAGAGATATTTTCAGATCTCTTGATCCCAAAATATACAGCTGACTCTATCTTCTTGTTTTGGTCAGTCTATTGGTAGTATTTTTGTGTGGATTAAAGAAAAATTGAGAATGAACATTTTTTTTTCAGCAACTAAAACTATCCATGTCATTCTTACAAATTATACTGCAACAGATTAGTCACCCATGTTGAGGTAATTATCAAATTATTATTTTTTTAATCTTAATACTTTTTTAATAATACTTGGGAACTCATGTCTCATGAGACATGTATGATTAACTAATTGCAAAAATGTCAAAATATCTGTTAGAGCTCCCTTTCATGCTGTATGAGTAACCTAGTCTTTAAAAGCAAATATATTTCACTTCTGCCATGTAATATTATATATACATTTATGAGTTATAGTAATAGTTGGTCATATTAATTTAAAGCTCTGCTCCACTCAACTAAATAAGCTGCCTCCAAAATCTAATTGCTTAAAATAATAATTTTATCACCGTTATTATTGTTAGTATTAATTAACCAATATTAACTAATTCTGAGAGTCATGAGTTCAAACAAAGCACAGAGGAGAGATTTGTGTACAGAGCATCAAATTGACAGGGATAACCCAAATGGCTAGAATCTGGAATATCTGGGTATCGACTGAGCAGATCTCTGCTCTCTTCCTTCCTCCTTTTAACTCTCTTCAATCTCCCTTTGTCCCCCTTTCCCACTTCTTTCTGTCGGACAGCCCCCCAGCTCTGCTCCATCGCTGATACTATGGTCTATTTACATAATCATTGTTTTGCCTGAGCCCCACCCTACCTGCAGGGTATTAATTAATCCCACCAGTTAAAACCCTCACAACAGTTGCTATGGAAGCTTTCTACCTTCGCGCTCTTTCCTTTTCTCCATCCCCTTTCCAAGCCATTTCCTTTTCCGACTTGCCACTTCCATTTCAAAAGATATAAAGTCTGATCAATAAAGATGCATTGCATTCCCGCTCCACCACGAGTTCCTGGTGCCTCTCCTGCAGCGTCGCTGAGTAAGCAGCAGCCCAGAGAGCACATGGCCAGAAGAAACACCCTCATGCTAGCCCGGCACTTTCTATCTCCATACAGTTATTCCAACATGGGCACTTCATAGTAGCAAGCTTTTTCATTTAGCATCTTAGAACTTCAATATGCTTATGCTTCCAGTTCTCATAAAGGCTATGTATGCCTGACAAGGAAAGGGAACAGAACTCCCATCACTCAACTTGGATATGCTCCCATCTTTAATCCTTGATACCCTTGTAGGTATGGTAGATGGGAGGAGTTCTGGGTATGTGCAAGTATGTATAAGATTTCGGGGAGCTGGGCAGTGGCACAGCAGATTAAGCGCACATGGAGGAAAGCACACGGACCAGCATCAGGATCCCAGTTTGAGTCCCCAGCTCCTCACCTACAGGGGTTTTTCTTCACAGGCAGTGAAGCAGGTCTGCAGGTGTCTATCTTTCTTTCCCCCTCTCTGTTTTCCCCTCTTCTCTCCATTTCTCTCTGTTTTATCCAACAACAATGACAGCAATAACAACAATGATATAAACAAGGGAAAAAAATAAAAATAATAAAGTTTCTTTTCAAAAAGATATTTCTATGAATACAAAACACTGACATTCAGATAGAAGATAGGCCAGTCTAATCTCAGGAAAATAATGCATGTATTAAATATTGATGTATGTCTAACTTCTGTTCTTATATCCATATGACATAGTCAATATTGGTATAAACCAATAAAGTTATCTGAATAAGTCACTGATCTCTTCATGGTACAAATTTGTTGCGTTTTCAATGACCCTGGGTCCATGCTCCCAGAGGGATAGAGAATGGGAAAGCTATCAGGGGAAGGGGTGGGTTATGGAGATTGGGTGGTGGGAACTGTGTGGAGTTGTACCCCTCCTACCCTATGGTTTTGTTAATTAATCCTTTCTTAAATAATAATAAAAAAATTGTTGCATTTTAGACTGTAATAGCAGTTAGTAATTTGATCTTTGTTTATTTTTCTCTTTAGCAAATAAGTGAATATCTAAGAAGTATACAGAACCATGGCAGATACTGTGAGGGGTGTCAATTTTTAACTTAACAGTTAAAAAAGTGAGAGTAGTAGTCTGGGAGATTGCTCAGTGGATAAAGCATTGGACTTTCAAGCATGAGGTCCTGAGTTCAATCCCTGGCAGCACATGTACCAGAATGATATCTGGTTCTTTCTTGTTTGATTTTTATTTTTTATTTATAAAAAGTAAGTATTCACAAAACCATAGGATAAGAGGGGTACAACTTCACACAATTCCCACCACCAGAACTCCATATCCTATCCCCTCCCCTGATAGCTTTCCTATTCTTTAACCCTCTGGGAATATGGAACCAAGGTCATTGTGGGATGCAGAAGGTAGAAGGTCTTTCTTTCTCTCTCTCTCTCTCTCTCTCTCCTCTTTTCCCATTAATAAATAAAATTTTTTTTAAAAAAGTGAGTAAATACATCTGCATTACAATAACCCTAACAACAAAGTGGGCAAAAAGTAGCAATAAGTAGCAAAAGACAGAAAAGAAAAGTATGGATTGCTCAGAGAGGAAAGTGATGGCATTCAATATGGAGGTGGAAAATCATTGTCCTTGCTTTTGGGGTTTTCTAAAGATGCTACTCTGGTGCTGGATGGTGGCACATCCAGTTGAGTGTACATATTACAGTGCACAAGGGCCCAGGTTCAAGCCCCTGGTCCCGACTTGCAGGGAAGAAGCTTCATGTGCAGTGAAAAAGTGCTACAGGTCTCTCTCCTTTTCCCTCCACTGTATCTCCCCTTCCCTCTTGATTTATGTCTCTGTCCAATAAATAAATAAATAAATAAATAAATTTTAAAAGATGCTACTCCTACCTTGTCTCTTATGAAATCTTTGTCGTTTATGAACACAAAATTCTGCTACTTGTGGGGGCTAGGTGGTGGTGCACCTGGTTAAGCACACTACAGTGAGCAAGGACCCAGGTTCAAGCCCCTGGTCCCCACCTGCAGGGAGAAAGCTTCACAAGTGGTGAAACAAAGCTGTTAAGTGTCTCTATGTCTCTCCCTCTCCCTTTCCCTTTCTCAATTATTTTTCTTTTTTTTCTTTTTCTTTTTTTTTTTACCTCCAGGGTTATTGCTGGGGCTTGGTGCCTGCACCATGAATCCACTGCTCCTGGAGGCCATTTTCCCCCCTTTTGTTGCCCTTTGTTGTTGTAGCCTCCTTGCAGTTATTATAGTTATTGTTGCTGTCGTTCGTTGTTGGATAGGACAGAGAGAAATGGAGAGAGGAAGGGAAGACAGAGAGGGGGAGAGAAAGACACCTGCAGACCTGCTTTACCGCCTGTGAAGCGACTCCTCTGCAGGTGGGGAGCCGGGGGATCTAACCGGGATCCTTATACCAGTCCTTGCCCTTTGCGCCACGTGCACTTAACCCGCTGCGCTACCTCCTGACCCCCTCAATTTCTTATTTTTACGCAATAATAAACAAGGATCAAAAGTTAAAAAAAAAAAGACTCTGCTACTTAGTACAATTTTTTTCTTTTTTCCTCCAGGGTTATTGCTGGGCTCGGTGCCTGCACCATGAATCCACCGCTCCTGGAGGCCATTTTTCCCCCTTTTGTTGCCCTTGTTGTAGCCTCCTTGTGGTTATTATTATTGCCATTGTTGATGTTGTTCGTTGTTGGATAGGACAGAGAGAAATGGAGAAAGGAGGGGAAGACAGAGAGGGGGAGAGAAAGATAGACACCTGTAGACCTGCTTCACCACCTGTGAAGCGACTCCCCTGCAGGCGGGGAGCCGGGGGCTCGAACTGAGATCCCTAATCCGGTCCTGCGCTCTGCCCCATATGCGCTTAACCCATTGCGCCACCGCCCAACCCTCTACTTAGTACAATAAAAAAAAAAATTTTAGAGCTTCATTGAATAATTTTTTTTTACCACTTCCATCACCAAAGGTCTATTTCCCCAAAAGCTATATATACAAACACTGATTCTAAGGGATAGGTGTACCCTGTGATTATAGCTGCTTTATTCACAATAGCAAGAACTTGGAAACGACCAAAATGCCCTTTGACAGATGACTGGGGAAAAAAAGTTATGGGATAGATACTCAACAGAGTATTATTTAGCAATTTTAAAAAAGATGTTATTGTGTTATTTGGGATAAAGTGGATGGGATTAGAGAAGCTTATGCTCAGTGAATCAAGGAAGGAGGTGAAGGACAACTACAGAATGGATTCACTCATATGCGGGATATGGAGAATTGAGCATGCAAATGGGAAAAAAAAATCAACCCCATGCCTAAGACTGGGAGAACTAGAGTGGTAATCTGTGGGGGGTGGGGGGGGCACGTGGGGATGGGGACACAGACCTTGCTGCAATTTTTTTATTAAGAAAGTTATTATCTATTTTTTATTTTTTTATCTTTATTTATTGGATAGAGAAAGCCAAAAATCAAGAGGGAAGGGGGCTATAGAGAGGGAGAGAGACAGACACCTGCAGCCCTGCTTCACCACTTGCAAAGCTTTCCCCCTGCAGGTAGGGACTGGGGGCTTGAACCCTGGTTCTTGCACTCTATAATTGTGTGCTTAACCAGGTGCGCCACCACCCGGGCTCCTGAAATTTTTAAAACATTCAATTTTCTATAATTTCCTGATTTTACTGTCCGAGTTGTAAGGGAAGCCATGCCATTTCTTGAATCAATAACCTTTTATTATTTTTAAAAAATTTAGTATCATTACTGGGGCTCAGTGCCTATACTATGAATATACTGCTCCTGGTGGCAATATTTTCCTCCCCCCCCTTTTTTTTTTGGATAGGACAGAGAGAAATTGAGAGGGGAGGGAAAGACAGAGAGGAGGAGAGAAAGATAGACACCTTCAGACCTGCTTGTGAAGCAACCCCCCTGCAGGTGGAGAGCTAGGGGTTCAAACCGGAGTCCTTGAGCCAGTCCTTGTGCTTCATATAATGTCAAGTCTTTTTTTAAAGTTGTGTTTAATGAGACAGAAGGAGAGGTCAGAGCTAACTCTGGCTGGCATAAGCAGTGCTGGATCTCAAACTCAAGACCTCACATTACCCTTTGACATCACCTCCTGAGTTACTAGCCCACTTTTAAATCAGTAATTATCTTTTTTTTAACTAGTTACATTATAAATTTTATTTTTACCTTTAAACGTTTTCATAGTTAACTCATTATAGATTTTTTTTATTATTTTAAAAAGGAGACATTAACAAGACCGTAGGATAAGAGGGGTACAACTCCACACAATTCCCACCACCAGATCTCCATATCCCATCCCCTCGCCTGATAGCTTTCCTATTCTTTATCCCTCTGGGAGTATGGACCCAAGGTCATTGTGGGGTACAGAAGGTGGAAGGTCTGGCTTCTGTAATTGCTTCCCTGCTGAACATGGGCGTTGACTGGTCGATCCATACTCCCAGCCTGTCTCTCTCTTTCCCTAATAGGGTGGGTCTCTGGGGAAGCGGAGCTCCAGGTCTTATCAACATTTTGATTCAATTATTTGGTACTCAGCCTCATAAATATGTCAATCTGTAGAAAGTTTAGGCTACTGTTCACTAGCTCCCATAGTTTTTCTTTGTATTGCAATGAAAAGGATTATTCCAGTTTGTAGGCTTTTTTGGTTTTTCAGAACTATATGTGCTGCCCTCTGCTGGTAAGAATGGAACTGACACCCTAAAATTACATGATTTTGAGAGTCTGGCCTTTTGCTTAGTGAACATACTTTTAATCTGCAATAAATACAGAAAAATCATTGTTGAAATTTAACTTAAAAAGGGGTTGGGGGAGTCGGGCTGTAGTGCAGCGGGTTAAGTGCAGGTGGCGCAAAGCACAAGGACCGGCATAAGGAACCCCGGCATAAGGTGGGTTCGAACCCCGGCTCCCCACCTGCAGGGGAGTCGCTTCACAGGCGGTGAAGCGTGTGCAGGTGTCTTTCTCTCCTCCTCTCTGTCTTCCCCTCCTCTCTCCATTTCTCTCTGTCCTATCCAACGACAACAACAATAATAACTACAACAATAAAACAACAAGGGCAACAAAAGGGAATAAATAAATAAAATAAATATTTTTTAAAAAGGGGCTTGGGAGCTGAAGCATGTAAAATGATTCACAGTGGGTATCTGAGAATGGGTTTCAATAATACAAGGTTTATTAGGGTGAAAAAGGCAAAATAAGCAATTATCATCAATGGTTAAGAGTACGCTAGGTCATGGGGGTCGGGCAGTAAAGCAGGTCTGCAGGTGTCTTTCTCTCCCCCCTCTCTGTCTTTCCCTCCTCTCTCCTTTTCTCTCTGTCCTGTCCAACAACGACGACATCAATAACAACAAAAATCATATCTACAACAATGAAACAAGGGCAACAAAAGGGGGGGAAAAGAAAATTAAAAAAAAAAGAGTACATGAGGTCCCTGAAATCTGAGTATAGCTAACAAAAGTTTAGTCTCACAAGATAGAGTTGTCAGCTGAGGTATAGGTTGCTCATGGCTATAGAGGGGCCTTAAAAGTTAACTAGCTAGCAGAGTCACACATGTTCAGTTCCCAGGAGAAGTAGCCATGGCGGATACCTGGAGGACCTCTGCCCAGATGCTTCTGACCAGGAGAAGCAGCAGCGGCAAAGAGAGACCTGCTCCAAGTCAGTGCTTTTAATACATTCCCTTCTCTGCCACACCTCCTCAGGCTGACATCATTCATATGCTAACAGTCCCAAAGTCCTGTTGGGGGGTCATAACAAATTAAACTTCTGTCATAAAAAATTTAAAAAATCCCTCGGGAGTTGGGTGGTAGCGCAGCCAGTTAAGCGCAGGTGGTGCAAAGCCCAAGGACCAGCGTAAAGGGCCTGGTTCAAGTGGTCCGGGAGGTGGCGCAGTGGATAAAGCACTGGATTCTAATGAGGTCCTGAGTTTGATCTCCAGCAACACATGTACCAGAGAGTGATGTCTGGTTCTTTCTCTCCTCCTATCTCTAATAAATAAATAATTTTTTAAAAAAAGATCCCGGTCAAGCCCCCCGGATCCCCACCTGCCAGGGAGTCGTTTCACAGGCAGTGAAGCAGGTCTGTAGGTGTCTTTCTCTCTCCCTGTCTTCCCCTCCTCTCTCCATTTCTCTCTGTCCTATCCAACAACAACAACATCAATAACAACAACAATAATAAACTACAACAACAATAAAAAACAAGGGCAACAAAAGGGAATAAATATTTTTTTAAATCCCTCAAAGGAGTCACATTATAAAAGGAAGAGATGGTGTGGCCTAGCTAAAACATTGGGCTCTCAAGCATGAAGTCCCATACTGATGCTCTGGAAAGAGAGAGAAAAGTTCAGGGAGTTGGCCAGTAGCACAGCCGGTTAAGCGCAGGTGGTGCAAAGCACGAAGAGCAGAGTAAGGATCCTAGTGCGAGCCCCAGGTCCCCACCTGCAGTGTCTTTCTCTCGCCCTCTGTCTTCCCCTCCTCTCTCCATCCTATCCAACAATGATGACATCAATAATAATTACAACTATAAAACAAGGGCAACAAAGAGGAATAAATATATATAGAAATGTTCAAGTCTATGAAAAATCTGACCTCACTTGATTTTTCTGGTCTACAAAAACTACAAAATACTGACCTTTAAAAATCGTCCATTTCCTGGCCAGTGAAATAGTTCAGCGTGCTACTTTGCCATGTGTGCAGCCTGGCCCGGTTCCCACCGTACTGAGGATGCTTTGGTGCTGTTATCTGTATTCTCTTCCTCTACCAAAATAACTAGGAGTGAGTTGTTTTGCATCCCTGGATCATGGGGAGATGAGAGATTGTACCTGTGCATCAACTGTACTGTAAATCATTAACTCCTCCCAGTAAACTTATTTCAAACTGTTCTTATAAAATTCCTAGAAATACAATTGAATGTCAAGTGTCCCAAACGAACTAAAACGTGTATTGGCATTATCTACCACTTAACTCCCCTCACTTGATGGCATCTGCCTGCAGCACTACACAGCGCAGCTAGCCTATCTCACTCTACAGCTGACTAGACTAAGACTGACTCCAGGTTAAGGTCACATTTCTGAGCTACAAAGAGGTACCTAATTAAACCGGTTCATCTAGATTGTCTCGTTCTGGAGCCAGGGAGACAGGACAGCAGGAAAGGCGTCAGACTTCTTATCCAATGGTGCCCAGGGTACCAGGACTTCAATGTTTGAAGACCCAGAGTGCCAGAGTGATAATCTAGTTTTCTCCCCTAAGGTTTTTATTTGTTTGTTTGTTTGTTTTACTAGAGTACTGCCCAGCTCTGGTTTATGGTGGTGCAGGGGATTGAACCTGGGACATTGGAGCCTCAGGCATAACCATTATGCTATCTACCCCTGCCCTCTCCTTAAATCTTAAAAACAAAAGCAACCCAGGGTTGGGTGGTGGCATACTAGGTTAAGCAGTTTTGAAACGAAGGATACACACAAGGCATGAGGTTAAGAGGCCCGTTTCCTACCTGCTTCACAAGTTAAGCAGGTCAGTTGTCTTTTTCTCCATCTCCTCCTCCCCTTTCGATTTCTGTTCTACCTAATAAAATGGAAAAAATGGCTGCCAAGAGCACTGGATTCAGTTAGGCACTCAGCACCCCACAATAACCCTAGAGGGTGTTTCCTATGATGCCCCATCAACATTGTGTTTTTGGCTCTCATTAAATTGTTGTGAAGACTTAGGTCTTTCCCCTGGAATGTTATGGGGGGGGGGGGGAAGCAAGCTTTAAGTTTGTCTTGGCACAACTCTAGTTCTGGCCTGGTTTCCTTCCTTTGGGGGTTAGATGAAAAAAATTGCAATGTTTTGGTGACAAATTATGTAGCCCCCTCCCCCAATTTAAGGATTAACTTGATTATTCAACTAGAAAAATGGCCTTGTGAGGCCAGGCAGTGCTACACTTTACCAATGTACACAATTATCAGGAGCTAGATTCAAGCCCCAAGTCTCCACCTGGAGGGAGTCAAACAGTGCTGTCTTTCTTGCAAGTAAAGCAAAAAAGGCCACCAGGATTCAGTGTAGGTACCGCACCGAGCAAGTCTTAGGGCCAGAAACAGCTCTGCTTTCCCTCTTCGAAACTGTGTAACCTGGCAAAACCCTATCTCAATCATATACCCATGGTTAATTATTTGGAGATGTCGTGTCCAACTTTTTTTTTCTTCCCTCCAGGGTTATTGCTGGGCTCAGTGCCTGCACCATGAATCCACTGCTCCTGGAGGCCATTTTTCCCTTTTGTTGGAGCCTCATTGTGGTTATTATTGTCCTTGTTGATGTTGTTCATTGTTGGATAGGACAGAGAGAAATGGAGAGAGGAGGAGAAGACAAGAGAGGGAGAAAGATAGATACCTACAGACCTGTTTCACCGCCTGTGAAGCAACTCCCCTGCAGGTGGGGAGCCGGGGGCTCAAACCGGGATCCTTATGCCGGTCCCTGCACTTTGCGCCACATGTGCGTAACCCACTGCGCCACCGCCCAACCCCCAGTGTCCAACTTTTTAAAAAATGTTTGTTTCAAGGGAGTAAATATCAAGGAAGAATATATCACACATATATCCTTCTCCTCCTTGTGTACCCCATACAGAATTTTGGTCCATATTTTAAGAGGGAATAAAAATAGGGAAACTTCCAATGGAGGGGATGGGACATGGAACTCTGGTGGTGGGGACTGTGTGGAATTATACCTGTTACTTATTACTGAAACACTAAAAAAAGAATCAAGAGCCAAGACTTTCAACCTTTTATTTAGGATTCTTAAGTGACGGTTGCTTTTAGATCTTGTTGAAAGCGGCCACATCCATAGACTGCACGTAGTCCTCAAAAGCAGTAATCTGCTCCTCCAGCATATCTGTTCCAACCTTATCATCTTCAACCACACACTGTATTTGGAGTTTTTTAATTCCATACCCCACTGGAACCAGTTTAGCTAAAAAGACAAAAGCTTAGTTAGTAAAGTGCTGTTGGTTATAGCTTAAAACACACCCAAGAACTGACTGCAAACCACACATGGCCATTTCTAAAAATAAAGGCTAAACTTACAAGAGCCCCAAACCAAGCCATCTGCTTGAATGCTTCTAACACATTCTTCCAATTTCTTCATATCAGTTTCATCATCCCAAGGTTTCACATCTAATAAGATGGACGACTTGGCAACAAGTGCAGGTTCTGAAAATATACAAGGAAATAGCATTATTCAAATAGCTTGTCTTCACCCCAATCCAAGACATCTAACAAATCAGTTTATTCTGAATGAACTATCTTGTTGGTTGCACCCTGTTTGTCACACACATGTCCACTTTCTGTTTTGCTAAGAAAGAGGCATTTCAATTGTGTTAACAGTTTATTTTCCACAGAGGAATGCCACAACTGCTACCATAAGAACAGCTGCAGACCAGTAGCTGTGGGAGTTTTATGAAGACCCACCTCAAGGGCTTCAAAACACAATATGTCATTCTATTCAACTAATGAGGAAACGATCTCAAATGGTGTATTGGGTCAAGTCTTAGAATTATTCAGTCATTAAATGACCTACTTTTGGCTTTCTTTGATTCATACTGTGCAAGGCGTTCTTCTCTTAGTCTCTTTGCTTCTTCGCTTTCCTGTAAAGAGAAATCGAAAAATATTTCAAAGCTGGTCATTTCCCAGTAGAAACCTTATGGGGTTGTCACACTGAACATCATCAGAAAAAAGCAAATCCATCACGAGCTCAGCCGAAAGATGGTGATTTGTTTTATTCATCATGTAGTCAGTGAGACTTTACAAAAGCCTTAAGTTTAGTGGTTGACCCAAGATCCAAATACTGAGCCCAATGCACTCAAACAAAACACACATGAATTATGCCATACCTCTTCATCATCAGATCCAAAAAGATCAATATCGTCATCATCTTTACTATCTGCGACTCCACTTCCTGTGGTGTCCTCCACATTAGCTGGGCCGTACTTGCCCAATGCTTTCTTCACTCCTGGCAGACTTGAAACATTTAACATTTGATTAGTATGCTGTTCTTTTCCATACACTACATGAAAATCTGTTTTGGGAGGCCAGGTGGTGGCACATGTGGTTAAGCACACACTACAGTGTGCAAGGACTCAGGTTCAAGCCCCTGGTCCCCCACCTGCAGTGGAGAAGCTTCACAAGTGAAGCAGGGTTGCAGGTGTCTCTCTTCCTCTCAATTTCTGGCTATCTCTATCCAATAAGTACAAATAAAGTAAAACCTGTTTTCAACATTTTCCCTTTTTGAACTCAAAATTCACCCATTAACACTCCCAGATACATACTTTCATACGCTTAACTGCTCAGCCCAACAAACATTAGTAGCATGTGAGACGTTATATTCAATACTCACTATGATTTACTCTTTCAGTATGAATGTTTCTGTTTGAGATCTCATTAAGTATGCTCAGTTCCATTCTTAGTGAACTGGATTCCACTTCCCCAAACTTCCACCCTTGTAGGCAGTTTCAGAAGAATGGCCAAGAAATGAATGAATGAGCCACCCTCTCACCCCAGAGGTGGGCCCCCGGGTCAGGGTGGAGGCACACTGGCAGGGCATTGTGGGGGAAAGTTGAACTGCTGCTGTCCATGTTCTACCTGTTCTGTGGAAAAATGGAGGGCTTCAGTCTCTTGGCCTTCTAAGGTGAACAAAGAAATTCAGCTTACAATATCCCCCAATAAACCTCAAGTAGCCTGGGTTCAATTAGGTCATGTGAAGGATCCTGCCTCTAAGTTTAGGAAGCACCCTACTCTTTAGAGAGCAAGGTCCACTTTACCTGGCCTTTTCCTTTTCGAAAGACTTGATGTGGTTATACCAACGCAGGGCATGGTATAAGTCAGCAGGTGGGGGGCCGGAAACTGCTTCAAATACTGCCACGTCAGCCTGGGATGGCATATACCTGCGGGTGACACAGAAAAATAATTACACAAGGCCCCACCGAACTCGAATTGACGTTGACACTACAACTACACAAGTCCAATTAATCTATGGGTACAGGCCCCTTGGAAGCGGGGCCACATCGGCGGGTTTAAAAATATGTGCTCATTGTGGTAACGACGCTGAGTGACATAAGTCATGAGAGACAACCAGATGGTTTCACCCGTATGTGGAATCTAGAAATCCAATCCACATGGACTTGAGGGGGAAAAAAAAAAAAACCTACCACCAAACTGTTTCTTTAAAGACTTGGTAAAAGAATGGTGCTCATGTTTGGGGGAGGGACACACAGAACTTCGGTGGTGGGTGCTGTGTAATCTACTATAGATCACAAATAAAAACCGCGTTAAAAGAAGTATATGCAGTCCACAAAACACACACACTCCCATTGTGCACGCACAAGGCGAGGCGCTCAGCCCGTCCCCCTAGCTCTGTACCCTTTTTTCTAGCTCATCAACTGGCCTGCTAATCTGCTCAGGTCTCCTAGCGATGCCCCCTACTTTGCCAGCCACGAGGACCGCAGTGCAACGCAACCATTTGCCCCGCACAAGGGCGAAGGTCGGCTGCACCCACCGGGAGGCGGGAGCGCGAGGTCCGGCTCTCCTCCCGCGCCACGTGGCCCCGGCGCCCCGCTCACCCCTCGATGTAGCTCTTGTCCGCCAAGTAATCGTTGAGCACCTGGAGGCCTGCAGGGCTTTTCAGATCCCCAAAACCCATGGCGTCGGCGGAAGGCGGCGCTGACGGGCAGCAGAGGAGGAAGAGAGTAGCGAAGGCAAAACGCGCCCGACACTTGCGGGAGGAAGGGGGAAAAAAGGGCCAGGAGATGCCGGAATCTTCCTTATATAGAAGCGGGGGGGGGGGCGCGGGCGCATCCCTCTGACGCATACGGGGAAGGTCAAAGGTCAAAGTACACTCACAGTCTACCCCTTAACGTAAAAATTCGCTGGGGAGGAATTATAATGGACAACAAATTGACCCCTAGACCTTTCCTTGCGTTTGGGATTAATAAAAGACGTAGTTCTTGAGCTAGTACCTTCCACAGCCGCCGAAGTTATGAGGACCGCCCCTGAGAACACCGGAGAAGGCCGAAGACGCTCGGCCTCAGGACCGCCCAGTCACTTCCGGCGGAAATGCATGGTAGGGAGGCAGCCGTGTCCACGCCTCTTCCTCTCCGCGGCTCAGCCTTTCGCCCCGCCCTCTGTCCGGTGGACGGAAAGCGTTCCAGCCTGTCGTAAAGGGTAAAAAAAAAAAAAAAAAAAAAAGGAAAAGTCGCAGCTTCTGTTTCTGGTCCCTCCAGACTTTCCGTTCTCAGGCCGGGCTCAGGGATTTAGTGGGGGCGGCCATATTGGATATACCGCCGGGCATCCGCAGGGTCAGTGAGGTGCAGACGGGTCTGCAGAGCCACTTCGCCGGTTGCAGCGGTCAAGGTGAGCCCGTGTTTGCGTGACAAGGCTGAGATGCTTCAGACACGGGAGCTGGATTTGCTGACAAAGGTGTTTGTTTCGACCCTGGCAGCGCAGTCTCCTCTTGTCCTTGACTGGGCGCCCGTCCCCTCCGGGGCCTCCGGGGCCCCGAGAGCCGGCGGGGGCGGGGAGGCTGCTGCCACGGTCTCTGCTCGGTGGAGGAAGAAAGGCCTTTGCAGAGGGAGTGAGGGACAGGCGCCCGGACCCGGGAGGGGACTCGGGCCGGAAGCTGAGCGCTTGCCCAGATTCACACGCCCCTGGCACAGTCAGCACCTCAGAGTGGGAATGAGCCCCCTCGCCTCTGCTGCTGGTTTCTCTTTTGTCCGTGGACAGTGAAGGCTAGGACCTTTTTCTTCCTGTTTAGGTTGCGGGCACTTCAGTAACTGCAGTAAGTAATCTGGAGGCTTTATGTGTGTGTGTTTAATCACGACTGAGCCAAGTGATATAAAACAGTTTTTATAGCTTATGCGGAAGATTCAGAGATCACTTCCGGTGAAAGACACCACCGCTGTAACATCTGGACCAGATGCAGCTCCCAGCAGACTAGTCACAGGCTGAAAACACATTGCTTGTCAGATACACACACGGGACACAGTTCCTGCCAAGTGTCAATGGAAAAGATCGCATTAAAAGCTAGTCTAGGGGGTAGAAAGCACACTGGTTATGCAGAGACTTTAATGCCTGAAGCTCCAAAAATCCGAGGTCCAGTCCCTGAAACCACCATAAGCCAAAGCTGAGCAGTGATAAAATTAAAAATAAAAGCTAGCCTAAGATAGTCCTGCGAATAACGCCATGTCATTTCAAGTTTTTTATGTCGAATGCAGTAACACGAAATGTTCCTGAAGAATAAACATCTGATCTCTGTTACTCGCTCTTACTGCCCCCTCACTGTCTCTGTGCCTGAGTGTGTTTGAATCTTAGTCACTTTGTCTCTCTTATTTTATCTCCCTCTCTTGTATGTCATACTCTGTCTCCCACTGTTGCTGGTAATATGCTTTGCAGATGTTCTTTTATTCCCCCATGGAATGATGTTGCAGGTGGGTTACAAAGTTCATTCACACTTGGGCCAGGGAGCTAACATAATTATTATATTAACATAACATAATAATTATGTTAACTCCCTGTTATGCAATAATCGTTATGCCAACAGCTTTCATGCCTGAAGCTCCCAGGTCCCAGGTTCAATCCCTCACAGCATCATAAGCCAGAGCAGAGCACTTGACTGCTTAAAAAGAAAAGTTCACATTTTTTTTCCCCTCCACTTTGTAAATTTATGATTAACAGTAGGTTACAAGATTACCACACCACACCCAGCACCAGAGTCCTGTATTCCCACCTGCCAAATAAAAGCACTATAGTTCTCACAAGTCTTAGAAGCAGTTCCTTTGCTTCTATTTTTGGGTTTGTTTCAAGTTCATGTGTATCAGTTCTCTAGATTCCACATTTGAGTGAAACCATCCAGTAGTTGTCTTTCACCTTTTTACTTATTTTGCTAAGCATGCTCACCTCCAGTTCCATCATTTTGTCTAGAAGACACAATGCCATCTTTTTTGATTTTTGAGTAGTACTTCATGGAATATATCCTGTAACTTCTTTGGCCAGCCATCTGTTGATGGGCTGCATTCACTCTTTGGCTATTGTGAATAATGCAGCAGTGAACATAGGTGTGCATATGTCCCTTCAAATTAGTGTTTAAGTGTCCTTTGGATAAATATTTAAAAGTGGTATTGCTGGATCATAATATAATTTCCCTTTCCAAAACATGAAAAGACCAAGTTTATACACTTAACTTTTGCTTCTTGGCATTGTATAAGTAAATTAACCTCTCTGAGACTGGGTATTGTCACCCCTAGAACTTGAGGGAAGTTTTCAGAGGGTGTGTATATGCAATGAAATAATGTACATGAAGTGTTCTGAAAATCAGACACTACCATAATTTTATAATTACAGAGTTTTACCTGTAGTAATGTAATTCTTCTTTGTTTTATTCTTAGAAACATGTTAAGAATACCTGTAAGAAGGGCCTTAGCAGGCCTTTCAAAGTCTACTAATGGATATGGTGAGTATTTTTTTTTTCACCTTGTATTTGTGAGTACTGTATTACTGTATATCTTTATAAGTTTCATAGGTCTGTGAATTGTATCTTGACCTTAAACCCACCCCATCATTATGGGTCCATATTCCCAGGGGGATAAAGAATACAAAAGCTATCAGGAGGGGATGGGATATGGAGTTTTGGTGGTGGGAATTGTGTGGAGTTGTACCCCTCGTATCCTATGGTTTTGTCAGTGTTTCCTTTTTATAAATAAAAAAATTCTTTAAAAGAAAGAAATGAACTATGTCAAGTAGAACAATTTTTTAAATGTAATAGTACCTTTAAGTCATTCTGCTTCTGATAAGTGATCTTCCTTTAAGGATACTTCTCAGTGGTATTAAAATGTTCTCTTTAAATTACTATTAAAAGCATACACCCAGGAACGAAGCTGTGATGCACCTGCTTGAGCACACATGTTACAATGTGCAAGGACCTGGGTTCATGCCCCTGGTCCCCATTTGCAGGGGAAAAGCTTTGCGAGTGGTGAAGCAGGGCCGCAGGTGTCTCTCTGTCTCCCCTTTCCCTCTCAATTTCTGGCTGTCTATACTTAATAAATAAATAAAGATAATGAAATAAAAGGCTTTTCCAGTTTTGTGTACCAAGTAACAATGGATGTACACTTTAACAAATTTTTTTAATTATCTTTATTTATTTATAATTATGGGGGGGGGGGAGACCTGAAGCCATGCTTCACCTCTAGCAAAGCTTTCCCTCTGCAGGTGGGCAAAGCTTTCCCTTTGTAGGTGGGGACTGGGAGTTTGAACTTGGGTCCTAATGCATTGTAACATGTGCTCAACCAGGTGCACCACCTCCTGGCCCCCAAAAGCCTTTTTCTAAAGTTTTTGTCTAGAGAAGTAGAATAGAATAGTATAAGGTAAGGAAAGCTTTGACTTGTGTATTAGAATTAACTAACCTCTGCTGTAATAAATTGAAGTCTGTTCACTTTCCTATTAATTTTTTTTTATGATTAGTTCGAACAACCACCACCACTGCAAGCAACTTGATTGAAGTGTTTGTTGATGGCCAATCTGTGATGGTAGAACCAGGAACTACTGTCCTTCAAGTAGGTATATGTTTTTAAATCTGTTTTTGTCTTAACTTTCGATGCCAGTATATGTCCTTTGTTTAATACTATTTATCTCAAGATTTCTTGATACTCAGAAAAGAACTGTAGTTAGTAAAGTATAGAAAAATAAAGATTGATTTTTAAATCTTGACATTTCAAAGTGAGGTATTTATTTTTGACTTGTTTCTGACTTTCTTAATGAACTATGACAGTTTGTTTTTCAAATAAGTACCCATTAAGAAATTTGAAATTAGGGTGAAGAATGGTTATGCGAACAAACTCTTATTTCTGAGGCTCCAAAGTTGCAGGTTCAATCTCCTGAACCACCATGAGCCAGACCTGAACAGTGCTCTAGTAACAATAAGTAAATAAATAGTAAATTAATAAAAGATAAATGGAAGTAAATTTTAAAAAAGAAACTTAAAAAAAGAAATTAGAAATTATCTTTAAGTATTAGTAAAATTGAAATCACTGGGACAGGGTTGAAGGAGGAGTCTTTGTAAACTATGGTTTAGAGAATCAAGCTTTCACGAGTTTTTAGGATGCTTCATCCAGTTTCTTCCACATAAGTTGTAGGCATGCTGAGCATCCTTTCAGAGCCAGCTTCATAGCAGACAGACAGTGAGGTCAAGAGCATAGGAAGAAAATCTCTTCAGGGATGAAGAGAATGAGTGAAGATGTAAATGTAGTAAGTTAAGCAGGGGATGGCCCGTTTCCTTCTATATTTTAGCAGAACAAAGTCAAGGTAAAGATATTCTAATACAGTTTCTTTTCTCCCTCTTAGGCTTGTGAGAAGGTTGGCATGCAGATCCCTAGATTCTGTTATCATGAAAGATTGTCTGTTGCTGGAAACTGCAGGATGTGCCTTGTTGAAATTGAGAAAGCTCCTAAGGTATGACACCAAAAATCCCACACCATACTGCAGAATCTTTAAACCTTGCAGCAAACTTTTTTATTTTATTTTATTTTTGCCTCCAAGGTTATTGCTGGGGCTCAGTGCCTGCACTACGGATCCACTGCTCCTGGAGGCTATTTTTTTCCCTTTTGTTGTCCTTGTTTTATCATTGTTGTGGTTATTATTGTTATTGACGTCCTTGTTGGATAGGACAGAGAGAAATGGGAGAGAGGAGAAGACAGAGATGGGGGGGAGAGAAAGATAGACACCTGCAGACCTGCTACACCACCTGTGAAGCGACCCCCCTGCTCCCCCTGGTGGGGAGCTGGGGGCCTGAACCGGGATCCTTATACCGGTCCTTGCGCTTTGCACCATGTGCGTTTAACCTGCTGTGCTACTGCCCAACCCCCAAAAGATTGTATCTTTAAAAATATTTTTATCTCCTCCGAACCAGTTTACCCACCCCTTCCCCTCACTTATTCATCTGTTTATTATTCTTTATACACTGTATAAGTAAAATCACACGATGGTTGTCTTATTGCACTAATTATACTACAAAGAAATTGATTTTCAATTTCATGTTGACTGTTCTGTAGTACGTAGTAGTAAAACTACAGTTGATTGATGTTGTTTCAGAGTCTCTTGGGAAAATTATAATGATTATTTGAATAAAATTTAGAAGTAGATACAGAACTCTGGGAGTGGGTATAGTAATCTTAAGATCTATAATCACAATCACTATAATATCACAAATAATTTTCCAAAATACCAGTTTTTTCCCCAAATGAATGATTCACTAAATTTTACTTTAAAAATATTAAGAAATATAATTAACATTCTGCTTTTGTCTCTTTTCCTTGGCCTTTGCATCATCCCTAGAATATGAGTATACGTTTATTGACTTTCTGGTTTTATATTTGTCCTTCGTTATGTGATCTATTATTTTTTTTCTTCTTATCAGTGGAATCTGATGAAAACTAAAAGGTGCAGAGCTAATCATTATTAGCCAAAGGATGTAGAGACTATTGATTAAGGAAGCCTTTTTCTGATTGACGAAATATAAGTGTTCATCTATCCCTGCAAGAAAGTCAATGTTATATATTCCATAGCACGTAATATATATGTAGTAGCTTGTTATCCAAATGAGCTCTTGGCTGGCCTGTGTGCAATGTATTACATACTAAATAAAATCAGAAAGTAAAGAAAAATAAAATAGAAGGGAGTATCTTACTTGTGTCCCAGAGAAATATAAAGTGCCAGATTATCAAAATTAAAAATTAGATCTTGAAAAATAATTGAGGGGGGCAGGTAGTGGTGCACCTTATTAAGCACACATTACCACACATAAGGACCCAAGTTGGAGCCCCCACTTCCCACCTACAGGGGAGAAGCTTCACAAATAGTGAAGCAAGTACTGTGGGTGTCTCATTGTCTCTCTCCTTATCTATCTCCCCCTGTGAATTTCTCTCTGTGATATCAAAGAATGGAAGGAAAAGGACAAATAATCTGGGCTGAGAGATAGTTCACCCCGTAGAACCATATTGTTTCATGTGAGTGGATTCAGGTTTGAGCCTCTGGTCCCACCTGGAAGGACTTTGTGTGGTGTTCGGGGCCATTCTATGAATAGCAAAGCCTTGCTAAGTCTGTCCCCTCTGTGTCTGACATTGAAAGCAGAAAAAGATTCCAAACAGAGCAGTAGAATAGCACACATACAAACCCCTTGCACAAGGAAAATGCTTTGTTCTTTGTTTTCAAACATGTAATTCAATGCTTTTATTTACTGTTTGTTTATAGTTGCAAATAAATGTACTTTTCTTACTAAAATACTTACAGAATTTTTCCATCGAAATTCCAGGTTGTAGCTGCTTGTGCTATGCCAGTGATGAAAGGCTGGAATATTCTGACAAACTCAGAGAAGTCTAAGAAAGCCAGGTACTCGATTTTTACTCCATGTAGTAACTCCAAAAGCAGAAAATTGCATCTTTTTCTGGAGATAAGAAAGATCACTAGAAATAAGCTAATTAGGAAAAAAAAAAAAAGAGAGTGAAAAACCAAAACAACCAAATAGCGCTCCAGAAATCCAAGGGACAAAAATCAAGCCTAAGGAGTCGGGCGGTAGTGCAGCAGGTTAAGCACAAAGCCCAAGGACCAGAATGAGGATCCTGGTTCAAGCCCCCAGCTCCCCACCTGCAGGGGGATTTAGTGTCAAACTTAGAAGAAGTTGGTGCATTTGACTTGTAGTAACAGTGAAAGTGACTAGTACACTGTAGAAGAGGAAAAGTTAAGGGTTTATAAAAATGAAATAATTACAGCGCTAGAAACCCATTAGTAATCTGCTTGACCTGATGAACATTGAGCTTGGAGTTATCGAGTTAAGGTTACTTCAGTGGTACACTACTGTATTGGCATTGACTGTATGTTTGCGGGTTGTATTTCTGTTTGTTTTTATTTTGAACTACTGTGGCTATTTTCAGAGTGCCATCTGGCAACCTTGGGTGACTGTATTGTTGAAAGTTAAAATTTAAAAAAAAAATCTACAGATCTTTTTTAAGAGCTACTAGAATGATGGTTACAATGGATAAGAATGATGGTTAAGAAACATGAAAATCATAGTATATGAGAGCAGACATATCTGACATTTATTTAGAAAGCTTATACTTAAGCCATTATGAGATCAGCAGTTGATGCCATTTCGTGTATTCTAATTTTCCACACAGAGAAGGGGTGATGGAGTTCTTACTAGCAAATCACCCACTGGACTGTCCTATTTGTGACCAAGGAGGTGAATGTGACTTGCAGGTATAAAGTCAAATTTGACAAATACTTCTGGTCGTCTCAAGCGGTCGTTTCCTTTCCAGTATTCCAATAACTTTTTTTTAAACCTCTTCAGGACCAATCCATGATGTTTGGAAGTGACAGGAGCCGGTTTTTAGAGGGAAAGCGGGCTGTGGAGGACAAAAACATTGGGCCTTTGGTAAAGACCATCATGACTAGATGCATACAGTGTACTCGCTGCATCAGGTAATTCTTCTTGGGTTGTTTTTAACCAGAGCACTGCTCAGCTCTGGTTTATGGTGGTGCAGGGGATTGAACCTGCAACTTTAGAGCCTCAGGCATAACCATTATGCTATCTACCCCTTGCCCAGGTAATTCTTTCTGTAGTGGACTACCGTTTGCATAATTATTTAATATCTGCAAGATTTGGTAGGAAATAACCCTCGGAAGGCCGGCAACTTTGATAGGGAAATTGTTTTTTTGTTTTTAATTTTTGTATGTTTATTTTCCCTTTTGTTGCCCTTGTTGTTTTTTATTGTTGTTGTAGTTGTTGTTGTTGATGTCATCATTGTTAAGATAGGACAGAGAAAAATTAAGAGAGGAGGGAAAGACAGAGAGGGGGGAGAGAAAGATAGACACCTGCAGACCTGCTTCACCGCCTGTGAAGTGACTCCCTGGCAGGTGGGGCGCCGGGGGCTCGAACTGGGATCCTTAACGCTGGTCCTTGCACTTCGTGCCACATGAACTTAGCCCACTGCGCTACCGCCTGACTCCCTGGGAAATTTTTTATTTATTGATTTATTTTGCAGAAGCTGGTGAAATGAATATGTAGTTCAGTTTTGGTTAATTTTAAATTCTACAAGCTTTGTGATGACTTTCTGAACTATACAAATGGTTGGTGCAGTTTTCTGTGTGTTATATCCCCATTAAATAAAACTATTGAACTATCCAAAGACTTAGCTCACCACTGAAAATGTACTTCATCTTCTCATTATGACTATCAAGAGGAGAAGAGGTAATGTTACTGAATTCAACTGTGGATGACTTTTTTTTTCCTTGCAGGTTTGCAAGTGAAATTGCAGGAGTAGATGATTTGGGAACAACAGGCAGAGGAAATGACATGCAAGTTGGTACATACGTTGAGAAGATGTTCATGTCTGAACTGTCTGGGAATATCATTGATATCTGCCCTGTAGGTGCCCTAACTTCTAAGCCCTATGCCTTTACTGCTCGACCTTGGGAAACAAGGTATTCTTTAGCATTTTTTGATAGTTTGCTTGTTGTCTTTTAACTTACCACTATGTGTTTTATTGTTGTAGTTATTGATGTTGTTGTTGTTGGATAGGACAGAGAGAAATGGAGAGAGGAGGGGAAGACGGAGATGGGGAGAGAAAGATAGACTCCTGCAGACCTGCTTCACCGCTTGTGAAGCGACCCCCCTGCAAGTAGGGAGCTGGGGGCTTGAACCAGGATCCTCATTCCAGTCCTTGGGCTTTGTGCTTAACCTGCTGCACTACCGCCCGACTCCTTAGGCTTGACTTTTGTCCCTTGGATTTCTGGAGTGCTATTTGGTTGTTTTGGTTTTTCACTTTTTTTGTTTTTCCTAATTAGCTTATTTCTAGTGATCTTTTAAGCTCGTTTTAATTGTTCTCTCCTGCCATCTCATGTTAGCTGTTGAATCTCTTTATTGGATTTTAATTTCTATTGCTGTTTCCTCCTCCAGAATTTGTTTAGAACTTTTGAATAATCTCTATATCCTTATGAGGCTCTTATTTACTTTTTGTGTTGCCATATTTGCTTTAGATTCTATAAACATGATTTTCTTTAACTTGATAATCATTTTATTTATTTTTATAAAATTATCTTATGAGAGAGAGAGATCAGAGCAGCAGCTGGCATTGGCAGTGCCACGGATTGAATTTCGAGGTCCCATATGCAAGTCCTGCCGCTCTCTATTCACGAAGCTGCCTCCTCAGCTCCATTTGAACATGTTTAATATTCTTGTCTTTGTTTCTATGAACAGCTTCTTAGGAACTGCCCATATGTCTATCTAACTTAATAGTCAAATAATGATTATGTTCAGGTACCCTGAGACAATAAGGCTTTCATCCTTTGCTAGTGGATCTGTTGTTAAAGAGAAGGGTGTCAGTCAGAAGTCGGGGGAAAATTCAGGGTTTTTTTACATTTACCTGGATTTTTCTTTATATTGGGATAAGTCTTTGTTGTCTAGGAGTGTATGATTGTGAGCTTGAAACCTTTTTCTGTTGTTTGTTTGTTTGTTTTTAACCTCCAGGGTTTTCACCGGTACTCGCTGTCTTTACTGCAGCTCCACCGTTCCTGGTGGCCTTTTATTTTTTTCTTCTGTTTTTCAGATAGAGACAGAGAAATAGAAAGACACATGACACTGCTTTAGCACTCATGAAACTTCCCTTCTGCAGGTGGAAGCCGGGGCTTAAACCCAGGTCTTCCTGCATGCAATGTGTGTGCTCTACTGGGTGCACCATCACCTGGCCCCTCTGTATAGGCTCTGCTAGGAATACTTGCCCTAGCTACAACTGTAGCTTTGGTTATGGAGCCTCTGCAGTCCTCAGCTCGGTGACCCTCAAGGTAGAACTTCTAGTGACTACAGAGATGATACAGCAAGTGATTTGCATGCTTGAGGCCCCAGGATTGACTTCTGACTCTGCATATGAAGGACTCTGGTGTGTGTGTGTCCCTGTCCCTCTTATAAAGTAATTACTAAAGCAACACGTAAGTATCCATGTATAATTTCCACAGACAACTCTGTCCACTTCTCCCAACTTAGTAACTTTTTGTGGCAAAGAAGCTCCCGTCTTCAAAACCTACCCCACCTTGGCATGACCTTCACTTCAAGGTGATAGAATCAGACATAGCAATATCCCCAAACCTAGGATGTCATAGATTTCCCTGTTTTTACTTAAAGGTTCAACAGGTTTTTCAAACTTGTAAGAGCTTATGCTACTTCTACATCTTTGGTATATTACCAAAGTATTGAATGGGTTGTTTTTCTCAATATTGTCCAACTTTATTTTTGCCTTTGGAGACAGAATTTGTCAGCCTTAGTTGGCCATAGACTTCCACCCTTCTTGTTATTTACTTGGATACTTTATTCTCAAATCTGACCATTTAGAGCCCCTTTGAGCCTATATTAGATAGGTATTAATGCCTTCATTTTTGCATTAGAAATATAAGTGATGTGTTCAGATATGAGGGGATTATAGTCCCTCTAAGCTTCATTATCTCTAAAGATGAGGAAATGAAAGCAATTCTAAAATTCTTTAGTTTGGTAACAGACTCTTTATTCTTAGAATTACCACAGTAAGTGTGTGGATATGTGCATTTTCATAGGAAGACAGAATCTATTGATGTCATGGATGCGATGGGCAGTAATATTGTGGTGAGCACAAGGACTGGGGAGGTGATGAGGATCTTGCCTAGGATGCACGAGGACATCAATGAAGAGTGGATCTCTGATAAAACTAGGTATCTGCTGTGTTGCTTGTCTTTACTTTTATAATTAATTCAAATGGAATTTTATGCCAATTTTAATCTTTTTTTATTCCTTTTTTATTGCTGTAGTCATTGTTGGGTAGGACAGAGAGAAATGGAGAGAGGAGGGGGAGAGAAAGATAGACACCTGCAGACCTGCTTCACCGCCTGTGAAGTGACTCCCCTGCAGGTGGGGAGCCGGGTCTCGAACTGGGATCCTTAAACCAGTCCTTGTGCTTTGCGCCACCTGTGCTTAACCTGCTGTGCTACCACCCGACTCCCTAAAAAACAAGAGCTACCTTTTATAACTTCAAGTTGGTAACTGTAGACTGTTTAGAACTACTGTTTACATAGGGAGTTGAACTAGAGTGACATTAATAATTTGTGTGGATCCACTGAAATTAACTTGGAGAAGTTGAAATATACTATTTCTGTTTGTGCATTGGAGTAAGCTAAAAGTTATACAGAATAAATTTGATAAATACAGAGAGGTACTCAGCTTCTATAGGCAAAACATATTTGACTTTCTAAGCTTAGATTGTCTTGATGATGTTAATTTTTTAAAATATTTATTCCCTTTTGTTGCCCTTGTTTTATTGTTGTAGTTATTGATGTCGTCGTTGTTGGATAGGACAGAGAGAAATGGAGAGAGGAGGGGAAGACAGAGAGGGGGAGAGAAAGATAGACACCTGCAGACCTGCTTCACCACTTGTGAAGTGACTCTCTTGCAGATGGGGAGCCAGGGGCTCAAACCAGGATCCTTACGCCAGTCCTTGGGCTTCATGCCACCTGTGCTTAACCTGCTGCACTACCACCCGACTCCCGGTGATGTAATTTTTAAAGTATTCGGGTAGCAGGAAAGTTGTAAGAAATCAGTCTTTTTGGATATTTTACTTGGAGGTGATATTTATAAAATATTCTTTAGTTCACCTCTAAGAAATGGCAATAGCTGTGTATGTTGAGGTATTTATTGTTCTGTTTGGCAGTAAAATTTCTTTTAGATTTTAAACTTGAAAACTATAGTTGTCTTGAGCAAAATTGAATAACTGGCATAATTTCTATTATCTAGATTTGCCTATGATGGACTGAAACGTCAGAGACTTACAGAGCCAATGGTTAGAGATGAAAAGGGGCTTTTAACCTACACCTCCTGGGAAGATGCACTCTCTCGTGTGGCTGGAATGGTAAAAAATTGAAATAGAGAATAAGTAGTATTTGTGGTTTTTTTAAAAAAATTATTTATTTTAAGTTTTATTATCTTTATTTATTTGTTGGGTAGAGACAGCCAGAAATTAAGAGGCAAGGGAGTGATAGTGAGGGAGAAAGACACCTGCAGCACTTTCCCCCTGCAGACGGGGAGCAGAAGCAGGAGCTTAAACGCTGGTCCTTGTGCATTGCAACATGTGCACTCAACCAGGTGTGCCACCACCCAGCCCCCTTATTTATTTTATTTATTTATTTATTTATTTACCATCTAAATTATCTCTGGTTCCTGCATGACAACCCCACTATTCCCAGTGGCCTCCCCTCCCCACACATTTTTCCTCCTCATTTCTTATTCTGATAGAGACAGAATAAAAGAGTGAGACAAAAGACACCTGCAGCACTGCTTCACTTCTGAAGCTCCCCCTCTGCGGGTGGGAACTGGGGGCTTGAACCTGAGTCCTTATGTCTTTTTAAAAAAAATTTTTAATAATAAAAAAAAAATTATTGGGGACTAGGTGGTAGCACACACAGTAGAGTATATATACGGCTATGCATAAGGACCCCAGTTCCCACCTGCTGGGGAAAGCCTCAAAAGCAATGGGGCAGTGTTGCAGGTGTCTTTCAGAATCTGTCTCTCTCTTCCTTTCTGTTTCTTTCTGTCTCTCATACTCTCTCTAAGAAGGGGGAGATGCCTGCTTGGGAGTGGTGAGACATGCTGTAGGCACCAATAATTTTTTTTTTATAACTCTTGTTTTAACGTTTTTTTTTTCTTTTTATCACTAGTGATTTAACAACAGTTTACAGACTTGTAAGCCTTCAGGGAGACAGCTTCACGCCCACACATGGTGCACATGGTGTATAAGTCACCATACCCTCGGTCAAAGTCCTAAGAGCGCTCGCCCCTCCTGCAACGATCTTAGTTCTCAGAGTCTGAAAGACAGTTTAGCTGCCTTTTTAAAAATTCTGCAATTTTTTACTTTACATATTTTACCTTCAATAGTTTTTTTTTTCTTTATTGGGGGGATTAATAGTTGACAGTAAAATACAGGAATTGGTACACGTGTAACAGTTCTCTGTTTTCCATATAACCCTTTTTTTTTTTTTTGGCCTCCAAGGTTTTTGCTGGGGCTCGGTGCCTGCACCATGAATCCACTGCTTCTGGAGACTATTTTTTTTCCCTTTTGTTGCCCTTGTTGTTTTATCATTGTTGTAGTTATTATTGTTGTTGTTACTAATGTCATTGTTGTTGGATAGGACAGAGAGAAATACAGAGAGGGGGAGAGAAAGACACCTGCAGACCTGCTTCACCGCTTGTGAAGTGACTCCCTGCAGGAGAAATTTATATTATATACTAATTTATATTATATAATATAAATACTAATTTATATTATAGTATAAAATGATGCATGATAAGGCATCAACTATTCATGATGCATGATAAGGCACCCAACTATTCATTGTTATGAATAGTTGGGTGTGAAATGATTTGATAAAATGTATAGGAGGGGTGCCTAAGGGCTAGCACACATGTGGGAAGCAACCTAGATTGGAAGATTCATTAAACAAAGGCTTAAGAGTGAGGGGCCAGGTGGTGGTGCACTTGCTTGAATGCACATGTTACAATGGGCAAGGGCAAGGAAGCTTCATGAGCAGTGAAGCAGTGCTGGAGGGGTCTCTATCTTCCCCTTCCCTGTTGACTTTTCTGTCTGTATCCAATCAATAAGAAATAAATAAGAATGAATATGAGCTTGCCATAGCAAAAATGAAAGGAGATGGTTAAAGAAAGGCAGTGTGTATACAGAAAAGGATAAAGGAAATGAAAGTTGCTTCAGAGAAAATCCTGTTAAACCATGAGTCCACAGTCTTCAATTTTTTTTTTAAACCTTTTGTTTATTTTTATTTTAATGAGAGAGACCAGAGCACTGCTCAGCTCTGGCTTGTTATTGATGTCATTGTTATTGGATAGGACAGAGAGAAATGGAGAGAGATGGGGAAGACGGGGAGAGAAAGACACCTGCAGACCTCCTTCACCTCTTGTGAAGTGAATCCCCTGCAGATGGGTAGCCGGGGGCTTGAACCGGGATCCTTATGTCAGTCCTTGTGCTTTGTACCACATGCGCTTAACCCACTGCACTACCGTCCAACTCCCAAGATTTCATTATTCTTAATTTAAAAATTATGGCTCCAGGCTGTTGTTTCTAAATTTTACCCTATACATATCTCTGCTTCTCACTTTAACTAATAGTTGACATAAAACTTTTTAGTTGGAAGTTTATTGCTTTTCTAAATATATTTGAAAATGATTTTTGCAGAAACAAAACTTCTTGGTAATAGCTCTCATCCATTTCTAGTTGCAGAGTTTTCAAGGCAAGGATGTGGCAGCAATTGCAGGTGGCTTAGTAGATGCTGAAGCCTTAATAGCTCTCAAAGATTTACTAAATAGACTCGACTCTGACACCCTGTGCACTGAAGAGGTCTTCCCCGCTGCAGGAGCTGGGTAAGAAATATAAAGCTAGAATAGTTTGTTTTTTTTTCCTTTTAGTTGCAAATTATATAAGCCTATTAAATCAAATCCCGTAGCATCAATGTTACCATCTGGAGTCTCGAATGTATACCTAGCATTTAATTTTCATATATAGATCAAAGTCAAACCAGGAGGTACTGGAGAGTCTAATTATTAATAAATATCTGAAACTTTGCTGTAATTTAAGAATATTTTATAAAAATGTCTTTTCAGTGTGTCATGGGTTTGATGTTGAAAATATTCCATGGATTGTCAATTTATTTTAGTTTTAAAATGGCATTTTTTATCTTGCATTTCCAGCACAGATCTACGTTCCAATTATCTTCTTAACACGACAATTGCTGGCGTGGAAGAAGCAGATCTTATGCTCTTGGTTGGAACAAATCCACGTTTTGAAGCACCACTATTTAATGCTAGAATTCGAAAGAGGTTAGTAATACCAGTTATCTGGATTTTTTAAAATGTATTTTTAATTTACCTATTTTATACATGTAAAAGAACATGCTAGTTGATAACTCTATAAAAGACATAAAGACATTTTAATTAATTAATTAATTTTAATGCGATATAGAGAGATAGAAAGAAATCAAAGCACTGCACAGGTCTGACTTATGGTGATGCTAGGGATTGGACCTGGGACCCAGATCCTTAGTCATGAAAGTCTTTTGCATAACCGTTATGCTATCTCCCTAGCCCATGATCTTTCTATTTTATGTTTTTATTTTTAAATAAAATACTTGAAATCGTCTTTGCATACCCATTTTTGTACATGGGTCAGCTAGACTAGCCAGTGTTCACATTCTGCCACCTTTATTATTCTTTCTCCATGTAAAGTATGTATGTGGATGTAGTCCTGAGTAATTTAAAGCCAGAGTCTCAACCATCAGGCTATTCTGATAGCGTGTTCTGAATAATTTAAAAGTACATTGTAGGTATGTCTTTTTGTCCCTAAGTATTTCTGTGGATATCCTGAGGATAATGGATGTTCTATTAAATAGTCAAGAATTTAGTATTGAGATAATATTAGTTTAAAATTGTGTTCTTGCTGTTGTTAGCACAGCACTGCTCATTTATAAATTTTGGTGGTGTGAGGGTTTGAACTGTTTTTGTAAACAACTGTGTCATCTCCCTAACCCTTCCTTTTAAAAAAATTCTGTTTATGTGGTCCGGGAGGTGGCGCAGTGCATAAAAGCACTGGATTCTCAACCATGAGGTCCTGAGTTCAATCCCGAGCAGCACATGTACCAGAGTGATGGCTGGTTCTTTCTTTCCTCGTATCTGTCTCATGAATAAATAAATAAATTCTAAAAAAAAAAAAAAAAAAAATTCTATTTATAAAAGAGAAAACTGGACATCACTCTGGTATATGTGATACCAGGGCTCAGACTCAAAATCTCATGCTTAAGAGTCTAATGCTTTCTCCACTGCCCCAGCTATTAGAATATATATATATCAGAGCACTGCTCAGCTCTGGCTTGTGATGATGTTGGGGATTAAACCTGGGACTTTGGAGAGTCTGTTTACAAAACCATTATACTATCTCTCTATTTTATTTTATTTTATTATTGGATAGAGACAGGCACAAATCATGAGGGAAGGGGGTGATAGAGGGAGAGAGACTCCTACAGCACTGCTTCACCACTGCAAAGCTTTCCCCCTGCAGGTGAGACTGAAGGCTCAATCCTGAGTCCTTGTGCACTGTAACATGTGCGCTCAACCAGGTGCGGTGCGCCACCACCTGGCACCTTATTATGCTATCCCCTCCACTCTCTTTTTGTAATATTTTTAAGAGAGAGGCAAATTACTTTGTAGAATGCTTACATGTGTGGGAGAGAGTATGTAAGAAAAAACAGAGCACTACTCTGCCCTTTTTTCCCCTTTACCAGTGATTAAAGGCAGGTTCTCACATGTTGAAGGTGTTGAACTACTGCTAATGCCTCTACAGCCCCTCCTCTTTCTGGTTTGATGCATAAATTTCCCTTTGTGATTCCACCAATTCTGGTGGATTCTTTTTCTTTTCTTTCTCAGAGGAAGAGAGGGAAGCAAAAACACCACAGCACCAGCTCCTCTGCTTATGAAACTTGCCCTGTGCATGAGTCCCATGTGGAACTCAAACCCAGGTCCTTGAACACTTTTCTCTGCTAGGTAGTCTACCTCCTGGCCCCACTTTTCTACTGTTGTTGCACTTATATTTAGAAGGTTATGAATAAATTGACTGTATAACTTATTGCCTATGCTGGGATGCTATTGAGAATAAAGGTGGATGCAGTTAATTAAGCCAAGATGGCAGGTTAGACATATGGTCACTGCATTTATAAATTTTCAGAGGAGCTTGATCTCTCTCAGAATAAATATGACTGATATAGTTTAAATTTGTAAACTATATATAAATGTACTTGATGGACAAATAGGAAATATTTGACTCTGCTGTAGAAGTATGGCAGGATAAAAATGGAAGATCATCTCTTCTAAAATTTAAAATCTTTGTTTATCATTGACTCAGTTAAACTTCCCTCTTTTTTTAATTTATTTTTTTCTTTTTTGTGTGTTTCTGTTGGGGGCGGGCAGTTGGTTGTTTGTTTTTGACCAGAGCACTCCTCAACTCTGATTTATGGTGGTGCTGAGGATTGAGCCAGGGACGAAGGAGCCTCAGGCATGAAATCTTTTGCTTAAACATTGTGTTACCATCTCAACCCTAATTAAATATTCTCACACAACAAATTCCTTAATTCAGTTGCCCTATCTGCTTTGGTAATACCTTATTTTGAAAGTACATAATAAATTATTATATCTATTTCAGTAGTTTACACATGCTTTTATGCCTGTAATGTTCTGAGATCTAGATTGATGTAGTATTTTTGCCTTGAGACCAGTAAGTCCTCATAGTGATTTTAAAAGTTTGTTTGTATTTCAGCTGGCTTCATAATGACTTAAAAGTGGCCCTTATAGGCAGCCCAGTGGATCTCACTTACAGATATGACCATCTGGGAGACTCCCCCCAGATCCTTCAAGAGATTTCTTCAGGTAGCCATCCATTCAGCCAGGTACTCTTGAATTTTCTACACATATATGTTTACTCCTGGTGATTTTTTAAAATATGTACTTTATTTGTGAGTGAGTGAGAGAACCAGAGCATCACACTGGTATATGCAATGCCTGGGAGCAGGCTAGAGACCACAAGCATTTTATTATTATTATTGTTTTTGCACTAATATATTAGTATTGTTTAAAAGTTTATCAGTGCAGAAAAGAATATGAAAGAAAGTGTCCAAAATCACCCCACCTCAGTAATATTCATGAAACATCACAATAACCTCTCTATTCATAAATAGAACAAGATGAATAAATCAACAAACAAAAATAATATCATTCTGTACATACTTCTCTTATTTACCCCAGTTTGATTTTACTTGAGATTATCAGTAAAGAAATTGAAGGGAAAGAATTAAACTTCAAGCTTTAAGGAAATCAAGTCATTCAGTGATTTTTTTTTTTTTTTTTTTTAATGGCAGGTGAGCACATAGTTCGTGTATGTAAAGCATGTATTCTGTCACTTAGCTAGCCCCTGGATTCTGTGTGTACTCATTTCATGATTTAGTGTGTGTGTGGTTAAATAGTCTTATTTTAATAAGAGCACTGTTTATGGTGATGCCAGGGGCTGATAATACCGGCCTCCGTATGAAAGTCTAGTAGTAACCACTGTGCTTTCTCTCCAGTCCTAATTTTTTTCCCCAAGGGATACTTGTAGTTACTCAATTCCCTGAGCTCTTCTTTCTTCTTCTTTTTTTTTTTTCCCTTAACAATGTCTAGTTCCACACTATACCCACCACTACATTTCTGTGACCCTTGCCCTCCTAAAAATAACCACTATAGTTCTCATAAGTTTAGATACTTTTTGTTTACCTCTGAGTTTTTGGGAAGTTCATGTTTTTCACTTCTCTAAAATCCATTTACAAATGAAACCATCCAATAGTTGTCTTTCACCTTTTTATTTATTTATTTTGCTAAGCATAACCACCCAGCTAATCCTTGAGTTCTTGCTTGATTTAGAATGTTTGTTTTAAGGGGCCACATGGTGGCATCTGGTTGAGTGCACATGTCACAATGCACAAAGACCCAGATTCGAGCCCCCAGTTTCCACCTGCCGGGGAAAGCTTTGCAAGTGGTGAAGCAGGACTGTAGGTGTCTCTCTCTCCCTCCCTCCCTATCTCACCCTTCCCTATTGATTTCCGGCTGTCTCTATTCAGTAAATAAATAAAGTTAAAAAAATTAAAACAAAAAAAGAAGAATGTCCATTTTATTTGTAACAGACCATACCTAAGAAAGTCTAAGAGTTGTGAGGTGGCACAGCTGGTAGAGAGCCTGATGTACAGGCAGAGGATCTTCTATTCAGTTCTTGGCACCTCCTGTGTCTGGTTCTCTTCTCTCTTTTTTTTTTTTTAATTTTCCTTTTTGTTGCCCTTGTTTTTTATTGTTGTTGTTATTATTGTTATTGATGTTGTCATTGTTAGGGCAGAGAGAAATGGAGAGAGGGGGAGAGAAAGATAGACACCTGCAGACCTGCTTCACTGCCTGTGAAGCGACTCCCCTACAGGTGGGGAGCTGGGGGCTCGAACCGGGATCCTTATGCAGGTCCTTGCACTTTGCGCCACGTGTGCTTAACCCTCTGTGCTACCACCCAACTGCCCCCTCTTTTTCTTTCTCTCACTAATTCAGTAATGTTTGTTAAACTTCTGGATCACTTTTTTCCCCTCTGCACATTATAGACATTCTCTTGTTACTGTATGGAAGCCTATAGCCATCCTTATACTTCCACCATGCTATCCTAATTCTTTTTTTACCTGTTCACATGTGTATCTGCCTCTCTCTCTCTCTCAGTGGAGACGGAGAGCTTGAACCCATGTCCTTGCAAACTGTAATGTGTACGCTACCATGTGTGCCAGTGCCTTGCCCCTCACATTTCTCTTGATACTTTTTTATTATCGCTTTTGTTTTTTGTTTGTTTTCTCTTTTACGAAACCACTGATCAACTCTAGCTGAACCCACAGCTTGGGAGCCTCAACCATGAGAGTCTCTTTGCATAACCATTATGCTGTCTACTCTCACCTTAATTATCTTTTAAAATATTTTATGTGTTTGTTGGGTAGAGACAGGAATCAAGAGGGAAGGGAGAGACACAGGGAGAAAGACACCTGCATCACTGCTTTAGCACTCATGAAGCCTTCCACCCTGGTCCTCGCATATTGTGGCATGTACACTCTAACATATGTGTCACCACCTGGCACCCCCTTACTTACTTATCCTTAATTAACTTTACCAGAATGTCTTAATGGTGACTGCTCTCTATCACTTTTTCCATGGGACCTGGTCACCTTTCAGCCTGAGGGATATGGTAGTACCAGTAGATGGAGATATAGATATCTTTTGATAACTTGGTGAATATTCCTTAGAAAAACAAAACAAAACAAAAACAACCTGACCTTTCCATCGGACTTGTGACAAGTATTAACCCTACAGAGTGACACAGTCCAAGAAAGGCAAGGGTTCTCTGTATGCCAGGGAAAGCAGTGTTATGACAAGAAGAGTCATGAATGGCTGTGTTTGACACATCCATTTTCCCCAGAAAAGTTAAAGGAGATTGTGCTGAATCTTGAAATGTGTTGATTTCAACTGCAGATCTAAGAGAATGCTGACGATTAAGAGATGTAAGCCTTTTAAACTGGGATAACATCTGAAGGAAAATGGGTCAGATAATCCAGTTCTATATTCCATTTTCTGTTGATTATGCAGACAATAGAACCTTGAGGTGGTTTCACTTCAGAATACTGTACATGGGGCTGGCTAGATAGCTGACTTGGAAGAACGCCTCATTTTCCATAGTACTGGGGAAAGCTTTGGTGCTACAGTCTCTCTTTATCTTTCTGTCTCTGAAAACGTCAGCCTAAGGTGGTGTAGCTCAGCACCAACAACAAAATTACTATATATTTGGGGTTTCTGTTTCTCACAGAAATGTTCTAGATGTGTACAACCAGACAGATGACTCAGCTCTCTAAGGATGTCTTCAGGGAAGGAGCTCGCCTTCCTGCTCTGCTGTCCTTGGTGTAATTGCTGTGTGTCTGTTCTCAAGGACCTGTGTTTAAGCCCCTAGTCCCCACCTGCCAAGGGAAAGGTTTACGAGTGGTGAAGCAGGGCTGCAGGTGTCTCTGTCTCTTTCTTTATCTATTTCTCCCTCCCCTCTCAATTTCTCTCTGTCTCTATCCAAAAATAAATAAATAAATAAGAAAGAAAGAAAGGGCAGAGGGTAGATAGCATAATGGCTATGCAAAGAGACTCTCATGTCTGAGACTCCAAAACCCCAGGTTCAGTCTCCCCGCACCATCATAAGCCAGAGCTGAACCCTGCTCTGGTAAAAATAATAAGAAGAAATAAGTAAATAAATGAAAATACAAAGTGGAGCAGAGGGAGATAGCATAATGGTTATGCAAAGAGACTCTCATGCCTGAGGCTCCAAAGCCCCAGGTTTAATTCCCCCAAACCATCATAAACCAGCTCTTAAAAAAAAAAAAAGTACAAAGGCACAAAGCAGCCAAACCAAGCTCCTTTATTTATTTAAAATAAGAAAAACATTATCATTATTACAATGATCAAGCATTATTAAAAACATTTACTGAGAAGTGTCCCTCTTTATTTCCCATCCCCAGGCCCCAAAAGGTAACTATTATTCTTCAGGGAAGTTTTCTTCTGTTATAGAATTAAATGTTTTATCTGTTAATCAGTTCTATTCTCTTTATTAAGAGCTCTTGACAATGCAAATGTTGAATGTCCTTTTCTATCCTTTCTGTCATTTTTCTTTGTTTTTTTAATCATTTCCAATTTATCTCATGTAATTTCCTGTGGCCTATATTTCTTGTCCAAGTAGGGCTTTGTTCTTTCTGGAATATTGTTGATCTTTTTAGTATGTTTCCCTTTAGTATGTTTCTTGAGTCGTGTGACAGAAATCTTCTATTGTATAATACAATATGCCAGGTCTTTTGAGCGAGCCTATCTTTACCCCCGTTAATGAGAAAGAATATTAGTGGTCACTTCCTTTGAGTCTGCTGAAAACACATTTTGTTAGAAACATCAACCCGTGATGAATATCCTCCTCTTTGTTGTATCTAGGCTTAATTCTCGTGCAGGTTCTTTAATTGGTGCCAACTGTTTATGAAGACTCACAGAGGGTGGACAGAAGAATAAACTAAATTGTCTGTAGCTTTACTTTTTTCTCTTCACTAAATCTGTAGTTTCCCCTGCTCTTGGAGTGTACTCCCTTCCCCCTTTTTTTGACATTAAGAAAAGTGTTTAAAGCCAGTCTTAAGTAGAGCCCTTAAAGTTGTAGATATTCCATTTTATGATCAGTCTCCACTTCCATGTCTGAAACCACTTCAAAGTGGTTTCTTAAACACTGTCATTATTTCTGGAGCCTGCCTATAGTCTTCTGACCAAAGAGCATTCAGCTTGGTTTCCATTTTCAGTGCATACTTTTCTATATGATACTTGCGTTGCCTTTTTACAGTAGCATAAGTAAGACATTTAAATCCTGTTGTATATCTGTACAGCTAGCAATTAAAAGCATTGATGTTAAAACTAAATATTGGGATAATATATTACATAATGCAAATGATGTTTATAATGTAATTTTGTGTATGCAGTATATTTTTTTAGTCAACGTGTTTTGTTATTTTATTTATTTATTTATTTATTACTAATAGGTCCTAAAGGAAGCTAAAAAACCAATGGTGGTTTTGGGTAGTTCTGCACTTCAGAGAAATGATGGGGCAGCAATTCTTGCAGCTGTTTCCAACATTGCTCAGAAAAGTCGGATGAGTAGTGGTGTTCCTGGTGAATGGAAAGTTATGAATATTCTTCACAGGTATGTTGAGTTTCATGCAGTATAAAATTCAGGTCCTTCTGCGTAGTCCAGTTTGTGTGTTCCTGTTATACTGTTACATTGAAATTTACAAACAACTTATTTTTAGCCACCTTACATAGCAAGTCTGAAAAAGAAATTTTTACTTTTACTGTGGGAGGAATCCAAGATAACATAAAATATCCTAAATATTTTAAGTGCTAAAATTTTTTCCCTGTGATTATAACTTGACTGAAAATTTTCCACAAGTTTTAAAAAGCTGTAAAAAAGAAAGTCTTATCTAAATGAAGTTATTTTTATTCAACAATCTAGACATTACTGCTGTTGTGTTACATTTTTTGTCATTTATTTTTGCTATGCAAATACATTTTAAAAATTTGACCATACTGTATTTACATTTTTGTTTACTCATTTTGAGTAAACATTACTTCCATTACCAACTAAAAAATTTTTTCCTACGATTAGAAATACATGACTGCTTAATATTTTGGATATACATATTATGTTTATATAGTTATTCTTGTTAACATATAAACTGATAGTAGTCTTCCATTGTTTATACAGGGATACACAAATACAACTGAAATTCAGGTAGTTTCTTTGGGGTGAATTTCTACAAGCGAGCCTGTTAGGGCAAATAGGACATATATTTCTGTGCGCCCACTCTTCTCCTTCCCCAACCCCCCCCCCCCGCTCTTGATGCATATTCCACGCTTATTTTTGAAAGAGTGTAACAGTTTCACATTAGAGATGATTTTTCTCATTTCATAGTCCTTTTTATCTTAAGAATCATTTTTAACTTTAAAGTTATTTGCTTAAGTCTAAATACTTTTTAAAAAGATTTTATTTATTGGATAGAGACAGAAACTAAGAGAGAAGAGGGATATAGGGAGAGACAAAGAGAGACACCTACAGCACTACTTCACTTATGAGACTTCTCCATCCAGGTAGGTACCGGGGGTTTGAACCCAGCCCTTTGCACATGCTAACTAGGTGCCCCACTGCCTGACCCACAAGGTTAAACACTTTTTTCAAGTATAATGGGCATGTTTTGAAAATTTCCACGTCGCAACACACATTTTGGACCAGGGCTTCATGCCTGTGTAATTCCATCTCTCCTAGCAGATGGTTTTCCTTCTAATTTTAGGGAGACAAGGACAAAGAGGAGAGACACCATAGCACTACTCCACCATTCATGAAACTTCTCTGATGCTATGCATTGTGTTTTCGTGTGATACCACGGACTGGAACCTGGGTCCTCACACATGGTAAAGTGGTGCCATGGTGGGTGTGTGTGTGTAAAATAAATATTTGAAGTGGTTTTTTAGTTTTTTGTTTTGTTCTAAGATCCACCTATTTAATTATAAAACGAGAGAGGGTTAATCTTAACTAAAAAAAGAAAAAATGATGTAGGGGTCTAGGTGGTTGCACACCTGGTTGAGTGCACGTGTTACAGTACGCAAGGACTCAGGTTCGAGTCCCAGTCCCCACCTGCAGAGGGGAAGCTTTATAAGTGGTGAAGCGGTGTTGCAGGTGTCTCTGTCTCTTATCTCCCCCATAACTCTCAATTTCTGGCTGTCTCTATCCAATAAAGAGTAAAACAAAATGTAGGTTGGGAATATGATGAGGAGACTTAATTTTGAAATTTAAGAAGTATAAATTCTCCATTTTTGACATAGCTTTGGCTCTGTGTGGTTTGTTTTCCATATGAATATTAGAATCATTGGGCCCAGGTGGTAGCGCACCTAGTTGAGTGCACATGTTACAATGAATGCACAAGGACCCAGGTTCAAGCCCCTGGTCTCCATCTGCAGGGAGAAAGCTTTGTGAGTGGTGAAGCAGGTCTGCAGGTGTCTATTCCTCTTTATCTACCCTTTCCCTCTCGACTTCTGACTGTCACTATCCAATAAATAAAGATAATAAAAAAAAATTTTTTTAATAAATAAAAATGGGAGTCGGGCGGTAGCGTAGCAGCTTGAGCGCAGGTGGTGCAAAGCACAAGGACCAGAGTAAGGATCCCGGTTCGAGCCCCTGGCTCACCACCTGCATGGGAGTCTATTCACAAGCAATGAAGTAGGTCTGCAGGTGTCTTATCTTTCTCTCCCCCTCTCCATCTCCCCTCCTCTCTCCATTTCTCTCTGTCCTATCCAACAATGACATCAAGAAAAACAATGGGCAACAAAAGGGAATAAATTAAATAAATAAATAAATCTTTTTTTTTAAAAAAATGAATATTAGAATCATCATGTCCATTTCTGCAACAGAATCACTTCTGTCTTTTATATAAGGTTTGCGTTTGCATGTACTGGTCAATTTGTAGAATATTGCCATCTTAATAATAGTAGATCTTCTAATTCATGATTGTAGGGTGCCTTTCCATCGAGTTTGCTCTTTTCTTCTTTTCCTTCTTCTACTTCCTCTTCTCCTCCTCCTCTCCTCCTCCTCCTCCCCCTCCTTCTTCTTTCCTGTAGGCTTTCTGCTTATATACATTCATAGAAAAAATCCTGAAGGGCATATGCCAATGTACTCCTAGATTTTTTTCTGAATCGAAGTTTTATGAGTATGAGTTGTATTTAGGTTTCTTTTAGTTTACAAAATCATGTGATTCTAACAACCACATTTGACATATTACATGCTTCATCTTACTATATTGAATAAGAATCATCTTAAGGCAATTCTGAGGTATCTTATTTCTTTGATATTTTTAAGTTAGTGAAAGACTGCTATTTCTAATTTGATTCTATTTTAAATGAGTACGAATAGTGAGGAAAGGATTTTGACAGCATCAAATAATTAGGATGTTGGAAGCATACATCATGACTATTCTGACTATCCAATAGAAGGGAGACTAGGTGTCATTCCAGGAATTATATTTCATTTTTATGATGAATAAACCAGTAATATGCTAATTCTTAAATGTCTTATAGGATTGCAAGCCAAGTAGCTGCTTTGGACCTGGGGTATAAGCCAGGAGTAGAAGCAATTCGGAAAAACCCTCCCAAAGTGCTGTTTCTTCTGGGAGCAGATGGAGGTTGTATCACTCGACAGGATTTGCCAAAGGATTGTTTCATTATATATCAAGGTAAGTAGTATGTACCTGTGACGCCAGAAGCATTGTATATATTGGAAATTATATGGCAGTATATTTAGTGAACTGGAAATTTCCACTGAAGAATTTCATAAATATATACCAGTCTTTTAAAAACAGAATCATAGGTTTTATTAGTTACATGATGAATATTATTAGGCATTATTACCTGGTGTTATTTAATAGTAAAGAATTACAAGCAAGCTAAATATCCCCAGTAAGAATGAACTGTTGAACTGCAATTTGTTGAGATAATGAATATTATATAACATACGTAGTAAAGCACTTTTACACCAGCGATTTAAATTACTTTTTAAATCACAGTCCTGGGTGTGGTGCTGTAGATACAGTAGTAAACTTGGGGCTGGGGGTAGTGCACCTGGTAATGCACATGTTACAAGGTGCAGGGACCCAGGTTCAAGCCCCTAGTACCCACCTGCAGGGAGAAAGCTTTACAAGTGGTGAAGCAGGACTTGCAGGTGGCTTTCTGTCTCTCCCTGTCATTCTGCCTTTTCCCTCTCAATTTCTGGCTATAATTTTAAAAAATTAAAAACAGTATTAAACTCTTAAGCATGAGGTCCCAAGTTCAACCCTCAGTGTCACATGCCAGAGGGATGCATTGGTGTTTGTTCCCTCCATTCCTCTCTCTCTCCTAAATAAATCTTTTAAAAACTTTTTTTAAGGGAGTCAGGCGGTAGCACAGCAGGCTAAATGCATGTGGCACAAAACACAAGGACCAGAGTAAGTTCCAGTCCCCGTTCCAGTCCCCAGTTCCCCACCTGTAGGGGAGTAGCTTCACAGGTGGTGAATCAGGTCTGCAGGTGTCTGTTTTTATCTCCCCCTCTGTCTTCCCCTCCTCTCTCCATTTCTCTCTGTCCTATCCAACGATGACATCAGTAACTACAACAATAAAAACAACAAGGGCAACAAAAGGGAATAAATAAGTAAATATTAAATAAAAATTCTTCAAAAAAAAACTTTAAAAAAAATATTATTTATTTATTTATTATATATAGACAGAGAAATTGAGAGGGGAGGAAGAAGAGAGATAGAAGGACACCTGCAGGGAGTTGGGTGCAGCAGATTAAGCACAGGTGGTGCAAAGCACAAGAGCTGGCGTAAGGACCCCAGTTCGAGCCCCCGGCTCCTCACCTGCAGGGGAGTGGCGAAGCAAGTCTGCAGGTGTCTATCTCTCCCCCTCTCTGTCTTCCCCTCTTCTCTCCATTTCTCTCTGTCCTATCCAACAACAACGACATCAGTAACAACAACAATAATAACTACGACAATAAAATAGGACAACAAAAGGGAATAAATAAATATTAAAAAAAAAACTGGGGCTGGGTAGTGGCACACCTGGTTAAGCGCACGTGTTATAGTGTGCAAGGACCCGGGTTCAAGCCCCCAGTCCCCACCTACAGGAGAGAAGCTTCATGAGTGGTAAAGCAGTGTTGCAGGTGTCTTATCTCTCCCCCTCTCTACCACCCCTTTTCCCTCTCAATTTCTGGCTGTCTCTATCTAATAAATAAATAAAGATAATAAAAATTTTTTAAAAAACTTAAAAAAGACGAAGAAAAACGGAATCAAGTGTCTTGGGCCGTTCACATCCCATAGATATATAGTAGTTTGTTTGTTTATTTATGTACTTAATTATTTTATTGCTATGACACAGAAGAAACATACAGAGTTTGCTTTTCTTGGTCAAATTAAACCCAAATAAACTACTGTTCCGGGTTCTATCCATAGATAGTCAGATAGTCACTGATAACACTTTTGGTATGCATACTTCATAATACTCTTTTTAAAAAAATATTTATTGTATAGATACAGTGAATTAAAAAAGGGAAAGGAGAGAGAGAGAGAGACACTTGGCAGCACTGCTATACCACTCATGAACTTTCTGCTCTTCAGGTGGGGACTGGGGGCTTGAACCATGTCATCGCACATGGTAGCTTGTGTGCACAAGTTGTGCCGCCACCTGGCCACCACCACCACCTCCTGCTCCTCTCCTTTTCCTCCTCCTCTTCCTCCTCCCCTTCTCCACCTCTTCTCCTCCTCCTCCTTTTTTTTTTAAAATTTTTCTTGCTATCTCCTTTTTTTTTTAATATTGATTTATTCCCTTTTGTTGCCGTTGTTGTGGTTATTATTATTGTTGTTATTGATGTCATTGTTGTTGGATAAGACAGAAGTCAAGAGAGGAAGGGAAGATGGGGAGAGAAAAATAGACACCTGCAGACCTGCTTCACTGCTTGTGAAGTGACTCCCCTGCAGGTGGGGAGCCAGGGGCTCAGACCGAAATCCTTACTCCGGTCTTTGTGCTTCATGACATGTGTGCTTAACCCGCTGTGCTACATTGTACATTGCTATTACTGTACATGATGGCAGAGAAAAGGAGAAAAAGTTCAAAGATCTGCCAGTTGAGCTGTTTCCCTAGCTGTACTTCAGCCATTTTTCTGTGCGTGTATAAACATGTACACAAGTGAGATAAAACCTTATATACTATTTAATTTTTTTCATAAGATAGTAAGGGTATAATTCCACACCATTCCCACCACCAAAGTTCTGTGTCCCCATCCCACTCCAGTGGAAACTGCAATAGTTCTCCCAAGATCGCAGATACTGGTTAAGTATATATCTATATAGATAGAGATATAGTTTCTTTTTTCTTGTCTTCACTTCCTTTCTTTTTTTCCTTTTAATTTTTTTTTATTATCTCTATTTATTTATCGGATAGAGACAACCAGAAATAAAAGGGTAAGGGGAGATAGGAAGAGAGGAAGAGAGACACCTGAAACACTGCTTCACCCTCCAAAAACTTTCCCCTACAGGTGGGGACTGGGAGCTCGAACCTGGGTCCTTGAGCACTGTAATGTGTGCGCTCAACCAGGTGCACTACTACCTGGCCCCTTCACTTCCTTTCTAAGTCAAACCTACACCTACCATTGCTTCTGAGCATCCTTCCTGTTTCCTCTTTTTTTTTTTTTAATTTTATTTATTTATTTTCCCTTTTGTTGCCCTTGTTTATTGTTGCTGTAGTTATTATTGTTTTATTGATGTTGTCGTTGTTAGATAGGACAAAGAGAAATGGACAGAGGAGGGGAAGACAGAAAGGGAGGGGAAGACAGAAAGGGACAGAAAGAAAGACTCCTGCAGACCTGCTTCACTGCCTGTGAAGCGACTCCCCTGCAGGTGGGGAGCTGGGGGCTCGAACCGGGACCCTTATGCTGGTCCTTGCGCTTTGCGCCACGTGCATTTAGTTTAACCTGCAGCGCTACCACCCGAGACTCTCCCTGTTTCTTCTTCTATCTCAGATAAGTGACATGGTGCCTGACTTCTTGTGTTTTCTCAATTTAATTCACTTTCAGTGATGATATAAAAACAAAAGATTCCTACTGACAAACATTTCAGGTCACGGTGGAATTGGGGTTCAGAGCCCTCTGGTCATCTTCCCCTATCTTCTGCCTCCTTAGGAAGTATGGACCAAAATTCTTTTTTGGGTGCAGAAGGTGGGAGGTCTGGCTTCTGTAATTACTTCTCTACTGAATGTGGGTGTTGGCAGGCAGGTCAATCCTTACCCCCAGCCTGTTTTTACCTTTCTCTTTTGGGCTAGGCCTCTAGAGAGGTATCTCTCTCTCTCTCCTAATTATTTTTCTAATATTTATTCCCTTTTGTTGTCCTTGTTTTGTTGTTGTAGTTATTATTGTTGTTGTTATTGATGTCGTCATTGTGGGATATGACAGAGAGAAATGGAGAGAGGAAGGGAAGACAGACACCTGCAGACCTGCTTCACCACTTGCGAAATGAACCTCCTGCAGGCGGGGAGCTGGGGGCTTGAACTGGGATCCTTATGCCGGTCCTTGTGCTTTGCTCCACCTATGCTTAACCCACTATACTACCGTCTGACTCCCATCTCTCTCTTTCTTTATCCAAAAAAGTTGGCTTAAAGAACAACACTTTGCAACAACAGAAGGCTCTACCTTCTCCTGGTGGGATAGGGCTCTACAGAGGTAAAGCTTTAGGATACATTGGCAAGGGTTATGTGGTCAAAGAAGTCAGGATGGAATCATAGTAGCATCTGCAACTTGCTGACTGAAATGTAGTAAGGTATTAAGCAGGACAAAGTGTTTAATAATAAACAGGAACCAAAGAGTAAGAATAGAGCAGGTGATAATAGGTACCCTAGGGTGGAAAAAAGCTAGGATGTCTATTTTAGGTATGTTCCTAGGGGGCCATAACTTTAGTAATTTTTGCTTGAGCTTCATAGGTAGCATGAAGGTGGACTAGAAATAGTATGTGAGGATGGTGTCAGAGTTGAGACTAAACTGAAAAGATGGATTACCATAGAATACCTCTCTACCATCATTGGTCATTCCTTAGGATTGTCATCAGAAGCCCTTTTATGGGCCTCTTCGGGCCTTACTCTTCCTATAAACTAGCAGTGGTAGGGACTCCCCCACTCCCTCAGGGGAGGCTGGCTCATTCATCTGACACTGCTACTCAAGAAAAACTGGTCCTGCAGTGAGTGCAGCCTAGAATGTTCCCAGCTAAGATCATGGACTGTGAGCTCAGACTGATGTGGACTTGGAGATTATACAGGCTCCTGTGCTAAATATGAATAGACATGGGTCCCGGGTCAGATGGGGATGGTAACCAGTTCATTGTATTTGTATTTTTTTTTTTCAAGTTTGGGAGGCATTCTGTGGTAATCCATCCATCTTTACAGTTTAGTCTCAACTCTGACACCATCCTCACAGACTATTTCTAACTTATTTCACTTAACATTTCTTCAAGCTCCATCCAAGATGGGCTGAAAATGGTGAAATCACCATTTGTAATAGCTGAGCAGTATTCCATTGTGTATATATACCACAGCCTGCTCAGCCACTCATCTGTTGTTGGACCCCTTTATGCTCTTCCAGTTACTGTCATAGATCTATAACTCTGCCATCTCAGTATAGTCTACTGTAATTTACCCAATTTCACGCACACATACCTCTGCATTTCTACTTTGTAAGCAAGAGAATCAATACTTAGTTACTCATTCTGTGTATATGTGATATCATGCATATTTGCAAAAAAAATATGGGATTCCACTAAATACCTTGACAATGATTTCCTTTGAGTATTACATCACATCAAATTGTGAGCCAAGTGAGAAATTTACTTTTCATCCTTAATACTTCCATATCTTCCGTATCAATATTAAGTCACTTTGGATTTTAAAAGGATGTTTAATATATTCATGTATGACACATAATCAATTCAAATTGAAATGTGTTGCGCCGTTTCCCATACTTTTCACAGGACATCACGGTGATGTTGGTGCTCCTATAGCTGACGTCATTCTCCCTGGGGCTGCTTACACGGAGAAGTCTGCTACTTACGTCAATACTGAAGGTAGAGCGCAGCAGACTAAAGTAGCAGTGACACCTCCTGGCATGGCAAGAGAAGACTGGAAAATTATAAGGGCACTCTCGGAGGTATTTGCTCATTGTATTGTCATTCATGCAGTGCTTAACATGTTCGGTTTCAGAATGAGTTTCAAGGTTAACATAGGTGCAAGTCTTTTTGCATGACTATTCTGCTAACACTCTGAACTGTTTGACTTTCAGATTTTTAACAGTTGTATTCCACACTTAACCACTTGCATAATAATTATGTAATTGGACACCAACACTTAAAGACTTTTTTATAGTGGTGTTGGGTATTGAACCTGGGACCTCAGAGCCTCAGGCATGAAAGCCTTTTGCTTTCTCCATTGTGCTTTCCTCAGCTTCTCTGCAGGTATCTCTCTTGCTTCCCACTCAATTTCTGTCTCTACTAAAAATAATAATAATAATAATGCCACCAGAAAGAATGAATTCATTGTGGAGGTATTGAAGCCCAGCAAAATCCTTGGTGGCAATAAGGAAATTAAAAACTAATTGTAGGGGCTAGATGGTGGCGCACCTGATTGAGCGCACGCACATGTTACAGTGCTCAAGAACTCGGGTTCGAGCCCCCAGTTCCCTCCTGCAGGGGGAAAGCTTTGCAAGTGATGAAGTAGTGCTGCAGGTGTCTCTCTCTCTCCCTCTCTATCTCCCCAACCCTCTCAATTTCTGGTTGTCTCTATCCAATAAAGATAATTAAAAAAAAAAACTAATGATAAAGATTTATCTGTTTAAGAGAGATATGACACACAGTGCCTGGGGCCCAGCCTGGTGTGTCACTCCTGAAAGGTCTCCACACTTCATGCTGACCACATCAGCAGATTTTTCTGGCCACATCAGTAGATTTTGTTCTCCCCTTCAAATCACTTTATTGGAGGAAATAATGCTTTATAATATAGTTGTAGCACGAGTACACCAGTAGATTTTATTTTTTTAAATGGTGCTGCTATTTCACCATAATTGGAACTTTATTATTTAAAGTTTTCAGTAGGGAATCGGACGGTAGCGCAGCGGGTTTTTTTTTTAATCAGAGCACTGCTCAGCTCTGCCTTCTGGTGGAGGTAAGAGAGGGTGGGTTTGGGAGTCGGGCGGTAACGCAGCGGGTTAAGCACAGGTGGTGCAAAGCGCAAGGACCAGTATAAGGATTCAGGATTCCAGCCCCCGGCTCCCCACCTGTAGGGGAGTCGCTTCACAAGTGGTGAAACAGGTCTGCAGGTGTCTATCTTTCTCTCCCCCCCTCTGTCTTCTCCTCTCTCCATTTCTTTTCTGTCCTATCCAACAATGACGATATCAACAACAATAAAAACAAGGGCAACAAAAAGGAAATAAATAAATATTTAAACATTTTTAAAAAGAGAGAGTCAGGCAGTAGCACAGCAGGTTTAGCGCAGGTGGCACAAATCACAAGGACCAGCATAAGGATCCTGGTTTGAGCCCCCGGCTCCCCACCTGCAGGGGAGTCGCTTCACAGGCGGTGAAGCAGGTCTGCGGGTGTCTAACTTTCTCTCCCCCTCTCTGTCTTCCCCTCCTCTCTCCATTTCTCTCTGTCCTATCCAACAACAACGACGTCAAATAACAACGACAATAACAACTACAACAATAAAACAACAACGGCAACAAAAGGGAATAAATAAATCTTAAAAAAGAAGGAGGTTTTCAGTATTAAAGCTTTATGTCATATTGTGGATCTGATATGTTACAGATTACAGGTCTGACTCTTCCATATGAAACTCTGGATCAAGTAAGAAACAGACTGGAAGAAGTTTCTCCTAATCTTGTTCGATATGATGATGTTGAGGGAGCTAATTATTTCCAGCAAGCAAATGAACTTTCCAAGGTAAACATTTGTTGATATGCAGTTTTCCTCCTGGTGTATTCTCTCATGTACAATGCTGGTTTTCTGTGCCATTATTTATGTTACTCTTTTTTTTTTTCAAGCTAGTGAACCAGCAACTTCTTGCTGATCCTCTGGTTCCACCTCAGCTAACAATAAAGGACTTCTATATGACAGGTATGTGATTGTCAGTATAATTGCTAAGTGTTAGAAGTGGGAAGGAATCAGATCACCCAATTTAGTGTTATAATTCCAGCCAGTTAATGGCACTATTTGATATTGTAAATCTTTGAAATTTTTCAAGTATCAGACCTAATATGATTCATGTTATGGCTTTATTTAAAAATAACTTGATAGTAACTCTTTATAATTTTTATTCACTAAATCGCTTTTAATAATGATTAACAAGATTGTAAGATAATAGGTGTAATTTCATACAGTTCCCAACACCAGAATTCCATCCCCTTCCCTCCTTTGGAAACTTCCCTATTCTAAACTTCCCTCTCTGGGAGTATGGACCAAAATTCTCTTTGGGGTACACAAAGTGTATGGTCTGGCTCCTGTAATTTTTTCTTCCTTTCTTTCTTTCTTTCTTTCTTTCTTTCTTTCTTTCTTTCTTTCTTTCTTTCTTTCCTTCTTTCTTCCTTTCTTTCAACCAGAGCACTGCTCAGCTCTGGCTTATGGTAGTGTGGGTGATTCAACCTGAGACTATGGAGCCCCAGGCATGAGTGTCTGTTTCATAACCATTATGTTATCTTACTCCCCACCCCCTCCTGTAATTGCTTCTCCACTGGACTTAGACATTGGCAGGTTGACCATACCACCTAGCCCGTTTCTCTTTCCATAGTGGGGTAGGGGTAGCAAATTCAAAATGACAACTCTCAAAAGGCTTTTCTGAGAATTCTAACAAGAGAACGAAGACACTTATATGTGAAGCATGGTGAAAGTAGTGCTGCTGTGAAAATTATTAGGAATTGTGTTTTAAGATTTTTTTTTATTCATGAGAAAGATAGGAGGAGAGAGAGAAAGAATCAGACATCACTCTGGTACATGTGCTGCCGGGAATTGAACTCAGGACCTCATGCTTCAGAGTCCAGTTCTTTATCCACTGTGCCACTTAGAACTGATTTTATTAATACAAACTCACTTTACTAGTTTAATACAGATCTTACAACGTGATAGAACAACTAGGTATGAGGAAGCTGACAGATGAAGTAAAAAATGTTTTTCTAAACAGATGAGTATGTTTTTGGTACATTTTTGTTGTAAGACTTAGAGTAATTGTAGAAAATATACCTAAATTTGGGCCGGGCGGTGGCTCACCCAGTAGAATGCACACATTGCCTTGTGCAGAGAGCCAGGCTCAAGTCCCTAGTACCCACCTGCAGGGGAGGGGAGAAATCCCTTACTTTTCTTTTCTTTTTCCCCTTCCCCTTTTTCTTTCTTTCTGTCTTTTTTATTTACTAGAGAGAAGGAGAGAACCAGATAAGGGAGAAGTTTCATAAGGGCTGAAGCAGTACACTCTTTTCTCTCTCCCTTCCTGCTAAAGTTCTGTCTCTGTCAACAAAAGATGAGTGGGGTGTGTGTGTGTGTGTGTGTGTGTGTGTGTGTGTGTGTGTGTGTACACACATACACATACTTAAATTCAATCCCCAGCACCGCCTTAAGCCAAAGCTCAGCACTACTTTGGATTAAAAAAAAAACCTGGGGAGTCGGGCTGTAGCGCAGCGGGTTAAGCGCAGGTGGCGCAAAGCACAAGGACCGGCATAAGGATCCCGGTTCGAACCCCGGCTCCCCACCTGCAGGGGAGTCCCTTCACAGGCGGTGAAGCAGGTCTGCAGGTGTCTATCTTTCTCTCCCCCTCTCTGTCTTCCCCTCCTCTCTCCGTTTCTCTCTGTCCTATCCAACAACGACAACAACAATAATAACTACAACAATAAAACAACAAGGGCAACAAAAGGGAATAAATAAATAAAATAAAATATTAAAAAAAAAAACCCAAGTCCAAAAGAGCAAGGAAAAAGTCATTATAATCCCACTACCCAGAAACAATTACCTTTCTTTTTCTTTTTTTTTTTCCCCCAAGTCCCCTATTTTTCATTGACTTTATTCATTTATATCATCACCAGGGCTATCAGTGAGGCTCGATGCCTGCAGGGTGACTCTACCATTCATGGTGGCCTCTTTCTCTTGGCTTTCTACCTCCTTCCCTTTTCCTTTTTCTGATAGAGGCAAAGAGAAAGAGAAACACCTGCATCACTGCTCCACTACTCATGAACCTTCCCCTCTGTAGATGGGGCCCAGGGGCAGGAGCCTTATTTGGTGAGCTTGGGGAAGTGTGTGCACTACTGGACATGCCATAGCCAGACCCATCCATGCCTTTTACTTTTTTTTTTATTTATTCCCTTTTGTTGCCCTTGTTTCTTTCTTTTTTTTTTTTTTATTGTTGTAGTTACTATTGTTGTTGTCATTGTTGGATAGGACAGAGAGAAATGGAGAGAGGAGGGGGAAGACAGAGAGGAGGAGAGAAAGCTAGACACCTGCAGACCTGCTTCACCACTTGTGAAGCGACTCCCCTGCAGTTGGGGAGCCGGGGGCTCGAACTGGGATCCTTTAGTCAGTCCTTGTGCTTTGCGCCACCAGCACTTAACCCGCTGCACTACTACTGGACTCCCACCTTTTACTTTCTTTTTTAAAAAATATTTATTTATTCCCTTTTCTTGTCCTTGTTGCTGTTATTGCTGTTATTGATGTCATTGTTGATATCATTGTTGGATAGGACAGATAGAAATGAAGAGAGGAGGGGAAGACAAAGGGGAGAGAGACCCCTGCTGATCTGCAGGTGACTTGTGAAGTGAATTCCCTGCAGGTGGGGAGCCAGGGGCTCAAACTGGGATCCTTATAGCGGTCCTTTCGCTTTGTGCCATGTGCGCTTAACCTGCTGCACTACCGCCCAACTCCCCCACCTTTTACTTTTTAAGTTGGGTGTGTCTTCCTCAAGGAATGTACACTTTTAATATTTTATTTTATTTTTTATTAAATATTTATTTTCTTTTTGTTGCCATTGTTTGTTTTATTGTTGTACTTGTTGTTGTTACTGATGTCGTTGTTAGGACAGAGAGGGGGAGATAGACACCTGCAGACCTGCTTCACTGCCTGTGAAGCAACTCCCTGCAGGTGGAGAGCTGGGGGCTCAAACCGGGATCCTTACTCCAGTCGTTGCACTTTGCGCCTCCTGCGTTTAACCCACTGCACTACCACCCGACTCCCTGTTTTGTTTTTAAGTAAGAAAGATCAAGAGTACCACTTAGCTCTGTCATATGGCTCTTGGAATTCAGTCCAGGTTCTCTCATGCATACAAATGCAGTGCTTTAATGTTGACCTATCTTCCTAGCTATGTGTGTGTGTGCTGAGGTTGTCACTTTACTTTTCTTTATGAATTTATTGAATTATAATAATTCACATATCAGAAATTTCACCCATAACTACATGATTTTTAATATAAAACTTCTTGTGACTTTAAAAAAATGTTTTCTTTATTTGAATAATTGCTAAGTTATTGCTCTGAGAGGGCCAAGATATAGCTCACCTTATGGAGGACACAGGGGCCCAGGTTTGAACCCTGACTCCATGTACCCTGCAAAGGGGAAATTTCACTAGTGGTAAAGCAGAGCTGCAGTGTCTCTTCTCTGTCTCCCTCTGTTCTTGACCCTCTCCCTTTTTTTAAAAAAAAAACATGCTTTGCTAGAGTGGTAGAACTGTGTGGATATGAAGCTCAGGAGGATGGATATACAGACATGCATACGTGTGCTAGAGCCTGGGTCTTTGCTCATGCTAATGTATGCACTCTACCAGGTGTACCACTGCCTGGCTCAAATTCAGGTATATGTTCTACAATGAGTATAAATCTTACAACACAACAAAAGTCTCATCTGTTTTTATTTTTTTATCTTTATTTATTTACTTGGATAGAGACCATCAGAAATCGAGAGGTATGGGGAGATAGGGAGAGAGAGAGAGTCACTTGCATCCCTGCTTCACCACTTGTGAAGCTTTCCCCTGCAGGTGGGGGCTGGTCCTTGCGCACTCAAGAAGGAGCACCACCACCCAGCCCCCACTCATCTGTTTTTAAAAAGGAAAATACTTTGGGTGGGAGTAGATAGCATAATGATTATGCAAAGTGACTCTCTTGCCTGAGACTCCAAAGTCCCAGGTTCAGTCCCCCCACCTCCATAAGCCAGAGCTGAGCAGTGCTGTGGTAAGAAAAAAAAGAAGGGGGAGTCGGGCTGTAGCGCAGCGGGTTAAGCGCAGGTGGCGCAAAGCACAAGGACCGGCATAAGGATCCCGGTTCGAACCCCGGCTCCCCACCGGCAGGGGAGTCGCTTCACGGGCGGTGAAGCAGGTCTGCAGGTGTCTATCTTTCTCTCCTCCTCTGTCTTCCCCTCCTCTCTCCATTTCTCTCTGACCTATCCAACAACGACAACAACAATAATAACTACAACAATAAAACAACAAGGGCAACAAAAGGGAATAAATAAATAAAATAAATATTTTTTAAAAAAAAAGAAGGGGGTCGGGTGGTAGCGCAGCAGGTTAAGCGCATGTGGCGCAAAGTGCAAGGCCCTGAGTAAGGATCCCGGTTCCAGCCCTTGGCTCCCCACCTGCTGGGGAGTCGCTTCACAAGCGGTGAAGCAGGTCTGCAGGTGTCTATCTTTCTCTCCCCCTCTGTCTTCCCTTCCTCTCTCGATTTCTCTCTGTCCTATCCAACAACGAATGACATCAACAACAATAGTGACCACAGCAAAGCTACAACAAAAGGGCAACAAAGGGGAGGGGGGAATGGCCTCCAGGAACAACAATAGTAACTATTGGATTCATGGTGCAGGCACTGAGCCCCAGCAATAACCCTGGAGGAAAAAAAAATTTTTTTAAATCACACCTATCAGCTTCCTCATACCAAGTGCTGTAAGATCTGCAGTAAACTAGTGAACAAAAAGTACATTTGCATTACTTAAAAACATTCCTAATGGGAGTCGGGCAGTAGCGCAGTGGCTAAGCACATGTGGCGCAAAGCGCAAGGACTGGCATAAGGATCCGGGTTTGAGCCCCTGGCTCCCCACCTGCAGGGGAGTCGCTTCACAGGTGGTGAAGCAGGTCTGCAGGTGTCTATCTTTCTCTCCCCTTCTCTGTCTTCCCCTCCTCTCTCCATTTCTCTCTGTCCTATCCAACAATGATGACATGGATAATAACTACAACAATGAAACAACAAGGGCAACAAAAGGGAATAAATAAATATTTTTTAAAAAATTCCTAATAATTTTCATCAGAAGCACTACTTTTTAAGTGTTGATTCTTCCTATATATATGTATATATATACACACACACACACACACACACACACATATATATATAAACTTTTTTTTTTCCCTTTCTCTGGAGTAACTATTAAAAATATCCTGCTAGGGGCCAGGCAGTGGCATAGTGCCAGTACCAAACCCCAGTAATAACCTTGATAACTATATCTATTTATTGCCTGGGTGGTGGTGCACTGGATATAGTGTTAACACTTAAAAACACGAGGTCTGGGAGTCAGGCAGTAGCGCAGCAGGTTAAGTGCAGGTGGTGCAAAGCGCAAGGACCTGCATAAGGATCCCAGTTTGAGCCCCCGGCTCCCCACCTGTAGGGCAGTCTTTTCACAAGCGGTGAAGCAGGTCTGCAGGTGTCTATCTGTCTCTCAACCCCTCTCTGTCTTCCCTTCCTCTCTGCATTTCTCTCTGTCCTATGCAACAACAACAACATCTATAACAATAATAACTATAACAATAAAACAAGGACAACAAAAAGGGAATAGATATAAAAAAAGAAAAGAAAAAAAACCACAAGGTCCCAAGTTGGACTACTGTCATCACATGTGCCAGATGGTGCTCTGGTTCTGTCCCTTATACAGTGTTAATATGGGGGGGGCAGTATTTTCTTAAGCATCTTACCATTGAAGTCTGTCTCTGGGCTGCTAAGGAGCTGTCCTGGGTAGTGTTCCTGCTTTGCCTTGTGTGCAACCTGGGCTCAAGCCTAGCCCCCTGCACCTAAGGAATCTTCACTGCTGTGGTGTCCTTCCGTCTCACTTTCTCTTCGTCTCTGTCGCTTTCTATTTGAGGAAAAAAGTCTGCCTAGTGCAATAAAGCCCTAGTAACAACAAAAAGGCTTATCTTTTTTCATTTCTTTGCTTGGTCTCACAGAACGTACACATACCTGAATAGAGTTTTGCAGTCACTTTGTTCTTGAATGCATACCAGCAAAGTGTTACGTTACCAAAATGCACCTTTTCTTGGTATCTTTCAGATTCAATTAGCAGAGCCTCACAGACAATGGCCAAATGTGTCAAAGCTGTCACAGAAGGCGCCCAGGCAGTAGAAGAACCATCCATATGCTGAAATATCTTATCAGGAACACAGTTTTACTCCAAGTAATTGATGGACAATTATGTGAGAGTCATCACTCAGAGCTTTATCTCTTTAAAAACTGATCAGAATGATGTAATATTTAAGGTTCTCCCATGCTTATTGGAAATGATTGTCAAAGAACTTTGAGGTTTTAAACACATTCATGTACTGTGTGAAAAAAAACATTATTAAATGATTCATTAAACATTTATTCTGATGCTCTTTGATGTAAATGTACTGATAATCATGACAAATCTAAAAATAAGGATTTTTGCTTACTTTCATCCTCATCACTTAAATTTATAGAATAGGTGAGGTGAATAAAGCCTTCCATTTGGACCCATCTTTATTTATTATTTATTTATTATTAGAGACAGAAAAATTGACAGAGGAGGGGGGATCCCCAATAGAGAGGGAGAGAGACAGAGAGACACCTGCAGCCCTGCTTCACTCACGAAGCTTTCCCTCTGCAGGTGGGGATGATGGGCTTGAACCTGGGTCTTTGCGCACTGTAATGCTTTACCAGGTGTGCTACTGCATGGCCCCTTGGACCCATCTTTGCTTTCATTTTTTTCTTTTTTCTTTTTTTTTCTTTTACCAGAGCACTGCTCAGCTCTGGGTTGTAGTGGTGGGGGGAATGAACCTGGGACTTTATGACGCATCTTTTCTAAAGAAAGATGTAAGTATTCTGTCCATCTAGTTAAACAGAAATGCATAGTTATGTAGCAGATCTGTATCTTGAATTGAACTTTATACCTCAGAAACCTTGACACATATCACAGAAATGTTATTCATGAGAATAAGGCTATTTAAAAGGGGAGTTTTATCTTTGTTAGGCTGCTATGGATTGAATATTATCAAAGCTAATCTATAGCAAGTCGTGCCTTTTTTTTTTTTTTTTTTTTGCCAGAGCACTGCTCAGCTCTGGCTTATGGTGGTGCAGGGGAGTGAACCTGGGACTTTAGAGCCTCAGGCATGAGCTCTTTGCATAACCATTGCGCTCTCTCTCCTGCCCAGTAGTGTTTTATGTTAAGTATTACAGTTTGAGTACAGTAGTAGTAACCCAAACTGTACTTTGCCATTTCCACTTTACAGAGTTTACTGCTGTGACTATTATGCATACAACCTTCCTTAAAATGAGATTAGGAGGTTAAAAATGTCCCCATGCATGTACAGTCAGCAAACTACAAGACCCAGTATGCTTTGCATTTCAGGAAGTGATGTTGCTTTCCCACAGCAATGAAGGGAAGTCCTCTCTACTCAGCTATTTAAAGAGATAGAGTGCTTGTGTATATTCACCAGGGAATCAGAACTTTGCACGTAGCCTATTTGTTGTCCTAAATAAACCCATTTTGTTGGTGAAATACCCAATTGATTTCTGTTTATAGTCAATATTATATTCTTCAATAGCTTATGTTAACTCCCTGCCAGACATTTTGATTATATTAATAATGTGTTCTTTTCTGAACTAGTAAAAATATGCCAAGATATCAGGGAAAACTAGGACAGGATTTGAGTCTTCTGAGACCTTTATACTGATATTTCCTCATATTTCTAAATGTAGGGATTTGTCACATTTGCTTCATTATTCTAGAATAGAAGCATTTACTTCACAGCTAGGAAGTCTGGGTTTATGTTAGAAGCCAAGAAGGAATGGGGAGAAGGCTTGACTTGACTATCTCAATTTCCTTTGCCAAAAGTAAGGAAAACCAACTTTGTTTTCATAGGTATATACTTCATTTTTAAAAAATATTTATTCCCTTTTGTTGCCCTTGTTTTATTGTTGTAGTTACTATTGTTGATATAGTCGTTGTTGGATAGGACAGAGAGAAATGGAGAGAGGAGGGGAAGACAGAGAGGGGGAGAGAAAGATAGACACCTGCAGACCTGCTTCACCATCTGTGAAGCAACTCCCCTGCAGGTGGGGAGCCAGGGGCTCGAACCAGGATCCTTAGGTTAGTCCTTGCGCTTTGTGCCACCTGCGCTTAACCCACTGCGCTACCGCCCAACTCCCTTATATATTTCATTTTTTAATGAGTGAGAGACACACTGAGATCAGAACACTAAACCAGAGACCTCAGAGCTGAGACATTAAAGTCTTGCAAAATCATTAGACTAGAAAAAAAAAAAATCATTAGATTAAGACTGGAAACTGTCTTGGGAGGTGGTTCAGCAGGCAGAGCATAGGAATTGTTTGTGTAAGGCCCTGGCTTTGATCTGGTCTCTCATTCTCCCTCAAATAAATAAATAGTGGTCTAGGAGGTGAATAAAGCATTAGATTCTCAACCATGAGGTCCTGAGTTCAATCCCTGGCAGCACATGTACCAGAGTGATGTCTGGTTCGTTATCATTTCTTATAAATAAATCTTTAAAAAGTAGCAAGGACTGGAGCAAAGATCCCAGTTCGAGCCCCTGGCTCCCCACCTATGGGGGGGGGGTCACTTCACAAGTGGTGAAGCAGATCTGCTGGTGTCTCTCTCTCTCCCCTTCTCTGTCTTCCCCTCCTCTCTCGATTTCTCTGTCCTATCTAACAACAACAATAACAACAGCAACAAAAATGGGGAAAAAATGGCCTCCAGGAGCAGTGGATTCATAGTGCAGGCACTGAGCCCTAGCAATAATCCTATAGGCAAAATAATAATAATAAATAGTGATCTAGGAGATGACACAGTGGATAAAGCATTGCACTCTCAAGCATTGAGGTCTTGAGTTCGATCCTCAGCAGTACATGTACCAGAGTGATGTCTGGTTCTTTATCTCTCCGATGTTTCTCATCAATAAACAAAAATTAAGGGGGTCAGGCAGTAGTGCAGAGGGTTAAACGCACATGGCACAAAGCACAAGGACCAGCATAAGGATCCTGGTTCAAGCTCCCAGCTCCCACCTGCAGGGGGGTTACCTCACAAGGGGTGAAGCAGGTCTGCAGTTGTCTATCCTTCTCATCTCCTCTCTTGACTTCTCTCTGTCCTATCCAACAACAATGATATCAGTAACAATAATAACCACAACAACAATAAAACAAGGACAACAAAAGGGAACAAATATTTTTTAATTTTAATAATAAATACTAGAAGTCCAATATCTATCTAAAGTATGATATTATAAATGAGTAAAGTTACATCAGACTAAAGCTTATGCTCTCCTGTATGGGTCACAGCCTCCAAACTATGAATTCCCACAAAGCATAGAGTACAAATCTTATTTGCTTAGCAGCAGAAACTAAACAGCCACACCCCTTCATGGAACTGGACTTGTTTTGTATCTGCAAACCCAGAGGGACTGGGGGAAGAAAAGAGATAGTGTATCCTTGGGCAGTAGCATTCCATTGGGAAGTTGGGGTTATTTCTCAACTCTTGCACATTTCAAGTTTTGGGTTTTTTTTTCTGTAAGAAATGCTGTGGGGTCCTTCTTTCAATCTTTTTTTTCTCTAGCGATAAAACTTGAATGTTCTTACCTAGCATTTTCCTTTCACATCATTCCCAGTCAACAAGGTACATTTTCTGTAGATTCAAGTTTGTCATTGTCTTCTCATGGATTACAAAGGTGAGAAATATCTGCCCGAAGTTAACTTGTTCTGCCTCTTGTATTACCATCCAAATTCACTGCCATTGGATAAAGCTGGATAGTTCTCATGCAAAACTACTCTTAGAGACAAATATTCTGTTACAGGAATTTCAGGAAAATGAGACCTCCTGTAGAAACTCGATTACTAAAATCAGATACCTAATAATTTTCAGTAATATATCAGGTTTTTTTTTTCTTTATTGGGGGGTAATGTTTTATAGTCAACAGTAAAATATAGTAAAATACAGTAGAAATATTACATGGCTAATATTTCTCAGTTTTCCACATTAACAATTCAACCCCCTCTGTGTTCCAGGACCTGGAACACCCCCCACCCATCAGAGTCTTTTACTTTGATGCAACACACCAAAATATCATAGTTGTTTACATGGAATGACTGGAAAGATACCAGATCTCTGTTTCCTGATGGTGCTATACTTCTTTCCCTGGTCCCTTTTTTCCCCTGAACTCAACTGCTAAACTAATCATTTCACTTTCTTCTTCTTATTATTATCACCTTCATTTATTTATTGGATAGAGACCCAGAAATGGAGAGGGAAGGGAGTGATAGGGAGAGAGACAGAGAGACACCTGCAGCACTACTTCACCACTTCGTACAGCTTTCCCCCTGCAGGTGGGGGCTGGAGAATTGAACCTGAGTCCTTGCACATTATAACTCGTGTACCCAACCAGGTGCGCCACCACCCAGCCCCTCGCTTTTTCTTTTTTCTTTTTTATTATAAAATGAAAATACTGACAAGACTATAGGATGAGAGGGGTACAATTTCACACAGTTTCTGCCACCGGAACTCCCAGCATATCCCATTCCCTCCCCTGATAGCTTTCCTATTCTTTATTCCTCTGGGAGCATGGACCCAGGGTCATTATGGGGTGCAGAAGGTCTGGCTTCTGTAATTGCTTCCCTGCTGAACGTGGGTGTTGACAGCCTGTCTCTCTAGTGAGGCAGGGAGCTGGGGAGGTGGGGCTCCAGGACATATGGTGGGGTTGTCTGCCCGCGGAAGTCAGGTTGGCGTCATGGTAGCATCTGGAACCCGGTGGCCGAGATTCCCAGGTTGAAAGCAGCTTCCTTGCAGAGTCCATGCCAGGTGTTGTCTCCAAGCTGCCATCTTGGCTCCGCCCCCACTTTACTTTCCGTGTTGCGCCAAAGTCTCTTATCTCCTCTTGCCCTCCTAAACATTTTTTCGCTGTCTTTCTTTACTTTTTATATTTTTCTTTGTTATTCTAGATATTTTGTTTATTTTGAGTAGAAACAGAGAGAAATTAAGAGGGAAGTGCGAAGACAAAAAGAGGCACCTGCAGCCCTGCTTCACCACTCCCAAAGCTTTCCCCCTACAGGTGGGGACTGGGGGCTTGAACTTGGGCTTTTGTACTTGGTAATAAGCACATTCAACCAGGTGCATCCCCAGGCACCCCTCTTTCTTCTTTTTCTTTTCCTGAACACTGCTAAGTTTTGGCTTATGGTGGTGTTGGGGATTGAATAGGGAACCTCAGGTATGAAAAGTCTTTTTTGCATAATCATTATATTATCCCTCAGCCTTTTTTGTTGTTGTTCACTAGGGCACTGCTCAGTTCTGGGGATGCCGGGGATTGAACCTGGGACTTCAGAACCTGAGACATTTAACATCTTGCAAAATCATTAGGCTATTTCTCCAGCCCACTGTTGGTTTTTCAGTATAGATATATCCATGTGATATTCCATTGAGAATGTTTTTATTGAAATTGGTTCTTCTGTTTGTGTTTTATAGTCTAATTCAGTAAGTTCATCTGCAAGAAAAATAGTTTTCAGGAAGAAAATTAGCAAAACACAGCAAAAGGAAGCAGAAGCCTTCTGCTGCAGAAACCACCAAGGAGCTAGCTAAGGATCCCTCCATGCTGGTGTCAGACACTTGGAACAACACACATGTTATAAGAACCCACATGCAAGCCTCTGGTCCCTACCGGCAGGGGACAAGCTTCAATATCAGTGAAACAGTGTTGCAGATGTCTCCATCTATTATCTTCACTCTCAATTTCTCTGTTTCTAGCCAACAAATAAATAAATATATATATATATATATATTTAAATTTATTTATTTATTCATGAGAAAGCTAGGAGGAGAGAAAAAACCAGACATCACTCTGGTACATGTGCTGCCGGGGATCGAACTCAGGACCTCATGGTTGGGAATCCAGTGCTCTATCCACTGCGCCACCTCCCAGACCACTATATATATATATTTTTTAAAGCTGAGTTCCTTCCTGGTCCCATCACTCAGTTTTGTTTTTTTTAAATAGATATTTTATTTATTCCCTTTTGTTGCCGTTGTTTTATTGTAGTTATTATTGTCGTTGTTATTGATGTCGTTGTTGGATAGGACAGAGAGAAATAAATGGAGAGAGGAGGGGAAGACAGAGAGGGGAAGAGAAAGATAGACACCTACAGACCTGCTTCACCACCTATGAAGCGACTCCCCTGCAGGTGGGGAGCCAGGAGCTCGAACTGAGATCCTTAAACCGGTCCTTGCACTTTGCACCACCTGCGCTTAACCTGCTGCGCCACCGCCCAACTCCCTATTTTTTTTTTTTTTTTTAAGAAAAAGCATACGTGCTTCTAATACAGTAACCTACTCTTGGCTGTGCTTACTCAATTTTCTTCCCTGGGAAATACTTAACATTATGAAATTTGAACATTAAGATCTTTTAACTCAAATTATCATGCCTGACCTGCAAGATTAAGTAAAGCATCAACTCATCTGTGAGGTTAACAGTTCATGTTTCCCAGATGCCAAGATATTGATGAGGGAACTGGACAGGGAATTTTCCTAAACTGCCCAAGAAAAGGTCATTGCTTCTCTGTGAGCACCCAGGGAGTGCTTGACTCACCCTCTGACTCAGCATGATTACACACAATAAGCGGTCGAGAAATTATTATCTCTGCTAGAGTTTCTGACACAGTCAAGCATATATAATATATACACATCTGGTGACTGGAAAGATACCAGATCTAATTTCCTAGTGAATCCGTAGTTCTATCTCTGGTCCTTTCTTTCTTTCTTTTTTTTTTTTTTATTTTGCCAGAGCACTGTTAAGCTCTGGCTTATGGTGCTGTGGGGGGTTGAACCTGGGACCTAGGAGCCTCATTCCTAGTTTCTTCTCCCGTGAATCTACCTGCCAGATTGATCCATGCTGTTCCAAAGCCTTACGTTGCCCCTGCCCCCTACCATGTCACAAAATGTTTTTTCCACCAGAAAACTTTTTTGCTCTTTGTTCCTCAATACATACATACCAGTCTAGCACCTCTCTAGTTGAGTTCTTTTTGGGGAGCCAGGGGCTCGAACCGGGTTTCTTATGCCGGTCCTTGAGCTTCGCGCCATGTGCTATTAACCCGTCCGACCCCCTCTAGTTAAGTTTTTTAAATATTTATTTATTTATTCCCTTCTGTTGCCCTTGTATTTTTTTTTATTGTTGTAGTTATTATTGTTGTTACTGATGTGGTCGTTGTTGGATAGGACAGAGAGAAATGGAGAGAGGAGGGGAAGACAGGGAGAGAAAGACACCTGCAGACCTGCTTCACCGCCTGTGAAGCGACTCCCCTGCAGGTGTGGAGCCGGGGGCTCGAACCTCTAGTTAAGTTCTTTAATGGGCATAGGAAGGAGAAAAACAAAGTGGACAGAGTACCTTCTGGTTATAGAGCACACAGATCTACTGTTTTAAAAATTGTTGCATTGGGCCAGAGAAATAGCTCACTTAGATATTGTGCCTCTTTATCGTGTGCACGACCCACGCCCGAGACCAGCCCCCATCACAGTGAAAGAAGATTCAGTGCTATGGTCTCTTATTTTCTCTCTGCTTCTAAAAAAAATAAAATAAAATAAAGATTAAAAAAAGAGAGAGAGAGAGATGCTTAACAGCTCAATGGATAAAGCATTGGACTCTGAAGCACGAGGTTCTGAATTCAGTCTCTGAATCACATCTGCCAGAGCCATGCTCTGGTTCTCTCCTCCACCCACAGTAAATAAAGAAACATTTTGTTGTCCGGGAAGTGGCGCAGCAGAAAAAGCACTGAACTCTCAAGCACGAGGTCCTGAGTTTGATCCCAGGCAGCACATGTACCAGAGTGATGTCTGGTTCTTCCTCCCTCTCCTCCTGTCTTTCTCATGAATAAATAAGTAAAATCTTTAAAAGTAAATAAATAAACACATTGTTAATATTGCCTACAATCCCAGAGGCAGCACAGTGGATTAAATAAGTGTCAAGACTCTCGAGTTTGAGGGCTCAAGGTTGAGCTCAGCATTGTGCCATAGTGATGCGCTGGTTCTCTCTCCTCCTCCTCTTGCACAAATAAATAAAAAAGTAAATAAATAAGTATGTTGACTAAACACTGGAAAGATAGCAAACCCCCCACACACACCCCGCCCCCGCAGTAGTGCGCCGTCCTGTATGTATATGGCTTCAGAGCTCCCAGGTTCAGTCCCCAGCACCACTAATATGCCTGAGCTGAGTTCTGACACCTTTCACAGAAAATCATTATTTAGGGACCGCAAAATAGCTCCCTTGCTGAGAGTGCTGTTTGCCATGTGTAAAGGCCCCTACTGCGTTGAAGGACAGACGCTTCAGTGCTGTGGTCTCCATCTTCTCTGCCTCTGTCTATTGATAAAGTCAATACTTGGTGGGCAGAAAGTAAGGCAGCAGGAAATGACTCATGCTGTAGAGTGGATATTTTACCAAGAGCAAAGACACAGGCTTGAGCCCTCTGCCGCTACAACACAGGGAAGCTTCACAAATAGTGGAGCTGTGCGGTAATGCACCTCCCTCTCTTTAATGTATTTTGCTCTCTCTTTCTCCTTCTTTACCTCTCACCCTCTACCTTATAAAACAAAAGAAAACAGTAGTCAGGGCCAGACAGTGGCGCACCTGGTAAAGCGCTCAAACTACAGTGCGCAAAAACCCAGTTCAAGCCCCCAGTCCCCACTTACAGAGGGAAAGTTTCACCAGTGGTGAAAACAGAGCTGCAGGTATCTCTCTGTCACCCTCTCTATCTCCCCCTCCCTTTTCAACTTCTCTCTGTCTCTATCCGGTAATAGATAAATAAAAATTTAAAGAGAGAAGGAATATCTCTCTAAAAAAATAAAATAAAATGAAAACAGTGGTCCAGGAGGGGGCACAGTGGATAAAGCATTAGACTCTCAAGTATAAGGCCCCGAGTTCAATCCCTGGTAGCACATGTACCAATGTCTGGTTCATTCCCTCTCCTATCTTTTCATTAATAAATAAGTAAAATCTAAAAAGAAAAGGAAAAGAAGGGTACCAGGTGGTGGCAAACCGGATTATGTGCACACATTACAGTGCTCAAGGAGCCGTGTTCAAGCCCCTGGGCCCCATCTGCAGGGGGACACCTCAAGAGTGGTGAAGCAGGGCTGCAGTGTCTCTTTGTCTCTTTCCCATTCCATCTCCTCCCCTCTGAATTTCTCTCTGTCTCTATTCAATAACAAATAACTAAAAATATATCTTAAAAAATTTTATTTATCTTTATTTATTTATTGGATAGAGATAGAAATCAAGAGGAAAGGGGAAGATAGAAAAGGAGAGAGAAAGACATCTGCAGCCCTACTTCACTAGTCATGAGGTGTTTTCCCCCTGCAGGTGGGGACTGGGGGCTGGAACCTGCATCCTTCTGCATTGTAACATGTGCTCTCAACCAGGTGCACCACCACCCGGCCCCACTAAAAATATTTTTAAAAAATTATTCACAGCAAAGAGCCTGAGATGTTGAGTAACTACCTCTCCATAAATTTATCAAATATAGAAATGAAGAAAAATATCCATTTATTGACCCCTTTTTTATGCTGTGTACAATTTATTGGTCCTTCAGGACACTCTTCTATTTCTTTAAAGTCATTGATAGACAACTGTATTATGAAAATCATTCCCAAGTGATTAGGAATTCAGTGGAAATTAGTCACATGTAGACATGTTTGCTGACAAAGCATACTTCCAAATTATAACATAAATTGATGGTAATACATACCTGTTAAATGATATGTACTCTAATGGACTATATAAATTACACTTTTCCGGGAGTCGGGCTGTAGTGCAGCGGGTTAAGCGCAGGTGGCGCAAAGCACAAGGACCGGCATAAGGATCCCGGTTCGAACCCCGGCTCCCCACCTGCAGGGGAGTCGCTTCACAGGCGGTGTAGCAGGTCTGCAGGTGTCTATCTTTCTCTCCCCCTCTCTGTCTTCCCCTCCTCTCTCCGTTTCTCTCTGTCCTATCCAACAACGACAACAACAATAATAACTACAAAAATAAAACAACAAGGGCAACAAAAGGGAATAAATAAATAAAATAAATAAAAAATAAATAAAATAAAATAAATTACTTTTCCATTTCATCTACTATTTTGATTTTACCACTCTTTAAAAATATTTATTTAACTATTTATTTATTATTTATTATATTTAAATATTTATTTATTTTGTTGCCCTTGTTTTATTATTGTTGTAGTTATTATTATTGTTGATATTGATGTCGTTGTTAGATAGGACAAAGAGAAATGAAGAGAGGAGGGGAAGACAGAGGGGGGAGAGAAAGCTAGACACCTGCAGACCTGCTTCACCGCCTGTGAAGCGACTCCCCTGCAGTTGGGGAGCCGGGGGCTCGAAGTGGGATCCTTGCCAGAGGCTCGAACCAGGATCCTTACCGGGATCCTTGCACTTTGCGCCACTTGCGCTTAACCCGCTGCCATACTGCCCGACCCCCTCTACTATTTTATTCTAAAACATTCACTTATCATGAGTAACTTTCCCTCTTGTTAAGTGTATCCATATTTCAAGAACTGGCACAGTATGGACCTAAATCGTATTCACCTGGGGGCTGAACAGTGGCATACCCAGCTCAGTACATACTACCATGCCCTAAGACACAAGTTCAAGTTTTAGCTCCCCGCCTGCAGGGGGAACACGCCACAAGCAGTGAAGCAGGTCTACAGGTCTCTCTCTCTCTCTCTCTCTCCACACCTCTCTATTTCCTCTCCACTCTCAATTTCACTCTGTCCTGTCAAATAAAACAGGAAAAGAAAAACTGGAAAGAAATGGCAACCTGAAGTGGTGGCTTTGTAGTGCTGGCAGCAAGTCCCAGTGATAACCCTGGAGGTAAAATAAATAAATAAAATTTACTTTTCTCCTTTCCAGCTTACCTGGATATATATATATATATATATATATATATATATATTTTGCTTCTTTGTTTTTGGTGATGCTGTTGGTGTTGTTATAAACACTGAAACCTTTTTTCCTCAGGGGCCAGGTGGTGGTGGTGCACCTGGTTAAGCACATCCACTACAGTGTACAGGACCAAGGTTCAAGCCTACAGTCCCCAACTGTAGGGGGAAAGCTTTGAGAGTGGTGACCACTATCTCCTCCTCCTCTCTCAATATCTGATTGTCCCTATCAAATAAATAAAAATAGTCAAAAATTTTTTTAATCTTGCACTAAAGATTCTTCTTCAGATAAGGAAAATTAGTACAGCAGTAATACACAGCCCTTTTGAGAGCATCCAGTTTTGATGCCTGGCGTCACCAACAACCAGAACTGAATCGTGCTGTGACTATAGTTAAAAGTAATAATAGGGAGTCGGGCGGTAGGGCAGCAGATTAAGGGCACTTGGCACAAAGCATAAGGACCAGCGTAAGGATCCCAGTTGGAGCCCCTGGCTCCCCACCTGCAGGGGAGTCGCTTCACAGGTGGTGAAGCAGGTCTGCAGGTGTCTATCTTTCTCTCCCCCTCTGCCTTCCCCTCCTCTCTCCATTTCTCTCTGTCCTATCCAACAATAACGACAACAATAACAACAATAATAGGGCGGAGGGTAGATAGCATAATGGTTATGCAAACAGACTCTCATGCTTGAGGCTCCAAAGTCCCAGGTTTAGTCCCCCGTACCACCATAAGCCAGAGCTGAACAGTGCTCTGGTAAAAAAAAAAAAAACAAGGACAACAAAAGGGAATAAATAAATATTTTTAAAAAATTTTAAAAAGTAATACTAAAACATTCTTCTGGGGGCTGGGTGGTAGTACACCTGGTTAAGCACACACACAATATAGTGCATAAGGACCTGGGTTCAAGCCCCCTCCCAGGGGGAAAGCTTCACAAGTGGTGAAGCAGTGGGGCAGGTGTCTCTGTCTCTCTCCTCTATCCCCTCTCCCTCTCAATTTCTCTCTATCCTGTCAAAGTAAATAAAGTTAAGAAATCAAAAAAGCACTTTTCCGAGATTTTTTTTTATTTGATAGAATGATGTATTTTCCTATTACTGGAAAGTCAGTACTGGTTTATTAAAAATATGCAATGCCTCACGAATTTGCGTGTCATCCTTGCACAGGAGCCATGCTAATCTTCTCTGTATTGTTCCAGTTTTAGTATATGTGCTGCCAAAGCGAGCACCTTTTCCAAGATTTTAAAAATTATTTTAACAATATTTTATTTACTTTAATGAGAGAGATACAGAGAGAAAGATACAGAGAGAGAGACCAGAGCATAGCTCAGTTCTGGCTTATGGTGGTGCTGGGAATTGAACTAGGACCTCAAGAGCCACAGGCATGTAAGTCTTTTGCAGAGACATTCTGGTTTCTCTCTCTCTCTCTCTTTAATGTTTATTTTAATATATATATATATTTATTTTTTACTAGAGCACTGCTCAGCTCTGGCTTATGGTGGTACGGGGGATTGAACCTAGGACTTTGGAGCCTCAGGTATGAGAGTCTGTTTGCATAACCATTATGATATCTACCTTCTGCCCTGACATTATGGTCTCTACACAGTTTTCTTCCAAGATTTTCATGCTTTAAAATGAAAGTATGGTGGCCAGGGAGGTGGCACAGTGGGTAGAGTAAGTAACCTGTGAACATGAGATACTGAGTTTAATCCCTGGCATCACATGGACCAGAGTGATGCTCTGGTTCTTTCCCTCATAAATAAATAAATAAATAAATAAATAAACAAACAAGGTGAGAGTTGGTGTGAGGTAGTACAGTGGATAAAGCATTGGACTTTGGAGCATGAGGTCCTGGGTTTGATCCCCATATGGATGTACAAGAGTAATGCCTTGATTTCCTCTGTACTGCCCCCTTTCATTAATAAATTAACAAATAAAAGAATAAGTAAAAAAGAGAGGATGAAAGTGTATACTTAAAAGTGTTGGATTTAGTTCATTCAGTACTAGAATCAAAAGCATTCAGTAGATAGCATAATGGTTTTACAAAACAACTACCAAGCCTGAGACTCTGAGCTCCCAGGTTCAATCCCCAACACCACTATAAGTCACACTTAAGCAATGCTGTGGTTAGAAACAAACCAGTAGGGGGTTGGGCGGTAGCATAAAGCATTGTATTCTCAACCATGAGGTCCCGAGTTCAATCCCAGGAAATACATGCACCAGAGTGATGTCTGGTTCTTTCTCTCTCTTCCTATCTTTCTCATGGATAAATAAATAAATTCTTTAAAAAAAAAAAAATGAATCACTTCCTAAGGTTAAACCAAGTTAAACTAAATAGCCCCATATTTTTGAATCATGATTTATTACATCTTACTGTTCATCAGTATCTTCTCCAGAAACTTTGTCAGATATTTCACAAACATTTACTCAATTAGTAATAATAATAATAATAATAGTAATTTAAGTAAGTGACCTGAAAGATGGTTAGCTTTTCAAGAATGAGGTCCTGAGCTCAACCCTCAGCATCCCATATGGCAGAGTGATATTCTGGTTCTCTCTCTCTCTCTCTCTCTCTCTCTCACACACACACACACACACACTGACAAACTCCCTGCTCTGCATTCGAATAGCCTTCAATCCTGGGACAACAGACTCACCTAACCAACAATATCTTACTGAAGTGCGGTCCTGACCAGCTAGTGAGTAGGGAAGACTTCTTTAGTTCCCTTAACATTCAGACACCTGTGGACTTTCTCATTTATTAATTTTTTAATATTTATTAATATTTTCCCTTTTGTTGCCCTTGTTTTTTTGTTGTTGTTGTTGCTGTAGTTGTTATTGTTACTGATGTCGTCGTTGTTAGAAATGGAGAGAGGAGGGAGTTGGGCGGTAGTGCAAAGGGTTAAGCACACGTGGCGCCAAGCGCAAGGACCAGCATAAGGATCCTGGTTTGAGCCCAGGGCTCCCCATCTGCAGGGGAGTTGCTTCACAGGCTGTGAAGCAGGTCTTTAGGTGTCTTATCTTCCTCTCTCCCTCTCTGTCTTCCCCTCCTCTCTCCATTTCTCTCTGTCCTATCTAACAATGACGGCATGAATAACAACAACAATAATAACTACAACAATAAAAAAACAAGGGCAACAGTGGTCCAGGAGGTGGCGCAGTGGATAAAGCATCGGACTCTCAAGCATGAGGTCCTGAGTTCAATCCCCAGCAGCACATGTACCAGAGTGATGTCTGGCTCTCTCTCTCCTCCTATGTTTCTCATTAATAAATGAATAAAATATTTTTTAAAAAAAAGGGCAACAAAAGGGAAAATTTAAAAAATAATAAAAGAAATGGAGAGAGGAAGGGAAGACAGAGAGGGGAAGAGAAAGATAGACACCCGCAGACCTGCTTCACCTCCTGTGAAGTAACTCCCCTGCATATGGGGAGCCAGGGGCTCCAACCAGGATCCTTAAGCGGGCCCTTGCGCTTCGCACCACTGGCACTTAAACCTGCTGCGCTGCTGCCCAACTCCTATAAGCATTCTTTCACCCTCTCCTCCTGTCTTTCTCATGAATAAATAAATAAAATCTTTAAAATTAAATAAATAGGGCATCGGGAGGTAGCGCAGGGACTGGCTTAAGGATCCCTGTTCGAGCCCCCGGTTCCCCACCTGGAGGGGAGTCGCTTCACAGGCGGTGAAGAAAATCTGCAGGTGTCTTTCTCTCCCCCTCTCTGTCTTCCCCTCCTTTCTCCATTTCTCTCTGTTCTATCTAACAACGACCACATCAATAATAACTACAACAACAATAAAAAACAACAAGGGCACCAAAAGGGAAAATAAATATTAAAAATATTTATTACTGGACAGAAATTGAGAAAGAAGGGGGGATAGAAAGGGAAATAGAGACCACTGCAGCCCTTCTTCAACACTCTTAAAGTTTTCCCACTGCAGGTGGGGACCAGAGGCTTGAACCTGAGTCCTTGTGCACTGTCATTTGTGTGTTTAGCCAGGTGTGCCACTGGTGGGCACTCTAATGTGGACTTTCTCTTGACTACCTTTTCCCAAAGACAGACAGCTGGCTGTAGAGCCCTATGAAGAGACAGGTGCTGTCAATCTTAGACCACTCACTGCATTGCTCAGGGTTAAACGGCCTGAGACATTTCTTCTGAGGAAAACTTGTGAGGCAACTCCTGCCTGTTCACCAGGTATTACACATGATACTACTCAGAGCACCGATATGAGTGCCACGCGGGGACCCCTCTGCTCTCAAAAATGTGTAGTTTTCATTGAAACTCTAGCTAGCAAAGTTGAACAAATATCTGTAGATATTACCTTGCCCCAACTTGCAGACGATCAGTTACACCAGCTGCGCCTGTAGTAACTTGGCAGCTGTTGATTAATCTTTTCCTCCAAGTTTTTATGTTACCATAGATGTTTCTAGAACCTAAGCACAAAAGATTGGTAAGATTGGCTTTCCCCTGCTTGGTAGTGTGTGCTACCCATGTTTAAGAGCCCAATCCCCGCCACATGAAAGGAACAATTCTGCGGTGTGGTTTCTTTCCCTCTGTATCTCTGCTTTTTGTCTCAATCTATTTATTAAAAAGAAAGGGGGAAAAAATTTTCATAATATAAGTTTCCTTTAATCTATAGAGAAAAAAAGAATCAATATTAGCCAACAGGAAAAAAATGAAATATTGATGTAGTCATAAATCATCTCAGTTTTTCTTTCTCTTTCTCTTTTCTTTTTTTCTTTTTTTTTACCAGAGGACTGCTCAACTCTGGCTGAGCTGGTAGTGCTGGAGATTAAACCTAGGACTTTGGAGCTTCAGACATGAGAACCATTATGCCATCTACCCTCACCCCAATCATCCTTAGAGGTTGATTAGAGGTTGCTACCATAATGATTTATCTACCTATATGTTTCAAAGTATATAGCAAAAGCATTTAAGTAAATTAGTACCAAAAGAAATTATACTTCAAATGGGGAAAGAAGGGATCGTCTCAGTTTGTGGTAAAATACACAGATGCTTCCTGTTGCTCTGTCCAGAATGATGTTAACATTAACCTCAGGGAAGGCCGTTAAGCCAGCCTTGACCTACATGGCAAACACTTGTTTCTGTCTCTGGAGGAAAGAGGGAAGAATCATGTTGCCTAAAAAGTACGAGTAGCAAAGTCTGAATACTTCATACCAGAGGCATTGATGATGAGATAAAGTTTTTTTTTAATATTTATTTATTTTCTCTTTTGTTGCCCTTGTTGTTTTATTGTTGTTGTAGTTATTATTGATGTCATTGTTATTAGATAGGGCAGAGAGAAATGGAGAGAGGAGGGGAAGACAGAGAGGGGGAGAGAAAGATAGACACCTGCAGACCTACTTCACTGCCTGTGAAGAGACTCCCCTGCAGGTGGCGAGCCAGGGGTTCGAACTGATGAGTTCTAATATAACCCATATAGTATGTGCCCATCTCTGAAATGAAGCTAAGAAGAGAGAACCTAGGGAAATTGACTCACGCTACCATTCTTAGACACCCCTGCAAGTCATTTGTTCTTTATTTTCTCTTGAAGGGGGTTTCTAGCTTGGCTGATTCAAACTGCTGACATGACGTGTTACTCAGTTCTTTTTTGCTTCACTCCCTTGATCTTGAATTGATAAAACTCAAGAAGTTGAGAAACCTTCATCCATTTAAGCTGTTGAATCTGATATATTTATAGTTTTACATGCCAACTTTAACTTCTTCATTTGAAGGAAAAGGAAAAAAAAAAAAGCACACTTCATAGCAACAACAAAAACCCTCCATGATGTAGTTAATTGTTGAACTTGAGTCTCTGGGTTGCTCCCATATTAATACTGTTTTTCTTACATTAATCATGCTACTTGCGTCAAAATTATTGCAATAGTGATGCATATTAAGTCTTACAAAGTTTACTAATTCTCCAAAAATTAAACTCTTAAAGGAAAAAAATTAAAAGAAAAGTAGTAAGCTACTTAGTTTTTGCTATTTCAATGAATTTCAGTTGAAGAAACTTAAAACATACCGCAAATGCTTTTCATGTTGCCTAACGGCTGGAAAACACATTCTCGTAAGTGAATTGCTTAAGGTTATATAGACTAGCCCCGGTCCTAGAGAGAAATGACTTCAAGTGTGTTTTGTTGAACTTCTTATTGTTAATAACTAAACTACAGACTTTGAGTTTTCACCAGGTGCTACTTCTGTCCTTTTCTGCTACAGATATTGGATCTTTGTCTTTCACTGTCTTTTTCCTTTTTTTTTAATCACTGGGGCTTGGTGCTAACACTATGAACTCACTCACGGCTCCTGGCTGTCATTTTTTATTGCATTTGCTAGGACAGAGAGAGATTAAGATGGGAGGTGGAGACTGAGAGGGAGAAAGATGCCTGCAAACCTGCTTCAATGCTGGTAGGAGCAGGGGCTCCAACCCTGGGTCTTTGTGCATGGTAATGCATAAGCTCAACTGGGGGCCTGGGTGGTGGCACACCTGACTGAGCGCACCTCTTACAATGCACAAGGACCCAGGTTCAACTCCCTGGTCCCCACCTGCAAAGGGAAAGCTTCACAAGTGGCAGAGCAGTGCTGCAGGTGTCTCCCTGTCTCTCTATCTCCACCTTTCTGACTCTCAATTTCTGACCATCTCTATCAAATAAATAGATAATTAAAGCATTAAAAAATCATTTTTTAAAAAAAAAGAAAGCTCAACCGGTTGCACCATTGCTCAGTCCCATCATTGTCTTTTTGCCTGAGAAGTGCTCTTGTCACACACACACACACACACACACACACACACACACACACACACACACTTTTTATTGTGGAATTAATGGTTTATATAGTTTTTGGCATGTGGGTACCATTTGTCATTTATTTATTATTGGGTAGAGACAGAAGGGATAGTCAGAGAGTGGAAGAGACAGAGAGACAACTGCAGCTCTGTTTCACCACTTGTGAAGCAAGCTATCCCCCTGCAGTGTGGACGAGGGGCTTGAACCCAGGTCCTTGTGCATTGCAACATGTATGCTCAACCAAGTGCACCACCACCTGGGCCCTGCAGGAAAATCTCAGATGTGGGGTCAGTCAGTGGTGCGCCCGGTTAAGTGCACACATTACAGTGTGCAAGGACCCAGGTTCAAGCCCCCAGTCCCCAGCCCCCACCTGTAGGGGGAAAGTTTCGCAAGTGGTGAAGCAGTGCTGAAGGTGTCTCTGTCTCTCAATTTCTCTCTGTTCTAGCAAATAAGTAGACAAATAAATAAAATAATAATTTAAATAAATAAATAAGAATGAGACAAAGTGGACCAGGGACAAGGCACCATCGGTAATGCAATAGACTTTCATGCCTGAAGCTTGGAGGTCCCACATTTAGCCCTCACCATCACTATAAGCCAGAGCTGAGAACTGCGCTGGCAAGAAATAAATAGTAGGGAGTCGGGCTGTAGCGCAGTGGGTTAAGCGCAGGTGGCGCAAAGCACAAGGACCGGCATAAGGGTCCCGGTTCGAACCCCGGCTCCCCACCTGCAGGGGAGTCGCTTCGCAGGCGGTGAAGCAGGTCTGCAGGTGTCTATCTTTCTCTCCTCCTCTCTGTCTTCCCCTCCTCTCTCCATTTCTCTCTGTCCTATCCGACAACAATAATAATACTAATAACAACAATGATAAACAACAAGGGTAACAAAAGGGAAAAAATGGCCACCAGGAGCAGTGGATTTGTAGTGCAGGCACTGAGCCCCAGTGATAACCCTGGAGGCAAAAAAAGAAAAATGTATAGCAAAGATGCTACCCTACAAGTCCAGACTCAGTGGTGGTACTTGTGAAACTCGATGTTATTAATTAGTTGTTTGAAACCCAAAATCCATTTCCCAATGGAAGTGGTTGGTAGCTCAATTCTCAGTGGGCCCTATAAAACCCTCCCTACTCAGGAATGTAGCAGAAATGAACAGTCATGTTTGTTTCGACAGCTGCCTATTATTCTCAGGACCCCAGGGACTTCTCTTCTTACTAGAATGTTTAGCCAAACAACACCTTTTATTATTATTATATTTTTTCTTTTGCCTCCATAGTTAAAAGAAAAAAGGGATTCCCATGGTATCTTGGCATTAGGTAGAAGCAATACCTGATTTAGGTGTTAAGAGTGTGGATATTACCCGATTATGTGTGTTTCAATTACAGTTGAATGTAAAGCATAGAAATTCCATACTCTAGGTGGTGGTGCACTGGGTTGAGTGCACATTAAAGGATCTGGGTTCAAGCCTCCAGTCCCCACCTGTGGGGTTTTCTCTCCTATCTCCTGCTCCCCTCTCAGTTCTTCTCTGTCTCTACCCAACACATTAATAAGGCAAAGCATCCTTGCCTTTCTCTCCTACCCCTTCAGGTCTGGGATGATCCTTTTATACTGTACCTTAGATGGGAAAATACAGGTTTGGGATTCTGTGATCTAATTAGCTCTATCCACAAGCGCCATGGCTGGGGAAGGGTGAGTGAACAGAAGGACTGGGCTTTTGAGGGGCAGCTAGGCTCACTAGGTGTGAGTTGTCCTCTCTGTGCTAAATTTCTTTGGTCCAGAGGGTGTATAATAATAACAATAGTTAAAAAAAAAATAAAAGAAATTTCATACTTATTCTAAAATACAATGCTTTATTCAGAAACATTTTGTAAGGCACAGTAACTACAGTAAAACTAAAATCTTTGTCTTAGATAGAAACAATCAACAAATGTTTCCAAAAGATTCCAAAATGTTTTCCTAAAGTGAAAAAAAAAAAAAAGAAATTGTGTTGATGGTCATCAGTACAGTGTGGGGGATGCATTGGATCGACCTTCTCGTGGTGCATCCCGTGAGTACCCATTCATTGGGGAAACTGACGATCCTTCCTAGCCGACTGAATCCACATGGATCCCAGTCACTTTCAAAGCCAGCAACAAGCAGCTCCTGACAGCTTTCAACCTGACCTGTTGACTGGCTACGGAAGAAGGGCAAACGCTAGAAGAAGAAGAAGTACAGTGTGGTTTGAAAATTTTTAGGCAGTGGCACATCCCAGTTTTTCTACTTTGGGAGTTTTTACACTAACTAGGGACTCTTGGTGTGACTTTAGAATCTGCCTTTAAAATGTCAGGAAAACAACATCTAATGGAGGGGGGAGCAAGCAGTAGCACACTGGGTCAAGTGCATAAAGTACGAAGCTCAAGGATAGCCTCTGGCTCCCCACCTGCATGAAGGGGTATGGGGGGGTCGCTTCACAAGTGGTGAAGCAGGTCTGCAGCTGTCTGTCTTTCTTCTCTTTCCCTCTCTACTTCCCCCTCCTCTCTCAACTTCTGTTCTATCCAAAAAAAAAAAAAAAAAAAGCCTCCAGGAGCAGTGGATTCACTCTAGTGATAACCCTGAAGACAAAAGAGAGAGGAAGAAGGGAAGAAAGAAAGAAAGAAATGAATGAATGAATGAATGAATGAGGGCAGGTTTATATCTATATTCCTGTTTCCCTAAAACACACCCAACTAGACAAGTATAAGCTGTTTGCTGCCACTGTGTGATTAAAACACTGGCTGGTTCTTCCAGCTAATATGTGACAATAAAGGCATGCTTACAGCTTAAATGCACCAATGCACTAGACATACAGAAACCTTTCACTCTGAATCCACACAACCCAGGAATAAGACATTTTCTTAATAACTTCACTAACATAGCTACTTTTTACAGAAGTCATATCATGTACAATAAGAGGTACCTCAATTAAGGATTCTGATAGGAGTCAAAAAAAATATCTTGTCAAGTGTTTCATTCTTCAGCTAAAAGCTCAACAAGTTACTTGTCAAATTAAGGCATAACGGGAGTCTCTCAGTGGACAAAGCCTTGGATTTTGAAGCCTGAAATCCCAAGCTCAGCTCCAGGTGCTAGAGTGAAGCTCTGGTGCTCTTTCTCTCCCTCTCTCCCACTCTCATTAGCAAATAAACCTAAAATAAATAAATAAATAAATAAATAAATTACAGTGTGACCAGGAAGGTGATGCAGTGAACAAAGCACTGGAATCTCTGGCATGAAGTCCTGAGTTCAATCCCTGGCACCGCATGTGTCAGAGTGAGGCTTTAGTCTTCCTCCCACCTCTATTAATAAAGAGCTTAAAAAAAAAAAAGGTATAATAACCAGAAAAACTAAAGACACCATTGCTTTTAGTATCATGTAGATCACAATTTGGTATTCATGGCTACAGGTAGCTCAGTGAGCAAAAGAGACCATAGCACTGAAGCTTCCTTCCTCCAATGCAGTGGAGTTCCAGGCCTAGCTCAGACCTGGATCTCACACTTGGCACAACAGCACACTATCCAAGTGAACTATTTTGTAGGCCCTGGAAGTCTTTCTTAATCACAGTACATTCCTCAAAACAACAGTAGACAAAGGTTGAAGTAAGCCACTTCAGAGTTGAAGTAAGCCACTAATGAGTGAGGAAGGTTCCAGCCACTGGCTAATCAAGTTGCTGCTGGCAGAGTACATATGGCAGAAGCTTAGGACTTTCAGAGCAGTGGCAGTGCATCGGGTTAAGCACAGGTGGCGCAAAGCGCAAGGACTGGAGTAAGGATCCTGGTTCAAGCCCCCAGCTTCCCACCTGCAGGGGAATCACTTCACAGGTGGTGACACAAGTCTGCAAGTGTCTAGCTTTCTCTCCCCATCTCTATCTTCCCCTCCTCTCTCCATTTCTCTCTGTCCTATACAACAACGACGACATCAATAATAACTACAACAATAAAACAACAAGGGCAACAAAAGGGAATAAATAAATATTAAAAAAAAAAAAAGAAGAAGAAACTCTTCGTCAAGAAGAGGAGCTGAAATCTTTTTGGATAAGTTTGGAGGGACCACACTTGCTTAAGCACACACATTATAGTGTGCAAGGAAGGACCCAGGTTCAAGCCTCTGGTCCCCACCTGCAGGGGAAAGCTTCAGGAGTGGTGAAGTAGGGCTGCAGGTCTTTTTGTCTCTCTTTCTATCTCCACCTCCCCTCTCAATTTTTCTGTTATACCATTGCTGAGGTGAGGAGAGAAAAAGGTGTAACTCACTTGTAACAATTCTAGAGCTTTCATCTGAGAATACTTTGCAGGGATAGCTTTTTTTGTTTGTTTATTTTAGGATTTTTATTGGGGCCAAGTGGTGGTGCCACTAGTTGAGCGCACATGTCATGATGCACAAGGAGCCCAGTTCCAGTCTCCTTGGTCCCCAGCTGCAGGAGGAAAGCTTTAAGAATGATGAAGCAGTGTTGCAGGTGTCTCTCTGTCTCTCTTCCTCTCTACCACCCCCTTCCTTCTTGATTTCGGACTGTCTCAATCCAATAAATAAAGGTAATAAAAAACTTTAAGATTTCATTTATTAATGAGAAAGAGAGGAAGAGAGAAAGAGGTTAAGCAGCAAGATAAGCGCACACATTACACTGTGTAGAGAGCCAGGTTTAAGCCCCTGGTCTCCACCTGGAGGGGGAAAGCTTCACGAGTGGTGAAAAAGATCTGTTAGTATCTCTCTATCTCTTCCTTCCTTTTTTTTTTTTTTTTTGCCTCCAGGGTTATTGCTAGGGCTCAGTGCCTGCACCACGAATCCACTGCTCCTGGAGACTTTTTTCCCCCTTTTGTTGCCCTTGTTTTATAGTTGTTGTGGTTATTATTATTGTTATTGATACTGTTGTTGGATAGGACAGAGAAATGGAGAGAGGAAGGGAAGACAGAGAGAGGGAGAGAAAGACAGACACCTGCAGACCTGCTTCACCACCTGTGAAGTGACCCCCTGCAGGTGGGGCCTCGAACCTAGATCCTTACACAGGTCTTTGTGCTTTGCGCTATGTGCACTTAACCCGCTGAGCTACTACCGGACCCCCTCTTCCTCTTTCTATCTCCACCTCCCCTCAATTTCTCTTTGTCTTTATCCAATAACAAACAAGTAGATAAAAATAACTTTAAAAAAGCAAAGAAAAGAAAACTTTGGAAACACAAAGGTATAATCCCCCTGAAAATAAAGGCAGTTATACCAATAGTATCTGAAAGAAGGAGAAAGAGAAGGCAAGGCAAGGAAAATAGCTTTGGGGAGAAGTACACGAGAGCACAGACATCAAAGTGCAAAGATGCACTAGGTGCTCGGCAAACTTGAATACTGCGAATTTTATTGGACAAAAATGAGCACTAATCATGTCAGTTGTTTTGTTAGCACCTGCAGCTTTCGGGAATCACAGAGACGTAACGAATGGAATGAGTAAAATTACTAGTTGAAATGAACACTGACCAGTGCAATTCACCAGCATGGCAAATTTAATGGGATTTCTTTCTTGCTTTGCTTATAGTTCTCCAGGTCTGGGCTGGGTAGACACCATGGACTATATATCTGTGCAAGTAGAATTGTGTAAAGAGAGAGGCATCCGAAATGCTAAGGTTATGTACCACATTGCCATGGCTGGACACCATGTGATTAAATCACAAATGGGTGAAAAGGGTGGTCTGGTGTGAGGTATACAGATTTGGACACTCAATGCGTGCCCTCCAGTTTTATCAAGGGCATGGCACGTGTCAGAGTGATGTGCTGGATATGTATATGTATATGTATATATATAATTTATTTTTTCATGAGGAAGATAGGAGAGAGAAAAAAAAGAAAGATAGGAGGAGAGAGAGAAAGCACCAGACATCTCTCTGGTACATGTGCTGCCAGGGATTGAACTCAGGACCTCACGCTTGATAGTCCAGTGCTTTATCCACTGTGCCACCTCCCAGACCACTAAATATACTTTCTTTTCTTTTCTTTTTTTATACTAGAACACTGCTCAGTTTTGGGTTATGATGGTGTGGGGAATTGAACTTGAGACCTTGGAGCCTCAGGCATGAGAGTTGCTTTTCTTTCTCTCTCTCTCTCTCTCTTTTTTTTTTGCATAACCATTAAGCTATTTCCCCACCATCATTCTCATAAATTTATTATTATTATTTGAGATTTTACTTAGTTACTAGTGAGAGAGATAGAAGAAAAAGAGAAAGAGAAGCAGAGCATGATTTTGACACAGTGAGAATACATGTATTGCCAGAGATGGAACTTGGGACCTAATGCTTGAGAATTCAACACTTTATTCACTGTTCTACCTTCTAGACTTCATTCATCTTTAAAAAAGTAACATAGAGGGGCCGGGTGGTGGCGTATCTGGTTGAGCATACATGTTACAGTGCGCAAGGACCCAGGTTTAAGTCCCCAGTCCCCACCTGCAGGAGTGGTGAAGCACGGCTGCATGTAGGTGTCTCTCTCCCTATCACCCCCTTCCCTCTAAATTTCTGGCTGTGTCTATTCAATAAATAAATAAAGATTTAAAAATAATTTTTTAAAAAGTAACATAGATAAATAAATAGGTGGTCTACTTGAAATAAACACATCTCAGGGGGCCGGGCTGTGGTGCACCTGGTTGAGCACAGGCATTTCAATGCACAAGGACCCGGGTTTGAGTCCTGGGTCTGAGCCTCAGGTCTCCACCTGCAGGGAGGGAGAAAGCTTTGTGAGTGGTGAAGCAGTGTTGCAGGTGTCTCTTTGTCTCTCTCCCTATCATCCTCTTCCCTCTCAATTTCTGACAGTCTCTATCAAATAAGTAAAGATAATAAAAATAAATTAAACACATAAAATAAACACATCTTATTTTGTATTTATATCTATTTTTCTAATATCTATAAAGTTATGTAATATGAGGACCAAGTTGTACAAAAACATGGTTTTCAAGCTCACTGGAGTTCTACTTTAAGGGACTGATTTCCTTAAACTCAATGACTTTGATCTCACAATGTTTTAAAAAAAAAAGAAAAACTGAAAAACAATCATGATTTCACAACTAAGCTTTCCAAGATGGTAAATATTGTTCAATTTTACTTTAATTACTATAGATTTTTCCAGAAAGAAAAAGAAAAATTAAACACAAAAGCCAGACTAGTTGGGCACTGTATTCAGTTCTAGGGGTTGGCATGAAAATAATATCGAGGACTGAGAGACATCATAATGGTCATGCAAAATGCTTTTCATGCCTGAAGCACAGAAGGTGCCATGTTCAATCCCCAGCACCACCATAAGCCTCAGCTGAGCATGCTCTGCAAAAATGAGTCAAATCTAATGTGTGCATTTTCTGAATTCCCTTTAAGCTTAAGGTCTTTCCTAAATGCAGATGTTCAAAAATAATCAATTTAAAGAGGAGTCATCAACTACCACAAAAGGTTTTGTAGTACTATTTTAGGCCAGCCTTTTTTTTTTTCCACCAGAGCACAGCTTATCTCTGGTTTATGGTGATGGGGGGAGTTGAACCTGTGGCCCAAGAGCCTCTTTGCATAACCATTATGCTATCTACCCCCTGTATTATTATGATTATTATTTAAGGATCTGATGTCATAAAATTGTTTTCTTTCTTTATTAGTGATTTTTAAAAAAACTGTTTATTTTTTGTAGCATTAAAGAGAAATTAAATAGTCTATTCAAAACATGAAAACCATAATTTTTTCCCCCCTAGATTAGGCAACATAGGTCAGAATAATAACTTTTGGCATAAAATTCAGGGCTGAAGATATTGTTAAGACTTTCATACCTGAGGTTCCAAGGTTCTAGGTCAATGCCCTTTACTATCTTAAAGCGAGCTGAGCAGCACTGGCAACAATTCATTTAATCATTAATGGTAGTACACACAAAAAGATCAACTAGACACATCCTAATATCCTCCCCATGGTACACAGAAATAGCAAACTATCTCTAGCGGGCCAGGTGGTGGTGCAGTAGATTAAAGCATTGGACTCTCAAGCATGAGGTTCCAAGTTCAATCCCCAGCAGCACACATACCAAAGTGATGTTGTTCCTCTCTCTTCCTATCTTTGTCATTAAGAAATAGAATCAGGAGTCGGGCCGTAGCGCAGTGGGTTAAGCGCAGGTGGCACAAAGTGCAAGGACCGGCTGAAGGGTTCAGGACCCTTGCTCCCCACCTGCAGGGGAGTCGCTTCTCAAGTGGTGAAGCAGGTCTACAGGTGGCTTTCTCTCCCCCTCTGTCTTCCCCTCCTCTCCCCATTTCTCTCTGTCCTATCCAACGACATCTATAACAACAATAACTACAATAAAAAGGCAACAAAAGGGAATAAAGAAAGAAATAGAATCTTTATTTATTATCTTTATTTATTTATTGGATAGAGACAGTCAACAACTGAGAGGGAAGGGGGAGATAGAGAGTGAGAGAGAGTGGTCTGAGAGGTGGCAGTGCGAATAAAGTGTTGCACTCAAGCATGAGGTCCTGAGTTCAATCCCCAGCAGCACATGTGCCTGAGTGATGTCTGGTTCTTTCTCTCCTATCTTTCTCATTAATAAATAAATAAAATATTGAAAAGAAAAAAAAAAGGAAGTGAGAGAGTCAGAGACACCTGCAACAGTGCTTCACCACATTTAAGGCTTTCCCCCTGCAGGTGGGGACCTGAGGCTCGAACCTGGGCCCTTGTGCATTGTGACATGTGCTCTTAACCAGGTACACCACCACCCAGGGCCCCAATAAATCAAATCTAAAAAAAAGAAGCTAACCCTGCAAAATAGTCTCAGATAAAAGCTCTCCTCATGTCAGCATGGTATAACTTTGACTCCACTTATCTGCTAAGATTTTGCTTATTAAATAAGGTAACCTCACCATATCCACTGCAGCATACTGACAGTCATTTATACAGACAGGCTGGCAGCACTTGGGATGTTCTGAAGCAACAACATTTTAACTGTAATAAAAACAGACACATTTCCCCATTCCATGACACAAAAAGCAGACAGCAACACATGCAAGGCAGCCAAGAGATAGACCTTAAAAATCTAAATACTGAAAATTTAAAAACTCAGTAGCCGTATATGCATTTTCCAATTGTACAGAAAGAAAATCTAAAGTTGTTTTCAACTTGTATTTATCCCTACAGAGAGTTCTGCCCTTATTTGCAGTACAAAAAATAAACAGCTGTGCCATCCATGCCTTTCTGGACAGTCAATAGGTTTATTTACAAAGCTTTAAGAAAAAAGGGAACAGAAGACATGCTGTTACAATTGTCTTTAGGCAGCCTTAGTACTGAGAATACATACCAAAGATTTCTTTATATAAGAAAACATACAGATACGTCTACATAAAAACATACAAATAAATAAAGTAGCTATGAAGTCTCTTTTAGTCCAAATGGATCAACTAAACACCAGAAACAGAACTTAGGATCTGTAATGAAGAAATAAAAATAATAATGTAATAATAGAACACCATGCCACTAGCAATGAGGGGAGGAAAAAAATTAAAACAGATAATAATAGTCACCGGAAAACCTGTGTCTTGCAAAGATTTCTTTCCATCAGAAGATGCAGAAACATTTTCCCCTCTGGTGCCAATGAAAAGGTTTCTCAAGGACTCCCAGCTTCTTCCCTCCTTTTCTCCCCCAGGCGCCGGTGCCGAGGGTCGGGGTGGGCTTTATTCCCCCCCCCCCCAAGACAAGGAGCAGCAATGTGTACTTTCTGGGCAGCGGGTGCACTTTTTCTCTCTAGCCCCCCTTTCTTGTGCCTCCAAGATGGTAGGAGAGTTGTCGTTTCGGAGGGCAGAGGAGCTGCTCTCTGGTGTTATGTCCTCGCAGTGCCTGTAGTGGTGCTGTAGGAGGCTGCTGCCTCTTCTTGTGCAGCGCCGGCAGCCCTGCCTTCTTGGCTGGAGAGTATATTCAGGGATTTCCCCTTAATAATCACCGACCCTGGGAGCACTTTTTAGTTTCCAAAATAAAAATATGATCCTCACCCCTCTTGCCTGAAAGGGAAAGGCTCTAACCGGAGCCCGAAGGGGGAAGCAGTAGCAGCGACAGCCGAGCTTCCTAGTCCACTGCCAGCGCCTCTCACACTGATCTGTCAGCCCAGCCAAGGGAAAAGGGGGTGGAGGGGAGGGGGGGGAAGGAGGAAAAAAAAAGCAGCTGAAAGGTAAGCAGAGGCGGCCCCAGGCCCGGCCCACATCCCCGGGCTCCAGTAGGGCGGCGGGCTGGGCAGCGCAGGCAGGGAGGGCGGTGAGCGCGCTTACGTGAGGCCGGGGATTCGCCGGCCCGCGCCAGGCCCCGGGCGGAGAATGAAAGGGTGAGAGAGGCCGGTGCGGTGGCGGGAACTGGGGGGCTGTGGGGGGCTCGGGGGCGCCCACGGGTCACCACGGAGGGTGGGCGGGCGAGGGTCCTGCCACGGTCGGAGCGGGGCGAGCGACGCGGCCTGCGCGGGCCGGAGGAGGGGTGTGGGGCGGAGGGGGGCGCCGGTTAGGCCTCGAGCCGGGTCTCCGCGGCGGCCGCGCCCCGGACGTCCCGATGCCCCCTTCGGGGCTCCGGGCGGCGGCGGGCGGCCGGGCGGGACGGCGGCGCCGAGGGAGCGAACCGTGCGCGGGCCCGAGGGCTCCCGGGTGGAGCGGAAGGCCCGGGCTGCCGGGACAGGGGTTTCCGGGCCTGGGAGTAGGGAATGGGCGCCCACCCATGGTTTCCCACGGGTCTCTCGTACACGCCTCCCCCCACCCCAATTCCGGTAACCCTTGGATTGGTGTGCACCCCCTCCTCTGGGCCCCCGGCGGCCGGGCCGGGCCGGGGCGGGGCGGGCAGCCTGGCGGGCGTGGGGTGGGGTGGAGGGGCGGTGAGGAGTCAGGTGCAACCGCGGCCGGAAAGTTTCCTCGTAGGCCCGAATTGGGGGGCTGCCCTGCTGTCGGGGAGCCCGGGTCCTAGCGCTCGGGACCCCCCGGAGGCGTGGGGGAGAGCACTCGCCTATTTTGAAACTCTTTGGCAGTTCCTGGCCATTGAAGGTACTGCGCCCCTGCACCCCCCGCCCGCGCCCCACCCGCCCGGGCTGCAGACTCCAGCCCCCTCCCCGAGCCCCCAGCTGCGGGAGGGCCTGCGCTGCCCCTTTGGAAAAGTTTTCCAGGGTTTTTTTTTCCGCTTATTAGTTAGCGACTACATTTTCTTTCTTTTTTTTTTTTTTTTTTTGCATTGGGAAGGGAGAAGGTAAATTCAGGTATTATTTCTACTAGGCTGACTCTCTCCTAATTGCCTTTTTTTTTTTAAAGCCCTTTACCCCCCCCCCCAGATACCCGGAGTGTTATTTTTATTGTTCCATATCTAGCACCCACCCTTTTTCAACCCTAGACTTTTTTGGGGGGTTCCTCAAGTCCCCCTTTTCTTGGACAGCCCCCAAGCAGAGAAAAAGATGCAGAGAGAGCGACGAGGAGGGAGGAAGAGCAGCCCCCAGAAAGTAGGAGTTTCCTCATCCGATCGGTCTCTCTCTCTCTCTCTCTTTCTCTCTCTCTCCCTCTCTCCCTCACTCCCTCTCTCCCTCTCTCCCTCTCCCCCCCTTCTCTCAAACCAACACGTGAGCAGAACCCAGGGGTGAGACCCTGGATGTCAGATTGCTTGAGAGCATTAAAAATTCGGGAGGAGGAGGGAAAAGGAGGTGGGCAGGGCAGCTCCTTAAACAAGGTCTGCAACTTACAGATCACTAGTTGATTTATCCTGATAAGAACCATTTGGATGCGCGTGCGATATACTGATTCGACCTTAGAAATAGAAAACGGGGGGTGGGGTGGGGTGGGTGGGGGGATGTTTGAAGGAAACTTGTTATTGCCACAACTCTTGAAGGAGTGTGTGGAAGAACCCTCAGGGAACTGAGCCTAGTTGACCCCAGTGTGTGTGTGTTTTTTCCCCCCTTATGTTTAAAACAGATTCAATTTGAATTATATTTTGGTGCCATGGACTTAGAAAGTTAAAAGAAAAAAAAAAAAGACAAAACTTAAAATTTCCAAATCTAAAATTTCCTGGTTTCCTGGAATGGGATGTTTCCTGTGGCTACACTTAACCCCCTCCTGGCTTTCCTTTTGTATGACTGAAACGGCTATTGTATAGTATTGAAATGAAGTGGACTCTGTACCCCCCCACCCCCTCTCCAGTGGGGGCACGTTTGGAGAGGTTGCTTTTCCTTTTTAGTACCCCTCCACCTCTTCTTTTTTCAGTGGACCTAAGGCAGTGTATGGTGTGGTGTGTGTGTCCTGAGTGGCTGGCAGAGGTGTGCCACATTCTGACCGCTGGACCCCCAAGAGCATCGGTACCCAGGGAAAGCTGGCACTGGCAGAGCAATGGATAGATAACCCATGACTTGGGCAGTGCGGACTTCTGTCTGGATTGGAAGTGAGGCTTCTTCTTTTATTTATTCTTATTAAACTTGCCTTTTTCCTTTTGTCTGCCTAAAATAAGGCTCACTCTGTTTCTCTACAATGATAGCTAACCAGCCATTTAGCATTTCCCCTAAGAAAATGTTGATATTGGATTGCATATGAAAATGCAAATCACATTTAATGGTTGTTTAGACTTATTGATCAGTGAAATTGCTTATCGACTTGAGACATTTTCATATTATTGTGTACCAAAGATTGTTCATTTCTGTTGTAGTTTGGCCTTGTTTTAGAGAATATTGAACGGGAGAGATCCTTCAGAATCTCTTTTTGAGATTTGTTTTATTTATTTCATAAGAGAGAGAGAGAGAACCAGATAATCACTCTGGTGTCTACACTGTTGGGGATCGAACTCAGGACCTCATGCTTGGAACTCCAGAATTCTATTTTACTGCACCATCTTCTGAGCAGCTTATAACAATGTAGAATTTTAAAAATAGCTTAGGTTTGTACTGACTTTACTTTCCTAAGCTTTCAAAATCTGTATGCACAAAGACACCCTCCTGGACTGCATTTTTCCAACTTGTCCCAAACATATATTAATTTCCTGATCTAATTGCCTCATGGCCCACTATATTTTGAAGGAATGGTAGACTTGATATTTTTTGGTGTAATACTTTATTTGAAACCAAGAAATGACTTTAAGAGCAGATACTAGATTGATTGTAAGTTGCTAAGGGAATATATGTTTTCACTCTTTAGTTTTATCTTTATTGGATGGAGATAGCCAGAAATCAAAAGAGTCGGAAGTGATAAGAGAGGGAGAGAGATACCTGTAGCCCTGCTTCACAAAAGCTTCACAAGGTTTACCCCCCTGCAGGAGGGGACCTGGGGTTTGAACCCTGGACCTTGCATATTGTAGCATTTGTGTTCAACCAGGTGTGCCACCACCTGGCCCCCCATTACTCTTTAGTTTCACAACTAGATATTTATTTTAATTTCTAAGTCTGAATCAAGTTTTTTTTCCAGAACAGTTATATAAGGAGATGCATATACCCCCCCACTCGAGCTATTTTCCTCACAAACCATGTTGCAACTATTTTTTTTTCAGAAATGAAATTCTAGTTTAGATAAATAAAAAATTTTCAAAGTCAGAGCACCCTAAATTAAACATGCCATTTTTTTAAATAGAAAATGCTGATCCCCTCATTCTTACCTGCTGTGTTCCCCTGGGGTTAGCAGTTCCTACTATCTAGATTTGCAGCCTTAGTTACAGATAATGAGAGGTCATTTAAATCTGAATACAGTTAGAGAACAGTTGTCTAAGACATGCAGCATCCCTTCCCTTTCCAACTCACACCTGGTAACGTGTAAACAACAGATGAACAGGGGAGACTGAATTGGAGGCAGCACAAGCAGATACAAGCAGATACTCCAGTCCCTGTATAGTGGAGGCACATCCAAGTCCTTTTTAACATATGCTAGAACAACTCTGAGCTTGGCAAAATGTACAGTTCGTGTTTTCTTCCCACTCCATCAAGTATAGGTTTGTTCCAGAGCCCTGACTGGGATAGCTGATTTTAGACAGTCCTCTTGGATATTTTGAAACACTTGCAAAGATACTCTGTGACTAAAGTTTAAAGTCAATACTTTAGACATCCTACTTCCCTCCCTGTGCTAAAGGTGCCAGGCTCAAGCCAGATTTTTTTTTTTTTTTTTAAGATTTTATTTGTAGCGTCCTTCAGTCAGGGACCTTTAGGCTGGGCAGTGGGTTTGGTTCTTAGCTCTTTCCTTAGATAGGTTACTCAATCTCTTGTTTCTTTATCTGTGAAGTGGAAATAACATTTTGAGATATAAGGATTAGATGAGATAGCCCAGTGCCTGGCATCATAGTGGGTGCTCATTAAATATTAATTTCCCTTAGTCCACCATGCCTCACTCTTAGCACCTTCTAAATACCAGTTCCCTTATTTACTTGCTTTTTAAAAAAATTTTTCTGAATAAAAGTAAAACATGCTCCTTCATTCAGACCTGTTTATCCCATTAGGACAGAACCTATCTTAAAATCTTGTTGTTTATTCTGCTTATTGTCATGATATATATGCAACAAAACACCATATACTATGATCTTCCTCTTTAATAGTGGTTGTTTGTTTTAATTTAATTTAATTTTAATGAGAGAGACCAGAGCACTGCTTAGCTCTGGCTAACTGTGGTGGTTTGCATAACCAGCCCAAGGTTGTTGATTTTGCATTCATTAGAAGGTTGGGCTCCTCAATCAGATGGATCTTCTTTCCTATAGAGCATTTCAGATTCTCATCCAGTCTCAGTTTCTGTTTGTCTCTCTGCCTGCCTTTCTCTCTTCCTTTCCCTTCCCTTCCCTTCCCTTCCCTTCCCTTCCCTTCCCTTCCCTTCCCTTCCCTTCCCCCTCCCCTCTCCTTCCCTTTCCCCATTCCTTCCTTCCTTCCTTCCTTCCTTCCTTCCTTCCTTCCTTCCTTCCTTCCTTCCTTCCTTCCTTCCTTCCTTCCGATAGGACAAAGAGGAATTCAGAGGGGAGGGGGAGATAGACAACTGCAGACTTGCTTCACCACTTGTGGCAGGAGAGAATTCTACCACTGAACCACTCACGCTCTTCACCACTTGTGAGGTACCACCCCCCCGCTCCCCACACACACACACCTGCAGGAAGGGAACCCAGGGCTGGAGCCAGGACATTGTGCAGTTCCTATGTGCATTTAACCCAGTGCTCCACTGCCCGCCTCCCATCAGTCTCTGTTTGTTCACCAAAAAGGGATGCTCTGATGATTAAACAAGCCTTTAAATGGTGTCTAGGGCATGACCTTCATATAATCTTTTCCTTTAAATAATTCTTAATTATTTTCTGTTTTGATTATCTTTATTTTTATTTATTGGATAGAGACAGCCAGAAATCAAGAGGGGAGAGGGAAATAGAAAAGGAGGAGCAGAGAGACCTGCAGCACTGCTTCACCACTTGCAAAGCTTTCCCCCTGCAGGTGGGGACAGGGCCACGAACTTGGGTACTTGCTTATGGTAGGCAGGTGTGCTCAACCAGGTGCACCACCACCTGGCCCCCTAAAATATTTTCTTACTGTGAAAATTCTTGACTTGGTGTATGTTAATAACACTAATAGATGTTTGAATACAGGTAGAATATTGTAGTCACATGGGGTAAGTAAATATGTATAATTGAAAAATTATCAGTATATTCATAGGAAGTTATAACAACTTAATATTATTCTAGTCTCTACTGATGAACTTTGCAAGCTGGCAAATGTAAAGGAGTGATAATTACACTACTAGGCAAAGAAGATGAGTTTATTTATATTATTTTTACCAGAGCACTGTTTGGCTCTGGTTTTTGGTAGTGCGGAGAGATTAGGCCTGGGACCTTTAGGCCTCAGGCGTGAAAATCTGTTTGTTTGCAAAACCATTATGTTATCTTCCCACTTAGGCTTATTTTACTTCTAAATCCTCTGATTAAACTTTTTTAAAAAATAAATATTTAGGATAAATGTGGAGAGAAATTGAGAGGAAAGGAAAGACAGGGAGAGAGACAGAGAGAGAGAGACTTACAGCATTGTTTCACTGTTCCTGCAGGTTCTGCCATGCATGTGGAGACCAGGGACTTAAATCTAGATGCATGCACACTGTAATGTGTGTGCTCCACTCGGTGCCCCCCTACTAGGCCCCTTTGATTAAACCCCTTCTGTGTGTGTTCAGTTTTGAAGGAGATGAATAGTTTATGGTAGGTTTGCCTTTGGTCTTTTTTTTCAATCGTTATTGGATAGTCAGAAATCAAGGGTGAAGGGGGAGATAAAGAGGAAGAGAGAGAGAGACAGACACATGCAACTCTGCTTCACCACTTGTGAAGCTTTCCCCCTGCAGGTGGGGACCAGGGGCTCGAACCTGGATCCTCATGCTCTGTGATGTGTGTGCTCTCAATCAGGTGCACCACCACCAGGCCCTGGTTTGCCTTTGGTAGTGATGATGCTTACCCTGGTGATCCATCACTGCTTCATTCACTAGGCAGATGAATTTATTGTATTAGCTCTGGACCTTTTTTAAAAAAATACATTTATTTATTTATTTTCCCTTTTGTTACCCTTTTTTTTTATTGTTGTTGTAGTTATTGTTGTTATTGATGTCGTCGTTGTTAGATAGGACAGAGAGAAATGGAGAGAAGGGGAGAGAAAGACACCTATAGACCTGATTCACCAACTGTGAAGCCACTCCCCTGCAGGTGGGGAGCCGGGGGCTGCAACTGGGATCCTTACACTGGTGCTTGTGCTTGGTGCCACCTGCGCTTAACCCGTTGCGGAGGGGTATGTTTTAAAGCCTACTTTACTTTCCTGGGAGAGATCTGCTTAAACTAGTGGAAGGACTTAGGGAGGCCAGCCTGGAGGTGGATCTGCAAGTTTGAATAAATGCCCAATGAAAAAAGAGTGTTCTTTGTTGCAAATTTTGGGAGTTACATTTTAAAGATTTTTTTTAAAATTTCTTTTACCCTGTTGGCTATTGGCCCTGTAAACTATTCCGCATTTTAGAGGTTTTGAGTTGTGCTGGGTTTGAGATGAAGGAGAGCAAGGCCTTGAGGCAGATTAAAGGTTTCAGCTGGAGGGGCTGGTGAACGGAGATGGAGAAAGCCGGTGGAGAGGCTGGTCTTAGAGAAAAAAGCATTCTGTATCTGTTAACCAGATATAATTAGGAGATCATCTGCACAGGTGGCAATTGAAATGATAGAAAAAAGAATGGATTTATCAGTGATTCTTAGGTGTTTTTAGTACTTTATTTATTTATTTTGCTGAGTTTAAAACAGCCTGGGAGGTGGGTGAATGCCTTTCAGGTAGGCAGGTGTAAGGTCCTGAGTTTGACCCACTCACTGATTTGTGCCTCAGTGATGCTCTAGTTCTTTCCTGCTCCATCTCATTAATAACATAAATAATTAAAAGTTAAAAAAAGATCTGCTGAATTTTAATGAACAGTTATCCAGAAAGTGCTTTTAAAAAATATTTATTTTCCCTTTTATTGCCCTTGTTTTATTGTTGTAGTTATTATTGTTGTTGTATTGATGTCGTTGTTGGATAGGACAGAGAGAAATTGAGAGAAGGGGAGAGAAAGACACCTGCAGACCTGCTTCACCGCCTGTGAAGTGACTCCCCTGCAGGTGGGGAGCCAAGGGCTTGAACCTGGATCCTTACGCCGGTCCTTAGGCTTTGTGCCACATGTGCTTAACCTGCTGTGCTACCCCCCCCCCAATGGTTTTATGCACATTCATATTTGTTCACTTTTGGTTTGGAACCTGAGATAATAACTGGAGTTTAGGTAGATAATTGAGTAGAAATTAAAGTCAAAACCTAAAATAGAATATTTAATTTGAGGGGCAAGGGCAGATAGCACAGTGGTTATACAAAAAGCCTCTCATGCCTGAGGCTCCAAAGTCCTAGGTTCAATTGGTTTAAAAAAAAAAAAGGAAAAAAATTTAATTTGACTTACTTTTTAAAAAATATTTATTCCGTTTTGTTGCCCTGGTTGTCTTCTTGTTGGTAGTTATTATTGTCATTGTTGGATAGGACAGAGAGAAATGGAGAGGGGAGGGGAAGACGGGGGGAGAGAAAGACACCTGCAGACCTGCTTCACCGCCTTTGAAGCGACTCCTTCTGCAGATGGGGAGCCGGGCGCTTATGCCAGTCCTTGTGCTTTGCGCCATGTGCGCTTAACCTGCTGTGCTACCGCCTGACTCCCTTTGACTTACTTTTTATGTGTGGCTTAATCCCTTCTACTTTATAGAAATGGGTTTGTTTGTTTGTTTGTTTGTTTTTACCAGAGCAGTGCTCAGCTCTGGTTTGTCCTTTATATATATATTTCCCCTTTTGTTGCCCTTGTTGTTTCTTATTGTTGTAGTTATTATTGCTGTTGTTGCTGTCATCGTTGTTGGATAGAACAGAGAGAAATGGAGAGAGGAGAGGAAGACAGTGTGTGGGAGAGAAAGACAGACACCTGCAGATCTGCTTCACCGCCTGTGAAGCAACTCCCCTGCAGGTGGGGAGCTGGGATTTTTACACCAGTCCTTGAGTTTAGGCCTTGTGCACTTAACCCACTGCACTACTGCCCAACTCCCTCTGGTTTATCATTGTGCTGGGAACTGAACATTGGAATTTGGAGCCTCAGGCATGAAGTCTTTGCATAACAGTTGTGCTCTCTTTGCTCCCCCCGCCCCCAAAAGTGGGCATTTTTTAAAAAAAATATAGGAATGACTTTCTCAAAGTCATACAGTTGTTTGCTTGTTTGTTTTATTTTTGTTTTTTCCCGAGCACTGCTCAACTCTGGTTTATGTTGGGGGGATATTAAACAACTGTGGTTTATGTTGGGGGGGTATTAAACCGGGGACTTCTGGAGCCTCAGGCATGAGAGTCTCTGCATAATCATTGTTATCTACCCCTGCCCAAGTCACAAGTTTTTTTTTTTGGTTTTTTCTTAAGGTATATATATTTTAGTAAGAGAAGGAAAGACACAAAGACCAAAGTTCTGGTTTATGGTGGTGCTGGGCATTGAACCTGGGACCTCAGAGCGTCATACATTTTGTATGCTATAATTAAATCAGCTGACATGGAAAAATTAGGAGTTTTTTTTTGTGTGGGATTTGTTATCTTTTCAAAATTTGTTAGGATCACATTTTTCAAATAGCAGTGACATCCTGAAACTGGTTTGAGTCACCCACCTCTGGATAAAGCAAGCTTGTCCCAGTCAGTGCTTGCCCCATTTCATTTTTCTGCTCTATGAAATAAGATAGAAAGAAACTTAAAAAACATTGACATTTGAACGTAGGGGAACAAGAGAGAGGAAGTCAGTGATTCAGACCCTAGAAAGGGGAGATGTGCAAGAAAGAGTGACCAGCAGTGTCAAATGCTGCTGAAGAGGTCAGGTTCAGATAGGAGGATGGAAAAGTATATGTGGAACTTAGCAACAAAGAGGCTATTTCAGATCCTTTGAACAAAAGAACTTTGAGGACTAGAGCTACAACTTAATTTTTCTTTTTTCTTATCCTGTAATACGGCTTCTATAACAATTGAAAATGCGGTTGGATAGGACCTCAGAAATCATTTATTGTAAAGAAATGTTAGTAGTAGCTATTAAAGGCTACTTATTCTATTAGCATTTCCCATATCAAGACTATCAGTATACAGATGCTCTATAGAATACTTAAAATAGGGGGACCAGGCGTTAGCACACCATGTTAAGTGCGCAGAGTGCAAAGCCAAGGACCAGCGCAAGGATCCCAGTTTGAGTTGCCTCAGAAGAAGTGAAGCAGCAGGTCTGTAGGTGTCTATCTAACCCCCCCCCCCTCTTACCTTCCTCTCTCAATTTCTTTCTGACCTATCCAACAACAAAAATGGAAAAAGTGGCCGCCAGGAGCAGTGGATTCATAGTGCACGCACCGAAGCCCAGTGATAATCATGGAGACAGAAAAAAAAATAACTTAAATGAGTTTTCAATATGGAATATAGGAAACAGTTTAAGGTAGGGGGTGGTTTTGTTTTTTGTTTTGCCACTGAGCTTTTCACTGTAGGTTGCATGATTTCACCTGTCTTGGTGGGCTCTGCCTCCATTTCTTTCTTTCTTTTTCTTCTTTTTATTGTCTCCAGGGTTATCGCTGGGGCTCCGTGCCAGTGCTACGAATCCACTGCTCCTGGCGGCCATTATTACTTATTGGATAGGACAGCGAAAAATTGAGAGAGGAGACAGGCTCTGTTTCTACTTTAGATAGGAGGGAGAGGAAAGAGAGTCACTTGTGAAGCTTCCTCTTCCCCTCTTTTTGTGGTCCAGGAAGTGGTGCAGTGGATAAAGCACTGGATTCTCAAACATGAGGTCCTGAGTTCAATCCCTGGCAACACATGTGCTAGAGTGATCTCTGATTCTTTCTCCCTCCTCATTAATAAATAAAATTTTTAAAAAACTTTAAAAAATCTTTTTTTATTTTTTTAAAAAATAATAATTAATTAATTAATGGATAGCGACAGAGAGACTCCTGCAGCCCTGCTTCATTTTAACACTCATAAAGCTGTAGGTGGGGACCAGGGACTTGTACCAGGGTCCTTCGGCACTGAGACGTGTGCGCTTAACCAGGTGTGCGCCAGTGCCTGGCCCCTTGAAATCCTTTCTCAGTTGCGAATTAAAACTGGAGAATGCTTTTTTAAAAAATATTTATTCCCTTTTGTTGCCCTTGTTGCTTTATTGTTGTAGTTATTGATATCGTTGTTGTTGGATAGGACAGAGAGGGGAAGAGAAAGACACCTGCAGACCTGCTTCATCACTTGTGAAGTGACCCGTCGCGGGGGGGGGGGGGGGGGGGATGGGGTGGGGGGGTAGGGTGGGGGGGTGGGGAGCGGCGCTCAAACCGGTATCCTTCCGCCAGTCCTTGGGCTTTGTGCCACTTGGGCTTAAGCCGCTGCGCTACTCCCCAACTCCCTGGAGAATGCTTCTTATCCCTGTTGAGTCTGGATTAAAATAATAATAGTAGTAAACTACTATTTATTGCTGCTTCTTTTTTCTTTATAAAAAGGAAAAACTGACAGAACCATAGGATAGGAGGGGTACAACACACAATTCCCACCACCAGACTCCGTATCCCATACCCTCCCTTGATAGCTTTCCTATTCTTTTTCTTTTCTTTTTTCTTTCTTTCTTTCTTTCTTTCTTTCTTTCTTTCTTTCTTTCTTTCTTTCTTTCTTTCACTGTCAGTAGCTGCTTTTCTGTTTATTGCTTATAATTATATTTGTTACAAAGTGATTTCTTTGTGCTGGGTCTGATGCTTAGCATGGTTCAATACCTAATTTAATTCTCTTAAATGACTCAGTGAAGTACATATTATATTGGGTTGTTGGAAAAGCCATCATGCATTAAAATTTTTTATATTTATTTTCCCATTTGTTGCCCTTGTTTTTATTGTTGTAGTTAGTGTTATTGTCTTTGTTAGATAGGACAGAGAGAAATGGACAGTGGAGAGGAAGACAGAAATGGAGAGTGGAGGGGAAGACAGAGAGGGGGAGAGAAAGGCACCTGCAGACCTGTTTCACCGCCTGTGAAGTGACTCCTCTGCAGGTGAGGAGGGGGGAGGCGGGGGGACTCTAACCGGGATCCTTGTTGGTCCTTGGGCTTTGCTTTGCGCCACGTGTACTTAGCCCTCTGCGCTACCTCCCGACTCCCCATCATGCATTTTTGTGTAGACTTTTCCAACAACTGCAGAATTCTCTCTTTACATATGAGAAAACAAACTTAAATAACTTGCACAAGGTCACACACCTAAACCGTCATTAGCACACTAACCAGATTGGAGCACCTTTTTTTTTAATTAATGTATTTATTTTCTCTTTTGTTGCCCTTGCTGTTTTTTCGTTGTAGTAGTTATTATTGTTGTTATTGATGTCGTCGTTAGATAGGACAGAGAGTAATGGGGAGAGAAAGACACCTGCAGACCTGCTTCACCGCCTGTGAAGCAACGCTCCTGCAGGTGGGGAACCGGGGGCTCGAACTGGGATCCTTACACTGGTCCTTGTACTTTGCGCCATGTGTGCTTAACCTGCTGCGCTACCGCCCGACTCCCTGGAGCACCATTTCTGATCACCACCTGAGTCATGCTTTTAACTGCTGCTTAAAATATCCTTACTTTATAATAAAGCAGATAAAGGACTTTTATCTTAAAGGTTATTTTTATTATTTTTTAATATTTATTTATTCTCTTTTGTTGCCATTATTATATTGTTATAGTTATTATTGCTGTCGTTGTTAGATAGGACAGAGAGAAGTGGAGAGAGGAGGGGAAGACAGAGAGAAGGAAAGATCGACATCTGCAGACCTGCTTCACCACCTGTGAAGCGACATCCCTGCAGGTGGGGAGCCGGGGGCTGGAACCGGGAACCTTATGCTGGTCTTTGCGCTTGGTGCCACCTGCACTTTACCCGCTGCCCTACCGCCAGACTCCGAAAGGTTATTTTTAATTCACTATGCTGGGGTTGAGATGGCTTCATGGTTATGCAAAGAGACTTTCATGCCTGAGGCTCTAAAACCCCAGATTGAAACCCACCCTCTCTCTTTATTTTATTTATTTATTCCCTTTTGTTGCCCCCCCCCCTTTTTTTTTGCCCTTGTTGGATAGGACAAAGAGAAATGGAGAGAGGAGGGGAAGACAGAGGGGGGGGGGGAGAGAAAGATAGACACCTGCAGACCTGCTTCACCACATGTGAAGCGACTCCCCTACAGGTGGGGAGCCGGGGGCTGGAATCCTGAATCCTTATACTGGTCCTTGTGCTTTGCACCACCTGTGCTTAACCCGCTGCGTTACCGCCCGACTCCCAAACCCACCCTCTCTTACCTCCACCAGAAGGCAGAGCTGAGCAGTGCTCTGATTAAAAAAAAAAAAAAATCATGGGTGAGTAGATAGCATCATGGTTATGCAAAGAGACTCTCATGCCTGAGGCTTTAAAACCTAATGCCTGAGGCTTTCAAACCCCAGGTTCAAACCCACCCACCTTCACCACTACCGGAAGGCAGAGCTGAGCAATGCTCTGATTAAAAAAAAAAAGAAAAAAAAAACAGGGGTGGGTAGATAGCATAATGGTTATACAAAGGAAATCTCATGCCTCAGGCTCTAAAGTCCCAGGTTTCACCTCTAGTAAGCCTGAGCTGAACCTTGCTCCTTTAAAAACTAAATAAAATGGGAGTTGGGCAGTAGCTCAGCGGGTTAGGGTTAAGCGCACGTAGTGCAAGGACCAGAGTAAGGATCCCCTTTTGAGCCCCAGGCTCTCCACTTGCAGGAGAGTGCCTTCACAGGCGGTGAAGCAGGTCTGCAGATGTCTATCTTTCTCTCCCCCTCTCTGTCTTCCCCTCCTCTCTTCACTTCTCTGTCCTAACAGCGACGACATCAATAACAACAATAACTACAACAACAATAAAAAGACAACAAGGGCAACAAAAGGGAAAATAAATAAAATTAAAAAATACAATAGATTCTTAGCTGCAAACTTAGTTCTTCTGTTTGAGTGACATTACTACTTGGTTTGCTTTAAGAGTCTCAAGATTAAAATGGCATATTTTCTGTAAGGTTGAATTTTAGTGCATACTGTCAGTGTTCTGGGGTCTTAGTGTTTGCCACTGACCTTTCAGAATCACACCAACTGTACTTTCTCCCATTTTTGTATCTAGTTTACTACTTTTTACATCGATATATACAATGTCATCTTTTTATATACTTATCTGTTTATGGTTTCTTGTTACTTTTTGTTATTGTTGTTGGGCTTCACTGCCCTAAGCTGTGTCATAAGTTTTGAGGGCCCACAGGAAATGGGAGTGGTGACAGGTGTGGCTTGGGAAGGTGAAGGCGGGGCTTGGGTGTTATAAGCTAGACAAGTGGGTGTGGCTCGCTCTCTGTGCCTAATCGTCCTGTGAGTAAGAGCTGTAAGGGGCCTCTTTCTCTCTTGTTCTAACGTGTGAATGTTCTCAGTTTTCTTAAGTTTAACATTCCTAAAAATCATGCAGTCTCCTCAGCTCTTTAATGAGATTATGCATGATTTTTAAATGTTGGGGGAACAAACTCAGCCGGTAAATTCCCCCCATTACAGAAAGACTGAGGCAGATGGAGAGAGGGAAAGATTACATCAACAAAACTTCCTGCAGTGTGGTTGGTGGGAGTGCCAGGCTTGAACCCCGGTTGCTTGGACTGACAAAGCAGGTGTATTTTTATATTCTCTAGGTGAGCTATCTTGTCAACACTCTTGCTACATTTTTTTTTTAATTTCCACGAAATTGAATTAAAACTCGCTTCACATCACCTAGGAGGTGATACAGTAGCTAAAGTGTTGGACTCTGAAGAATGGAGTTCTGTGGTCCGGGAGGTGGCACAATAGATAAAGCACTGGATTCTCAAGCATGAGGTCCCGAGTTTAATCCTCGGTGGCACGTGTGCCAGAGTGATGTCAGGTTCTTTCTCTCCTATCTTTCTCAATAAATAAATAAAATATTTAAAAAAAAAAGAATGGAGTTCTGAGCATAATACCTAAAACACGTGCCAGAGTGATGCTCTAAATCCTCTCCTTGTCTCATGAATAAAATAACCCACTCCATTTTTTTTTTTAAATTTTAGTGAGGACAAAACCTTTTTAAGACTTTAATATTACATAATTCTGAGATAAGTGCATATTTGTCACCAGCGTTTCCCAGCACTTTCCTCAATATTTCAGTTAGTCAGAAACAGACAAGAGGGAGAAATACAATAGCTCCAGAAGGTTTCCCAGGTGTGGTGCAACCTGAGGCAGCCTCCCAGGTGAACTGTCTTGGCGGTCTCAATGTGTGCTCATTTGCAGCGAATGCAGCATAGTAACCTTCTGAGAGTTTAGCTTTGTGCTGATTTAACGTAACTCTAAGGTGGTAGACCATAAAATTACAGCTGGCAATTAGGGGGAAGTGGTGTGGCAGAGAAATGAACATGCTTCTGAAACATGAGCATCCAAAGAACAATAATGACATAGAGGGATTCTCCATGGATGTGATCGAGCAGGTGTCCCTAAGAGAACAATGTTCATGTTTTTGTCAAATTGGTTTATGGTTACTGTTGTAAGACTGAAAGAACATTGGTTGTTTTTATTAGAATCTTTTCTCCCTATTGATGCCTATCGTGTTTGAAAGAACTATAGAAGTTGTTTTATTTTCCAACTAAAAGCATATAATATAAAGAAGAATTTTTTTTACAGGGTCTATTAATGAGGGATGAGAGAGAACCAGAGCATCACTTTGGCACATGCAATGCCAGTGGGGGGTGTGGGTAGAACTCTGAACCCAGTCTTGAGCCCAGTGCTTTATCCAGGTGCCACCTTTCAGGCTGATCAAGGAGGACTTTTCAAAAATAGATTTTTACATGTAAGTATAGTTCTCCTCTTCCAATATATTGCAGTATTTGCTGTGGAAATGTCTTTCTGCGACACTATTCTCAGCAATCATTATTTTGGCTTTTTAGAGTAATGAAATGAGGGTGTACATTCTGCTGTTCTAAAGGTCTTAACTACCTGTTTGTTATGAGAACATAGATCTGTGTATCACCTAAGTTATCTCCACATCTGGAGAGAATATGTAGTTAAGATTTTCTCCTCTATTTTTCTTCTAGAGATTTATTTTATAAGATAAACCTGAGCCCCATTCGGACACAGTCATTGCTAGGGATAGGCCCTGTGCCCTACTGCTTAACTACTTTCCCTGTCCCTATATCTGTCCATCCTTTCTTCCATCCATCATTCTATTTTTTAAATTTTTGTTGTTATTTATTTATCCCCTTTTGTTGCCCTTGTTTTATTGTTGTAGTTATTCTTATTGATGTCGTTGTTGGATAGGACAGAGAGAAATGGAGAGAGGGGGAGAGAAAGATAGATACCTGCAACCTGCTTCACCACCTGTGAAGTGGTTCCCCTGCTGGTGGGGAGCCGGGGGCTCGAACTGGGATCCTTAAGCCAGTCCTTGTGCTTTATGCCACCTGCGCTACCTCCTAACACCCAACAACTTTCAATAAAATATGTCATCAGAGAAAAGTCACTACAACTCCTATAATTGATTCAAAGCAACACATTTATTTAAAGCTAGAAGTAGTATTTTATTTATTTATTTTTTTTTACCAGAGCTCTGTCTTACAGTGGTGTGCAAGATTGAACCTGGGTCCTCTGGTGCCTCAAGGCATGAAAGTGCATTGTGAAAGCTGCTGTGCTATTTACTGGGCCCAGCTTACATTACTGTTAGCATTGCTCCAGCAGTTCCAACCAATGGGAGGGGGGGGGGATTATGGGGATTGGGTGGTGGGAATTGTGTGGAGTTGTACCCCTTCTACCTTATGTTTTTGTTCACTAATCCTTTCTTAAATAAAAAATTTAAAAAAAATAGTGTATAAAAATTAGGAGAAATTATTTTGACAGATGGTATGATTTCATATCTAGAATATGTCCAAGCAGAAAGTAAATGTCCTTTTATCTCTCTATTGCTAGCCTTCAGACTTTTTTCTGATTCAAATTCAATTCAAACTGATGTAGTAAATTACTTTTTTCACTTATATACAACATATCTTTCCTTTTGAAGTTCGTGTAGATTTACCCCTGCTAATTCATGAAAGATTCTGTTTGCCAGGTGAATGAACAGGCCAGAGAGTGTGTAAAAATGGGGGGCTGGGTGGTGGTGCACCTGGTCAAGTGCTCATCACACCATGAGAAAGACCCGGATTTGAGCCCCCACTGCCAACCTGCAGGGAAGGATGCTTCATTAGCTGTGAAGCAAGTCTGTAGGGCTGGGGGAGGTCTGGGAGTGGGAGCATGAAGACATTAAGTCCCCAGTTCAATCCCTGGCACCATGTGTCCCAAAGTGATGCCCAGGTGCTCATTCCCTCTCCTTAGTAGATAAATAAGTATGTATGTTGATAAGATAGAATATGGAAAAATGGGGAGCCAGGCGGTAGCACAGCAGGTTAAGCACATGTGGCGCAAAGTGCAAGGACCTGCATAAGGATCCCGGTTCGAGTCCCTGGCTCCCCACCCCGCAGGGGAGTCCCTTCACAGGTGGTGAAGCAGGTCTATAGGTGTCTATCTTTCTCTTCCCCTCTGTTTTCCCCTCCTCTCTCCATTTCTCTCTGTCCTATCCAACAATGATAACATCAGTAGCAACAATAATAACTACAACAATAAAACAAGGGCAACAAAAGGGAAATTAAATAAATAAAACATAAAAAAAAGAATATGGAAAAATGGTTGGTGTATTGCACCAAAGTAAAAGACTCTGGGGTGGGTTGGGGGGAGAGTACATGTCCTGAAAAAGGATGACAGAGGGCCTAGTGGGGGTTGTATTGTTATGTGGAAAACTGAGAGATGTTATGTATGTCCAAACTATTGTATTCACTGTCAAATGTAAAACATTAATCCCCCAATAAAGGGGGAAAATGAATACCATAAGAAAGGATATGTAAAACTGAAACAATATGAGTTGGATTGGAAATATTTCTTGCCCTGATTGGTTAGATTTATTTAGTAATGAATGACTTAGTGTTTATGAATAGCTTCTGGTATACTAGTTACTTAACAGGTACTAGCCATAATACTTAACGAGTTGAACACTTTGTAGCACTTTATCCTTAGAGCAAGTCAATATATAGCTACTATTACTATCTGTTTTACAGATGAAAAAAACCAGGATTCAGAGGTTATTGATTTGTTCAAATTAACAATTAAGTGGCAGGTTTCAGGCTTGGTTCCTAAAGCATTTAGGAATCTTAGTGGTTTTCCAAAGGAGAGAGTTAGGGTTTTTTTTTTGTTGTCGTATTGTTTTTGCCTCCAGGGTTATCACTGGGGCTCAGTGCCTACACTTAAGAATCCACTGCTCCTGGAGGCCATCCCATTTTTGTTGTTGCTATTGTTGTTGGATAGGACAGAGAGAAATGGAGAGAGGAGGGGAAGAGAAAGATAGACACCTGCAGACCTGCTTCACTGAAGTGACCCCCCACTCAGTTGGGGAGCTGGGGGCTTGAACCAGGATCCTTGAGCTTTGCGCCATGTGCACTTAACCTGCTGCGCTACTGCTCAGCCTCTATAGCTAGTACCTAAACTGTTCCTTTGAAACCTGGGAAGTGGTACAGTTTAAGAACTTTGGGCTTATATGCATGAGGTCTTGTGTTTGATCCCTGACACAACATGTGTGTGCTGGTCTGATCTCTCTCTCTCTCTCTCGCTCGCTTCTTTCTTTCTCTCTCTCTCCTTTCTTTCTTATTGGATACAGACAGAAAAATTGAGAGGAGAGGGATAGAGAGGGAGAGATACCTGCTGCCCTGCCTCATCACTTGTGAAGCTTTCCCCCTGAGGGATAGAGAGGGAGAGATACCTGCTGCCCTGCCTTACCACTTGTGAAGCTTTCCCCCTGCAGGTAGGGACCAGGAGCTTGAACCTGGGTCCTTGTGCACTGTAATGTGAGAGCTTAACCAGGTGCACTACTGCCTGCCCCCCCCCAAATGCTGATTCATCAACCTGGATATTTTTTTGAAGGAAGTTGGTATAGAGCACATCAGCCTACTATCCTAATTTGATAGGATCATTTAGTGTCATTATAAGCTACAGGCATTGTAATAGTAAATACTATTGCTGAAGTGTGCTCCAGGAGGTGGTACAGTGGATAAAGCGTTGGGATTCTCAAGTATGAGGTCCTGGGTTCAATCCCTGGCAGCACATGTACCAGAGTGATGTCTAGTTCTCTTCTTTCTCATTAATAAATAAATAAAAATCTTTTTAAAAAAGTTTTTTTTTTTAAATGAATGTTATTGCCGAATATTTTGTGGACAGAGAGGTATAGTGAATATTGTATCTTTTTTTTTTTCTGCCAATTTTATTTAAGCTTCCAAAGACAAAGGGCAGGTGGGGGTGGATGGCATAATGGCTAGGCAAAGAGACTGTCATGTCTGAGGCTCCAAAGTCCCAGGTTCAATCCCCCATACCACCATAAACCAGAGCTGAGCAGTGTTCTGGTTACAAAAAAAAAAAAAAACAAAAAAACCCTGTAATTTAGTGCAATTGGAAGTGCTGTCTGGCATTGATGGGTGTGTGATTCAGACTGGTTTTGGGGCTCAAACAATTTATAGTTTGGTTGGCACACGTTTGTGGGGATACTAGAGGGGAAAAGGCCAGTTTAAAAACACGCATTTGGTGGCTTGGGAGGTGGCGCAGTGAATAAAGCACTGGATTCTCAAGCGTGAGGTACTGAGTTCAATCCCTGGCAGCACATGTACCAGAGTGATGTCTGGTTCTTTCTCTCTCCTATCTCTCTCATGAATAAATAAATTCTTTTTAAAAAACACACACATTTGTTCTGTTTTAAAAGATTTGTTTACTTATGAAAGAGGGAGGGTAAGAGAAGCAGCAGCATTCTGGCACATGGGATCAAACTTGGGACTTCGTGCTTTTGAATGTAATGCTTTATCCATTTTATTTCACAGAAATGTTTACTACAAAACTTGCAAATACTTTGTAAACATCAAAAACATGCAGAATTTCTGAAGGGGAGTTTTAGGTCTACAGCTGATTGGCTTTTGTAAAGAGATGTGGGTTCTGGAATAGCATGCAGATACCAAGAGTGAAATAAAAAGATTTGCCACTTTATGATAGTCATTTGATGGAAGCAGCCTATTGCTTTGAGATAGTATACATTTAACTAGATTCAAAATTGTTTGGTTCAATTTGAAGGGTTTAGTTAGTTTAATACATTAACATGCAACTTTTTTTTTTTTTTATTGGATAGAGACAGCCAGAAATCAAGAGGGAAGGGGAAAACAGAGAGACACCTGCAGCCCTGCTTCACTACTTGCAAAACTTTCCCCCTGCAGGTGGAGACCAGGGGCTCGAACCCAGGTCCTTGCACAATAACATGCGCTCAACCAGGTGCGCCACCACCCAGCCCCCTACTTCTTTTTTTCTTTTTTTAATATTTATTTTTTTATTCCCTTTTGCTGCCCTTGTTGTTAGTTATTGTTGTTATTTAAGTCATCATTGTTGGATAGGACAGAGAGAAATGGAGGGGGGTTGGGAGAGAAAGACAAGATGCCTGCAGACATGCTCCACCACTTGTTAAGTGACCTTCTCTGCTGGTAGGGAGTCAGGGCTCGAACCAGGATCCTTACTCCAGTGTTTGCGTTTTGTGCCACCTGCACTTAGCCCACTGTGCTACTACCCGGCTCCCCCCCACACACACTTATTTCTTATTTGAACTCAATATTGGGCTGTTTGACTACAATGAAAAATCTACCTCATTAGGAAGTAATAATATCCTGGTATATTACTACTCAGGCGAGTGAACTCTGTTTACTTCTATTTGTTAACTAGGCCTTTTGATATTTTTGTAGATAATCTGCTTCATCTTGATTCTGCAGTATTCCAAACTGGCATCCTTGGGATTCTCTTAACATTGCTATGGTGCAGAAGATTTAAAATCAGGTATGAAGCACCCCCTGTGAAATTCTTAACTTAAATTGCCGTATTCATCCTGATTTATCATTCGGGCTTTTTTTTTTTTTTTTTTTTTTCTGTTTGTGGCCTTTTAGCTGATGTTCACAAGGAACAGAGTCACGTGATGTATGAAGGGAAACATATACACTTCTCTGAGGTTGACAATAAGCCCTTGTGCTCATATAGCCCCAAACTGTGCAAGCAGCGGCGACTCAACGGCTACGCCTTCTGTATCAGACACGTTCTGGAGGATAAGACTGCCCCCTTCAAGCAATGTGAATATGTGGCCAAGTATAACAGCCAACGCTGCACCAACCCCATCCCCAAATCAGAGGATCGTAGGTAAGGGCTCCTAATGAAAATCAACACATTTCTTGTGTCTTCCTTCCCTCCCTCCTTCCCTTTTTTCTGTCCACTCTTTTTTTTTTTTGATTTATTTATTCCCATTTGTTGCCTTTGTTTTATTATTATAGTTATTATTTTTGTTGTTGATGTCGTCATTGGTGGATAGGACAGAGAGAAATGGAGAGAGGAGGGGAACACAGAGAGGGGGAGAGAAAGATAGACATCTGCAGACCTGCTTTACCACCTGTGAAGCGACTCCCCTGCAGGTGGGGAGCCAGAGGCTGGAACTGGGATCCTTACGCTGGCCCATGCACTTAACCCGCTGTGTTACCACCTTTCTCCCCACTCTTTTCAGAAAACTACTCAGCACTGGCTTTGCTGAAGCCTTAGGCGCTAAAGTCTTTTGCATAAGTATTATACAGTCTGCCCAACTTTTTCTCTCTCTTTTTTTTTTTTTGCCTCCTGGTGATAACCTAAGAAAACTCTGAAATACTGCCGTAGATAAGAGATGGTAATTTAAAAAGAAACGAGTAGTAAATTGGGAGAATTCTTTCAAAGATTTGAGTGTTGCTAATTATTTTCTTTCATTGATCTTTCTAAGATATAAATTGTTGCTTGAAGTCTTGACACTGATCACTGATGTGCAAGTGGCTCCCACCCAACTTCTCTATTCCCCCTCCCCTTATTTGTTTGTTTGTTTTAAGGTAGAGATAGGGAAAGAGAGTGCAAGACTGCACACAGCACTGAAACTGCCTTTATTGCAGCGGGAGACATGCTTGAGCCTTAGTTACATATGGCAAAGTGGCATATATTATCTATGGGAGCTATTCTCTTGATTAAGTGAGAGATCTTATAGGAGCGACCCACATTGCTATCAGGGGTAGCAATTTTGTATTTTTAAATCTGTTTTGAGGCAGCAAAGTGTTTTAGCAATTGTAAAAGAATTAATGAAGACTGCCTTAAACCATTGAGGAAATCAGTGCTTGGTATTGTAAGTTTCATATGGAGTATGCGTACTGTAATTTAGAGCTGTATTCACAGTAAGATTAGTTGTCACCACTAGAATTATAAATTTATACTTTGTTGAAATTTTTTTTTAATATGGAGGATTTTTATTCCTTTTATCTTGGGAAATTTATGCTATATATTATTTAATCTCTTTTTCTTTAATTCCTCAGAAACATGTTGATCTCTATAGGCTATTACAGAGAAGTGCTTGTTTATTTATTTATTTTTCTTTTTTTTATATTTATTTATTTTCCCTTTTGTTGCCCTTGTTTTAATGTAGTTATCGTTGTTGTTACTGTTATTGTCGTTGTTGGATAGGACAGAGAGAAATGGAGAGAGGAGGGGAAGGTAGAGAGGGGGAGAGAAAGATAGACACCTGCAGACCTGCTTCACCGCCTGTGAAGCGACTCCCCTGCAGCTGGGGAACCAGGGGCTTGAACCGGGATGGTTATGCCCAGACCTTGAGCTTTGCGCCACATGTGCTTAACCCTCTACACTACCGCCAGACTCCCCAATGTGCTTGTTTATTTTACGTAAAGTTGAAAATATTTTTTACCTTTAGCTAGAAAATCTGAACTTCTAAAGTTCAATCTTTGAATACGCACAGACCCTTTACCCTTCTTCCTGTACATAAGCAAATGTCAGCTACATGAGTTGGCTGAAAGGAAATCATGTATTTATTTGACATGTTAAATAGTTTTTAGAGTGAAACATAGTTTGTATTTAGAGATTCCACTAAATGAGTATAGTATGATATGGTGATTTGGAAATCTCTTTGAGAATTTCTGGTACTCACTTAAGGGTTCATATTACAATACCTGAAAGTTAGGAACAGCTGCTTAGTGAGGCAAGGAATAAAATTTTAATCTAAATTGAGAAAGAGACCAATGTATCCAGTTAACGATATCTGTCCAGATGACTTTGGACTAAAAATGATAATTCCTTTCCCTTGTTTTTTTCCCCTTTTAACTTGATGAATGGATAAAATTGGATTAATTTTCTGCTTCACACTGCATTATACACATATCTCTATAACTTTGTCTTAAGTTTAGTTTAGTTTATCACAATTGGTTAGCCTCAATTTTTTTTTTATTTCAGCTGAAGCAAGTATTTTAATAGCTAGCTTCAGCTATTATTAGCTAGCACTTCAGAAAGAAGTGAGAATTGTTCTGCCATATAAAAAATATTCTCTAATGCATAAACCTTCATCTTTATATTAAAATAACTTCCTTTTTTTTTTTGAAGAACAAAATAAGAAGGGAAAGGGCTTTTTAGTTACTCTGTAAAAGAAGCTATGCTTTAGAAATACAGTTATAGATATTTTCAAAATTGGTCCTTTAAGACTATATGAATGCAAGTGGTATTATTTTGTTAGAATCAGCTTTCCTTATTTTGCGTACACTTACTCATTGTACACTAAGGGATCTGAGGTGTTTAGGAAACAAGTTCAAAAGTACTTTTTTAAATAAATATTTTTATTTATTAATATATTGCATAGAAACAGAAAGGAATTGAGAGGGAGAGACAGCTGCAGCCCTGCTTCACCACTCGTGAAGCTTTCCCCCTACAGTTGGGGACCAGGGGCTTGAACCTGGGCCCCTGAGCACTGTAATGTGTGTGCTTAGCCAGGTGCGCCACCATCTGCCCCCCAAAGTACTTTCTTAAAGCATCTCTTTATTTTAATTAATTTATTTATATGTATTAGTGATTTGATAGTGATATACAAAAATTACAAGATAATAGAGCTATAATTCTACACCATTCCCAACACCACAGTTCCTTCTCCCTGTCTCCCTCCAGAGGAAATGTCAGTGGTTCTCCCAAGGTCACTGATACGGGTTGGCTTTATCTACATATATAGATACAGATATAGATATGCATTTGCCCATATTTTCTATGGTCCTGTCTTCGCTTTTTTTAAAAAAATTTATTTTCCCTTTTGTTGCCCTTGTTTATTTAATTGTTGTTGTAGTTATTGTTATTGATGTCGTCGTCGTTGTTAGATAGGACAGAGATCAATGGAGAGAGGGAGAGAAAAAGATAGACACCTGCAGACCTGCTTCTACCTTTGTTTATTTAATTGTTGTTGTAGTTATTGTTATTGATGTCGTCGTCATTGTTAGATAGGAATAGAGATAAATGGAGAGTGGAAGAGAAAAAGATAGACACCTGCAGACCTGCTTCACCACTTATGAAGTGACCCCTCTGCAGGTGGGGAGCCCCGGGCTGGAACCCAGATTCTTATACCAGTTGGGTGCGCTTAACCCGCTGTGCTACTGCCTGACTCCCCTGTCTTCACTTTTTTGGTCACACTGACTCCTATTACTACTTGTCAGTGTCCTTCCTTTTTCCACTTCTTAGATTAGTGAAATAGTGCCTCCCAGTGGCCACGCCCCCCTCCTTTTTCCTTTCTAATTTTATTAAATAGGACGGATAAGCATAGCCACTGGGAGCAGTGGATTCCTGGTGCTGGTATTGAACTCCAAGGTAACCCTGGTGGCAATAAAAACAAACAACAAATAAATAGATAAATAAATAAGAAAAAGAGTTTAAGATGGAGATAGTTGTTTCTATAACCAAGTTTGCCAAGAACTTATTTTTCTTTGAGAATCTAATCGTAAAATGTCTCTTCACAATTATGAATTGCATAAAATTGTTATTGCTAAAGTTCTGCTGGGCTCTGATTTAAGATGGTGCTTGAGATTCAACCTGGGGTCTCAGAGCCTCAATCATAAAAAGTCTTTTGAGAGAGTCGAGTGGTAGTGCAGCAGGTTAAGTGCAGGTGGCACAAAGCGCAAAGACCGCCTTAAGGATCCTGGTTGGAGCCCCCAGCTCCCCACCTTCAGGGGAGTCGCTTCACAGGCGGTGAAGCAGGTCTGCAGGTGTCTGTCTCTCTCCCCCTCCTCTCTCCATTTTTCTCTGTCGTATCCAACAATGACGACATCAGTAACAACAAGGGCAAAACAACAAGGGCAACAAACGGGAATAAATTAATATTTTTTTAAAAGTCTTTTGAATAACCATTATGCTATCTCCCAACCCTCAGAACTTCACAGAGTGTGAAAGTATTTGGCATTACCATTATGCTGTTTCCCTAGCCCTAGATCAGTTGCTCTTTTAGACTAGAAATCAATTTATTTTTTTAAAAAACTGTACTTTATTTGATAGGACAGAGAGAAATGAGGGGGACAAGGGAAAGAGAGATTCCCAAAGCACTGCTTTACCACTCGTTTTTTCCTCTGTAGGTGGGGACCAGGGCCTTGAACCAGGACCCTTGTCAATGATAACTTGTGCACTTATCCAAGTGCGCCACCTTCTGGCCTCTAGAAGATTACGTAGTAAATAAATGTATTCATTTTATATTTATTTTGAATGCTAGTCATAACTAAGCTGTGTTATTTCTAGGTAGGAAGATTTACTTTATTTTTTAAAAATATTTATTTATTTCCTTTTGTTGCCCTTGTTTTATTGTTATTGTTGATGTCGTTGTTGTTGGATAGGACAGAGAGAAATGGAGAGAGGAGGGGGAGATTTGAAAGATAGACACCTGCAGACCTGCTTCACCGCCTGTGAAGCGACTCCCTTGCAGGTGGGGAGCCAGGGGCTCGAACTGGGATCCTTAAGGAAGCCAGTCCTTGCGCTTTGCGCGTGCGCTTAACCAGGTAAGCTACCTACCGCCCGACTCCCAATAAATTTTTTTTCTTAAGAGACCGTGTTTTTAAGATTTCAGAATATGTGGTGACAATGGCTGGAATAGAGATTTAACTTCTGCTACATGGTGTGATTTCTTTTTCTTTATTGGGGGAATTAATGATTTATAGTTGATAGTAAAATACAGTAGTTGGTACATTTCTCAGTTTTTCACATAACAGTCTAGCCCCCCACCCATGACGTGATTCTCCTATAGCTCTCCGAATCTCCTCTGTTTTAAGTTGTGCATGGGAACTAGCTCAAACCAGTTCCACATATTTGTATACTCTCATAGACACATACATGGTGAAGGTTCTTTGTGCATAAAGTATTATTAATAATCCTATTTAAAATTAAAGAATACCTCTGATAGGTTCATTTTTAAAAAGATAAACCAACAAAACCATACTTCCTAATAATTTGATGAATCTGCACGGTCAGTGATTGTTAAAAAAAAAAAATTGGTGCACTTAATGAGTTTGAAAATTGGCATTATTTATTGCCCTTTCTCATAAGTTGTTTCAAGATAGCACAGGTGTGCTACAGTAAAAATTGGTGGCATTTTCCAATACATTCAGAAACTGCTGGGGGGCTGGGTGGTGGTACACCGGGTTAAGCTCACATATTACACGGTGTACAAGGACGTGGATTCAAGCCCCCAGTCCTCATCTGCCCGGGGCAGTGCTTCAGAAGCAGTGCTGCATGTTTCTCTCCCTACCTCCGGCTTCCTCTCAATTCCTCTGTCTCTATCCAAAATAAATAAGAAACACTTCTGGATAAATCATTGCCGTATTGAAACTCAGTAATGTATGGTGTCGTACAAAACGCTTTTTGAGAAGCCTCCCTCTCCATTTCTTTCTGTCACTATATAGAAAAGGAAAGGGAAAAAGAAAAAGGAAAGGAAAGAAAAACAGTGATCACTGGAAAAGGTGGAATTATGGTATAAGCACTGAGCCCCGGCTATAACACTGGTGGTAAAAGCCTTTGAAGTTGTTCAAAAACAGAACAAAATTGTTCAGTTCTGTCTAAGTCAGCTTTTTCCAAATTTAGTTTAGCATGGGCTACTGTGTTTGTAATATCCTTGTTAATATACTGTGGAACTGTATAAGGAATACTAGTTTGAAAAAACAGTACTTTCTATTGGATAAAACCCTCTATAGGCGGTGGTTGATTGACAGGACAGACAGAGACAGAAATCAAGAGGGAAGGGAGAGATAGAGAGAGCGAAACACCTGCAGCACTTCTCTGTTAGTGAAACTTCTCCCCTTCAATGAAGACCCAGGACTTGAACCTAGGTCTTTTTGCACTGTGATGTGTGTTGCCACCTGATCCCCCGTATATTTTTTTCTTCCCACGTGTGTTGTTGGGGTCAGTGCCTACACTACAAATCCAGTGTTTCCAGTGGCCAGTTTTTTCCTTTTCTCTCTCTTTATATTTTATTTGATAGGATAGAGAGAAATTGAGAGTGGAGAGGAAGATAGACAAAGAGAGACTTATCTGCCTCACCACTAGTGAAATGTTTCCTCCTCCTTCCCTGCTCACGCCGGCAGTGGGGGACAGGGGCTTTGAACCCCAATCCTTACGCATGGTAACGTAAGTGTTCAATTAGGTGTGCCAACGCTTGGCCCGCTCTTTAAGCTTTTCATGTGTTTGTTAGAATAACATTCATTCTGCTTTCTCATTATGTGATAGAATTCTCTCTCTCTCTCTTTGTACTTTTATTAAAAATGGTGCTCACACAAGTAACTTGGTCAATGTTGAAGACTAGTAAGAGTTCTTGAGAACTTTGAACTTCAGCTCAGTTCTCAGCTTTTTGTTACTTTCCGGTGGACAGTTTGGAAACATTATTTAGTTTCTTCAAGTTTAACTTCCTGTATAAAAATCATTTTTAGTACCTCTCATAGTTACTAGAAGAGCCTATCTATATGCTTTATCTGGCTTTTGAGGAATTTATAATATACAATAGATACTCAGTGTTGTTAAGAGTTATGTCATAAGATCTTTGGTGATCTCCAAATGCTTGAATGTTATTGGAACATATATATATTTTTGTCTCTGTAAAAGAATTTAAGGTGATCCTGTAGACTCTTGATGAATTACCTTGTATGCTATGAATAGAAGACAACAAAGCCATGTGTGAAGCAAATAGCGGGGCTGTAATTCAGAGCCACTCACTAGCTGAATGACTTGCTTCTGCCCAGCCATTCTGCTTCATGCACAGTTGCCGTATTTGCCTCAGCAAATTGCATGGGCAGTGAGGACTGCTGGAGAATAGAATGGAGGTTTGCTGTGGGTATAAACCCATGGGTGCCAAGTTTCTTTATCTTTTTTTTTTTTTAGCATATTTGGCTCATTTTATTATATGTGGTTTTATATTCTACTTTAAAAACCATGTGTCCTTAAGATTTTTCCCGTGTTTTTGAAGGTACTGCAATAGCCACTTGCAGGTACTCGGCTTTATCCCGAAAAAAGAGAGGAAGAAAAAGAATGATCCTATAGACGAGGTGAAGGTCAGGCATCAGATGGATACCATGGCCTTTAGCCTGACGGTGCCCACGTTGGCCTTGAAGATGCCCAATGGACTGGATGGAATGTCCCTCTCTCCACCTGGGGCCAGGGTCCCTCTCCACTACCTGGAAACGGAATTGGAAGATCCGTTTGCTTTCAACGAGGAGGATGATGACCTCAAGAAAGGGGCAACTGTGAAAAAGAAGTTGCAGAGTAAGTTGGCCCAGAATCGGCAGCGACAGAGAGAGACAGAGATTTTAAAAGTTCGACAAGAGCACTTTAGCCCCCCTCCTGCACCTTCTCCGCAGCAGCCTCCGCAGCAGCACTCCCACCTGTCACCTTTCTCCACTTTAAAGCCTCCAGCGCCACTGCAGGGTTTAGTCTGCAAGTCACCTCAACCTCAGAACACCAGCCTACCAATGCAGGGAGTGGCCCCCACCACACACACTATAGCACAAGCAAGGCAGTCGTCTCACAAGAGACCACCGCCTCTCCTGCCATCCAGTAGGGCTCCAGTCACGGACCCGCCCAGAACTGACCGGGTCCTCATGAAAGCCACCGCCTACTCGCCACCCTTCTCTTGTATAAGTCGACTGCAGAGACTGGTGAAACTGTGCACCCAAAAACATCAGTTGGACACTGATCTGTTCCCCCATTTAGGTGAGTTCTCTGTCTGATCACATCATATGTATGTAATGTGACAAAATGTACTTTATACATGACACCTTCCCTGACTATCACATGTGTGATATGGTAGTGGAACTCTTGTGCAGAGTGGTCTGACCTAAGGTTGGTATTTAGTTTGACTCTTGGTGGGTCTAGTTCTCGGTGTGCAGAATACAGAACTAGGAATTGGGAATTGAGAATTCTAGTTGTAGCTCCTGTTAGTAGTAGCAGTAACAACAACTACTTTTTTCATTAGTGATTTAACAATGATTGACGACATTATTCTCAGAGACAGCCTGGGCTTTATGCCTGCCTGCCTCCTTTCTTCCTTTTACAAATTTACATGCTTTGCTTATATGTATTCCACACATGAGGGGGAGACCAACCAATAGTTAATCTTTTACTTGTTTACTTACACCACTAAAGATAATCAGCTCTGGTTCCGTCGCATTGACCTAAAGAACATAACATTAGGGAGTCGGGTGGTAGCTAGCGCAGTGGGTTAAGCGCAGGCTCAAAGCGCAAGGACCAGCGTAAGAATCCCGGTTCGAGGACCCCGCTTTCCACGTGCATGGGAGTCGCTTCACAAGCGGTGAAGTACATATGCAGGTGTCTTTCTCTCTCCCTCTCTGTTTTCCCCTCCTCTCTCCATTTCTCTGTCCTCTCCAACAACAACGACATCAATAATAATAATAACTACAACAATAAAACAATAAGGGCAACAAAAGGGAATAAATAAATATTAAAAAAAGAATGAAGAACCTAAAATTTTTTACCAAAAAAAAAAAAAAATCATAACATTAAGGGGGTTTGGGGGTAACAACGTGTTAAGCCCAGGTGGTGCAAAGCACAAGGGCTGGCATAAGGATCCCGGCTTGAGCCCTTGGCTCCCCATCAAGGGGTCACCTCACAAGCGGTGAAGTAGGTCCGCTGGTGTCTATCTTTCCCCCTCTCTGTCTTCCCCTCCTCTCTTGATTTCTCTCTGTCCTATCCAACCATAACAACAGTAACAAAATGGGATAAAATGGCCTCCAGGAGCAGTGGATTTGTAGTGCAGGTACTGAGTCCCATCGATAACCCAGGAGGCAAAAAAAAAGAACATAACATCACTTTTTTTTTTTTTTTTTTTTAATTCTAGCAGTAAATTGGAGATAGCTGTGCTTGTACACTTTTAGTAGCTTAGTGCTTGTGTATTAAAAAGTCATACTTGGAGCCAGGCTGGTTTAGTGCACATATTACAATGTGGAAGGACCTAGGTTCAAGCCTCTGCCCCCACCGCCTCCTGCAGTGGGAAAGCTTTGTGAGCAGTGAAGCAGTGCTGCAGGTGTCTTTCTCTCTGTCTCCCCCTTCATCCTACATAGGGGTACACATGGCTATGTAGAGGAATGGGACCGCACAGGTTGTGTTTGAGGGCAGATGTGTATGGAAATCTGCTTTATATTGTGCTTTGTGTTATTGAACTTATATATTAAAGCAGCCCAAACCTTACTAATACCAGTTTTTAATTACCATGGTTCTTCCTCATTTCTCTTTCTTTCTTTTTATCAGAGCACTGCTCAGCTCTAGCTTATGTTGTGGGGGATTGACCCTGGAACTTAGAAGCCTCAGGCAGGAGAGTATTTCTTTGCATAATCATTATGCTATCTCCCCCACCTTTCTTTGGTATATTCTTTCAAATATGTAATGTTGGTTCCTGCATGCTGTTTTGTAACCTACAACTTTTCATAACTTCATTCACTGTGTAATTGGTTATAATAGAACTATATCTTTTAAGTTATTTTCAATTTACAGTTTATATCATAAGATGATATATAGATTTGAAGTAAATATATACTGTCACCTTTAGTTTTTTTTCCTTCAGATATATTCCGAAATTAGAATTGCCCATTATGTTTCTGCATTAAAGTTTCATTTGTTTATTTTTAATATTTATTTATTTATTCCCCTTTTTTGCCCTTGTTGTTTTATTGTTTTAGTTATTATTATTGTCATCATTGTTGGATAGGACAGAGAGAAATGGGGGGGGGGGAGACAGAGAGGAGGAGAGAAAGACAGACACCTGCAGACCTGTTTCATGACTCCCCTGCAGGTGGGGGCTGGGGGCTCAAACCAAGATCCTTACGCCAGTCCTTGCGCTTTGTACCACCTGCCCATAACCCGCTGTGCTACAGCCTGACTCCCAGGTTTTATTTACTTTTATCTTTTAAATTATTTTTCTTTTTTATTGTTTATTTGTTTATTGGTTAGGAATACAGAGAAATTGGGGGCTGGGTGGTAGCACAGTGGGTTAAGCACACATGGCACAAAGTGCGAGGACGGGCATAAGGAACAGAGAGAAATTGAGATGGAGAGAGACCTGCGGCATTGCTTCACTGCTCCTGAAGCTTCCCCCTGCAGGTGGGCATGGGGAGCTCAAACCTAGCTAGTTAGGTATGGCAAGGTGTGCACTCAACTGGGTATGCCAGTGCCTGCCTTGCCCCTCTGTTTTTTATTGCCACCAGGGTTTATTCTGGGGCTCAGTGTCTGTTCCACAAGCCCACTGCTCTTGGTGGGCTTTTTTTTTTCCTTTTGATTATTATTATTATTCTAGCTTTTTTTTTTTTTTTTAAGCGAGGACAGAGAGAAATTGAGAGGGCAAGGGGAGACAGAAAGGGTGAGAGAGATCCCTGTAGCACTGCTTTACCACTCATGAAGCTTCCTCCCCTGCAGGTGGGACTGGAGCCTCAAACCCAAGTCCCTGTGCATTATAACACGTGTGTTCAACTGGGTGTGCCATCCCCAGCCCCTGCATTAAAATTCATTATGCTCATTACATATGAGAGAATTTCACGTGTCTAGTGGGGGGGGGGGGTGCAGAGCACCACTCTGTTACATGTGGTGCTGGAGATCAAACTAGAACCTCAGGCATGAAAGTCTGGTGCTACCTCTTGAGCTATTTCCCCAGTTACTACAATTTGTTCTTGTTGCTGGGGCTTCACTGCTCCAGTCTGACTTTCTCAGATCCTGAACTCAGTGCCGGGCATTACATATGCCCGAGTGATGTTCTAGCCCCCTTTGCTCATTAATAAGTACACTGAGACACATAAACACAGATCACAGCCCCAAAGCTTTCTCCAGTGTTGTGGGGGACAGCCTTGAACCTGGGTCGTGCAAAGCAGGCAGACTATCCAGATGAGCTATTTTGCTTCTTTTTTGAAAATATTATTTATTATTGGACAGACACAGAGAGAAATTGGAGGGGAGGAGGAGGTAGAGAGGGAAAGAGACAGAGACATCTGCATCCCTGCTTCACCACTTGTGAAGCCTCCCACCCGGGTGGGTGGGTACCAGGGGCTTGAGCTCGGGTCCTCACTCACTGGAATATGATCACTTAACCAGGTGTGCCACTGCCTGGCCCCTGCTTATTTACTTCTTAAAGGTTTCATCTGTTTATTAATGGAAAAGATAGGAGGAGAAGGAATCAGACATCAGTCACTCTGGTACATGTGCTGCCAGGGATTGAACTCAGGACCTCATGCTTTGTCAGGAGTCCAGTGCTTTATCCACTGCTTTCACCTCCTGGACCTTGAGATACATATATTTTCTAAAAGTGAGTGAAGAAGTACTGTTTACCTCTGCCCTATGGTGGTTCCTGGGACTGAGCCTCTAGTGATTCAGCCTCTAATGGAAGGTGGAGAACTTAGACATTCAAGTCTGGTGGACTACCTCCGTACCATCTCCCCGGCCCCTAAACATTTTTTTTTTAATTTTTTTTTCAATTTTCTTCAGAATTATCTTGTCTGTTTACCATTTCAGTGGTAAATGAAAATGACCATCTCTCTATATCTTTACCAGCCTAGATGGTAATAAGTGAGTATTATTATTTTGCAAATATGGAATTTTTCCCCCTTTAATTTGTAGACCATAGATCATTGTTTCTCAGGAGTTGGGTGGTAGTGCAGGTGGCGCGAAGCACAAGGACTGGAGTAAGGATCCCGGTTCGAGCCTCCAGCTCCTCACCTTCAGGGGAGTCGTTTCAAGTCTGCAGGTGTCTATCTTTCTCTCCCCCTCTTCGTATTCCCCTCCTCTCTCCATTTCTCTCTGTCCTATCTAACAACGATGACAACAGTAATAACTACAACAACAATAAAAAACAACAAGGGCAACAAAAGGGAAAATAAATAAATAAAATTTTTTAAAAGTTTTTTAAAAAGATAATTGTTTCTCAACTTCTTGGTCTTAGAATTCCTTTACACTCTTAAAATTGATCCAGGATATCATAGACTTGTTTGTTTGTTTGTTTAATCTGTAGGTTATATACCTAATTTTTAGATTAAAATTTAAGTTGCTCTAAAATAAACTTACTAGATATGATATATGCTTTAATAAATAGCTATGACTTCCAAAACAAAGAATAATGAAATGAGCAACGCAGTGTTAATGTCTGTAACATCTAAGTGCTTTTTTTTAAATTTAATTTTTATTTATTTCTTGGGTAGAGACAGCCAGAAATTGAGAGGAAGGGGGAGAGAGGGAGACAGAGAGACACCCGCAGCCCTGCAACCACTTGTGAAGCTTTCCCCCTGCGGGTGGGGGTTGGGGGCTTGAACCTGGGTCCTTGCGCACTGTAACATGTGCGTTCAACCAGGTGCACCACCACCCGGCCCCTCTGAGTGCTTCAAGAGAAAATTCTCATCTTTTTTTTTTTTTTTTTTTTTTTTTTACCAGAGCACTACTCAGCTCTGGCTTATAGCAGTGTGGGGGATTGAACCTGGGACTTGAGAGCTTCAGGCATGAAAGTCTCTTTTCATAAACATTATGCTATACCCCCACCCATGAAAATTCTCATCTTGAGCATTCATTTCTTGAAAGATTTATTTATTAAATGGAAAGACCAGAGAACTGCACCCTGGCAAATGCAGTGCTGGGAATTGAACTTGGAACCTCTTGCTCTTCTGTTTAATACTCTAGCCACCTCCCAACCCACTATTTTTTTTTTTTTTTTTTCTGTATACCACATGTGAATGGCATCATATAGTACTCTGGTTTATTTAACTAAGCATAATGTATCTTTTTAAGATTTTATTTATTTAGTCATGAAGAAGATAGGCGGAGAGAAAGAACCAGCCATCACTCTGGTACATGTGCTGCTGGTGGTTGAACTTGGGACCTCATGCTAGAGGGTCCAGTGCTTTTAACATTTAATTTATATATTTAATGAGAGAGACAGAGAGAAAGACCAGTACATTGTCAGCTCTGATTTCTGGTGATGCTGGGGATTGAATCTGGGGCCTCAGAGCCTTGGGCATGAATGTTTTATTTTATTTTATTATTGTTGTAGTTATTGTTGTTACTGATGTTGTTGTGTGATAGGACGGAGAGAAATGGAGAGAGAAGACAGAGGAGGGAAAGGATAGACACACCTGTAGACTTGCTTTACTACCTGTGAAGCCACCCCCCTGCAGGTGGGGAACCTGGGGGCTCAAACCAAGATCTTTATGCAGGTACTTGAGCTTCGCTTCAGCCATGTGCTTAACCCACCCTGCTACCCCCACCCTGGCCATGAATATGTTTTTGCATAACCATTATGCTATCTCTCCAGTCCCCAGAGGCTAGATTTCATTCTAGGGTAGGGACGAGTGTTAGAAGTGGTCTGGAAGGTGGCCCAGTGGATGGGATGTTGGACTTTTAAGCATGAGTTCCTGAGTTCAATCCCCGGCGGCACATATAGCAGAGTGAATGTTTTTCTCTCTTTCTCACAATAAAATAAATCTTAAACAAACAAACAAAACAAAAACTGGCACCAGGTAAGTCAAGGACCTCTATCCCACAGCCCACAGTGGGAGTTCAGATGGGACAGGGAAAACACCTTGGCTGCAAAGGGCTTCCAGATGTGTCCAATGTGCTTTGAAATAGACCCTCATAAAGGGACACCGAGGGTCCAGTGCTTTATGTACTGCTCCAGCTCCCAAGACCACCTAAGCATATGGGTGTGCATAGAAGGGTTTCATCTAGTTTAAAACTGAGTAGTATTCCATTGTGTATGTAAACCAACTCTTTGGTTCATTCATCTGTTAGTGGGCACTTAGGTTATTTCCAGTTCTTTGTGATGGTAAATCATGCTGCAGTAAACATGGATTTGCATTTGCTTCTCTGAATTAGAGAGAGAGAGATGAAAACACTACTGCCATTTATGATCGACTTATTTTTGTCCTGTTTCTCATGAGGTGCCAGGGATCAAACCCAGGGTTCCACTTGAGTACTCAGCTGCTGAGGCACCTTAGCATCTCAGTTTTTAATTATTCAGCTTTATGAGTTCTTTGTTCTTTGCATATTTCCTCTGTTGATGTGCCAGTATTTTCTTCCATTCAGTTTGTAGGGTGCCTTTCCATTCTGATGCAAGTTTTTTTAGTTGAATAAAGACTCATGCTTAGGTCTTTCTTGCTAGTGGAGTATTTCAGGAAGTATGGCACGTATGTTTCCTTCATGTATTGTCATGTATTGTTTCAGGCAGATGTATTGACATTTTGTCTTATGAAACTTAAAAATTGCATGCTTTAGCATTATTGTCAATTTCATCAGAATGTGTAACTATTAGGGAGTTGTCATCTTTTCAGGGATGAATTCAAAGTTTTTCCAAAAATCTCAAGTGAAAGTTTGCATTTTGTAGCCTTTCTCACTGGCAGCAAATTCTCTTGTTTTCCTTGAAAAGTACCTGTTCAGTTGTGTTCATTTCAGAAAAATCAATCAATCAAACAAATTAAAAAAAGACAGCCAAATATCCTTGCCTTGTTTTCTTTTTTTAATATTTATTTATTTTCCCTTTTATTGCCTTTGTTTTTTATTGTTGTTGTTAATTGGTGTCGTTGTTAGATAGGACAGAGAGAAGTGGAGAGAGGAGGGGAAGACAGAGAGAGGGAGAGAAAGACAGACACCTGCAGACCTGCTTCACCGCCTGTGAAGCGACTCCCCTGCAGGTGGGGAGCCGGGGGCTCGAACCGGGATTCTTACGCAGGTCCTTGCGCTTTGCGCTACGTGCGCTTAACCCGCTGCGCTACCGCTCGACTCTCTTCTTTTTTTAAACAAAGAAACAACCCATGTATTCATTTGTTCTATCAAGCCATAATCAAGCTATGTGAGGAACTGAGTCAGAAATAATTGTTTTAAGTAGCTTTCAAGTTTATCCACTATGCACTTTGTAAGCTTCTCTTCTTTTTAAATTTTATTTGCTTTAATGAGAGATACAGAGAAAGACGAGAGAGACATAGCCAGTGTGCTACTCAATTCTGGTTTATGGTGGTGCTAGGGATTGAATCTGAGACCTCAGAGCCTCAGACAAGAGAGTCTTTTGCATTATCATTATGCTGTCTCCCCAGCCCTGTAAGCATCTCTCTCTCTCTCTTCTTCTTCTTCTTTTAATATTTTGAGTTTTTCAATTTGTCTTAATTTCAGTGACTTGCCTGTCACTCTTTCTGAAAGGTATTAGATAAAAATAATAGTCATAATAAAAACCAGCTTGTTCAGGTTATAAAGAACAGTGTTACAAGTACTCTTTCTCAGGATAGCCATCAGCTGCACGGTTCTTTAAGGATACTTCACAGTTGGTTATAGTGCATGTTATTACAAAGACTTGTACTCAAGAATGAAGATTTAATAAAATAAATCACCTTAGGAAACATGCTTTATCAAGGCCAGTGTTAAATGAGACTTTTTTTTAAATATTTATTTCTTTATTCCCTTTTTGTTGTCCTTGTTGTTTTATTATTGTAGTTATTATTGTTGTTGTTATTAATGTTGTCGTTGTTGGATAGGGCAGAGAGAAATGGAGAGAGGAGGGGAAGACATAGAGGGGAAGAGAAAGATAGACACCTGCAGACCTGCTTCACCACCTATGAAGCAACGCCCATACAGGTGGGGAGCCGGGGCTCGAACCGGGGTTCTTATGCTGGTCCTTGTGCTTTGCGCCACGTGCGCTTAACCCGCTGTGTTACCGCCCGACTCCCTAAATGAGACTTTTGACTGCAGCGACACAGTACAGTTTAGTGGGACTGCTTTCTTGACACTGATGGACTTACTCTGCCCAGCATGCTTTCCATGACATTAGTGCAGATATCAACACAGTGAGAGACAAATAATGTCTTGGAGTTATTAATTGGAAAATAATGTTGACTGGTTAGGGGAAAAAGAAAATAATGTTGATCTAAGGAATTCCCTGACAGTTGATTCAGGGACATAACTCCCTACACCCACAAAGGACCATATACTGAGAACTACTATTTAGAACTTAAAATATAGCTGTGAATATATGTTCACATGATATATATATATATATATATATATATATATATATATATATATATACACACACACACACATACATACATACAGGTCTGTCATGTTTATTGCAAAAGCTCTTATTATTTGTTTTTAAAACCTGTTGTAAGATTTTAGAATTTAAACATTAAATTTTTGTATAGATTCTCTTTTTTTTCCTTTAGGAATTTTTTACCCTTTTAAAAAAGACTGATGGCAGTGGCATAGCAGGTTAAGCGCACATTAGTACTAAGCTCAAGGACCCAAGCAAGGATCCCAGCTTGAGCCTCCCTGTTCCCCCCAACTGTGAGGGGTGTGGGGGGGTGGTCACTTCACAAGTGGTGAAACAGGTCTGCAGGTATCTCTCTCTGTCTTCCCCTCTCAATTTCTCTCGTCTTATCCAAAAAGTTAATTAATTAATTAATTAATTAAATTTTAAAAATGGCCATAGCAATAGTGAATTCATAGTGCAGGCACCAAGCCGTAGTGATTATGGAGGCAAAAGAAAAAAAAAGACTGATTAAGTGTTTTTTCTCTCTCTGTGTCTCTCTCTCTCTCTCCCCCTCTCCCTCTCCCTCTCCCTCTCCCTCTCCCTCTCCCTCTCCCTCTCCCTCTCCCTCTTTCCCCTACCCTTTCTCTCTCTCTCTCCATAGTATCACTCTACTTTATGTGAAATTGAGGAGTCAACCTCATGCTTGCTAGACGAGTGCTCTAGCCACTCACTGCAGTCTCTCCAGGCTCAGGATTCCTTTCTTTTTGAGGGATTTGTTGTTGTTTGTGTGTTTTATCTACCCTTCTTTGTACTCTCTCCATTCTAAGAATATGTAAATATATTTACCTTTGTACTCGCTCCATTCTAAGAATATGTAAATATATTTACCTAATTCTCTTTTCTGTTTTTTTTTTTTATATAAATGATTGTGCTTCAAGTTCAGACTTAAAAAAATCTTCTTATCTATTTATTATTGGATAGAGACAGAAATGGAGAGGAGAAGTGGAAGGAGAGAGATAACCCACAGCCCTTCCTCGCCTCTTCTGAAGCTCTCCCCACTGTGGTTGGCAACCAGGGGCTTGAATACAGGGTCTTGTGCATTGTAATGTGAGCAGATAATCAGGTGTGCTACTGCCTGGCCCCTCTTTTAGTCCTTAATTATTGATATTTTACCTGTCTATTTGAATATACATGTATATATATGGCCCTTTTTTTTTTTTTTTTTTTTTTTTTTTTTTTTTTTTTACCAGAGCACTGCTCAGCTCTGGCTTATGGTAGTGTGTGCAGGGGATTGAACCTGGGGCTTTTGGAGCCTAAAGAGAGTCTCTTTGCATAACCATTATGTTATCTACTTCCCGCCCTCGAATATATTTTTAACAAGAATGGGGCTTATCAGGAAGAGTTTATTAACACTTTTAGTACTTGTTCTGGCATGAACTTCAGGTAACTTTTAATATGAATTTTCAACAAAAGTCAATTTTTCTTATTTTTACTGTTTCTCTACTTGCCAGGACTGGACTGGTCTGAAGAGAGTGGAGAGGAACTGGAAGACTCAGAGCAGGCCTCACCATACCAGGTCGCATGGTCCATCCGAGAAACCCTCAGATTTGAAAGAAATGCGTAAGACTTTTTCTTTTTTGTTTCTTTCCCCTTTCCCTCTCTTAGTCTCTAGTGTATTTAACTTATGTCTTCATGGCGGGCGTGGCGTGGGGTGGGGAAGAGCATCACAGGCACGTGTGATGCCTATGCTTTAGAGTTCAAGGCTTTATCTACCTGCTAGGCTTCTGTCTTGTGTTTTAAATTACAGATAGAAAAACTTTTATTCCAATTTCTTCTTGGAAGCTTCGTGAGTGGTAAAGCAGTGCTATAAGTGTCTGTCTCTCCTTCTCTATATCCTTCTTCCCGCTCGATTTCTGTCTCTATTCAAAATAAGTAAATAAGATATTTAAAATAAATATTTACAAAAGAAATGCTGCTGTCTCAGTCATAAAGCTGTTCTTTTAGATCATCCTCTAGAAAATTCATTGTATTACTGATAACCCTGCTGGAATTTATTATTGTCACTTTTTGTTGTTTATTTTCACCAGAGCACTGCTCAGCTAGCTAATGGTGTTGCCTGGGTTTGAATAGGGGTCCCCATGTGGAGGCTGGGGCCGTGAACTGGGATCCTCACACGGTCATCTTTTGATGGGCAGTGCTGGTTTTTATTTGAAGTGTTAGTGTATTTAAATTTAATATAATTATTGATAATATTGTTTAAATCTAACTTTTTTTTGCTTCTTTTCTATTTGTCCTATCTGATATTTTTCTTTTTATTCTTATTATTTAATTTTATTTTTTATTACATTTATTCCCATTTGTTGCCCTTGTTGTTTTATTGTTGTAATGATTATTATTGATGTCGTCAGTGTTGGATAGGACAGAGAGAAATGGAGAGAGGAGGGGAAGTCAGAGAGGGAGACAGAAAGACAGACACCAACAGACCTGTTTCACCACTTGGGAAGCGACTCCCCTCAGGTGGGGAGCCAGGGACTCGAACTGGGATTCTTACTCCGGTCCTTGTGCTTTGCGCGATTAGCGCTTAACCCACTGCCCTACCGCGTGACTCCCCTTTTTATTATTTTTATGATTCCATTTTATTTCCTTTCTTGGTTTATTAGCTGTAGTTCTTTACTATGTTTTTATGCTTTAGGCCTTATAATATACGTCTTTAATTGTCACAGCCTTACCTCTAAGATTTATGAAATTCATTTAATGGGGGCTGGGTGGTGGCACACCTGGTTGAGCACACATGTTACAATTCACAAGGACCCAGGTTTGAGCCCCCAGTCCCCACTTGCAGGCGGAAAGCTTGAGAGTGGTGAAGCAGTGTTGCAAGTGTCTGTCTCTCTTCCTCTTCCTGTCACCTCCTTCCCCCTCAGTTTCTGGCTGTCTCTATCCAATAAATAATAAAGATAATAAAAAAAAAGTCATTTAATAGTATATTTCCATTCCCTTTCCTAGTTTTTGTTTGCTGTTATAATTCCTTTCACATTTATTTTTGTCTTTTTTAGCAAGCTTTTAAAATCTTTTAAAATCTTTTTTAAGATTTTAAAACCAAAAAAATAGGCTTTATCTCATTTATAACTAAGATGAGGAAAAGGGGGTAATTTCATCATTTTTAATAATTGAGTGGTGTTTCTATTATGTATATATGCCACAACTTTCTCAGCTACCCATCTGTTGTTAGACACTTAAGCTTCCAGGTTTTGGCTATTAGAAGTTGTGCTATATAATGGCTGTGCAAAGAGACTCTCATGCCTGAAGCTCTAAAGTCCCAGTTTCAATTCCCTGCACCACCGTAAGCCAAAGATGAACAGTGTTCTGGTAAAAAAAAAAAAAAAAGTGCTGCTGTGGATATAAATATACACAGATCTTTTTGGATGTGTGTGATGGGTTCCTTAGGATGTATCCCTAGGAGAGGAATTGCAGGATCGTAGGGTAGGTCTGCTTCTAGCCTTCTGAGAGTTCTCCAGTCTGCTCTCCACATGGGTTGGGCCAATTTACATTCCCACCAGCAGTGCAAGAAGGTTCCTTTGTCCCCACAACCTCTCCAGCATTTGTTCTGATGTGTGACATTCTCACAGGGGTGAAGTGGTACCTCATTGTCTTTATTTGCATTTCTCTCACAATCACTGACTTGCAGCATTTTTTTCATGTCTGTTGGCCTTTTGCATCTCTTCTTTGGTGAATTATCTTAAGTATTTTTTTTAAATTTTTAAAAAAATATTTATTTTATTTATTTATTCCCTTTTGTTGCCCTTGTTGTTTTATTGTTGTAGTTATTATTGTTGTTGTCATTGTTGGATAGGACAGAGAGAAATGGAGAGAGGAAGGGAAGACAGAGAGGAGGAGAGAAAGATAGACACCTGCAGACCTGCTTCACCGCCTGTGAAGCGACTCCCCTGCAGGTGGGGAGCCGGGGTTCGAACCGGGATCCTTATGTCGGTCCTTGTGCTTTGCGCCACCTGCACTTAACCCGCTGCGCTAGCCCGACTCCCTATCTTAAGTATTTTTTTAAAAATATATTTCATTTGTTTTATTTTAATGAAAGAGAGAAATCAGCTTTGGTTTACTGTGGTGTAGTGAGTGGGTTTGTGTGCATGTATGTTTATAGAAGCCTTTAAGACAAATATTTTAAAGTACCTACATAATTGGTTTTTTTTTAATATTTATTTATTATTAGATAGAGACAGAGAATTTGAGAGGGAAGGGGGACGTAGAGGGACAGAGACAGAGAGACACCTGCATCCCTGCTCCACCACTCATGAAGCTTCCCCTCTGCAGGTGGAGTCCGCAGGTCCTTGAGCTTCACCACCACATGCACTTAACCCGCTGCGCTACCACCCGGTGCTGCGTGTGTGTCGTGTCCCCCCCCCCTCCCCCTGCGCTTTTGAACCTTTTAACCTTTGTGATAAACTCTGCTAACGAACCATAACACTCTTACTGTGTCCAGATGTGTCCTCAACATCTTTTTCAGCAGAGCACTCCAGCTGGGATCACCCATCAATATTAGTATAATGATAGAAAAAAAACCTGTGTGATTCTTGATAAAAGAAATGCTGTTTAGGATATGTCCTGTTTGATAAAGATAACTGTGGCATGACTGATCCTTACATTCAAAAATCACTAAATGGCTAGCAAGAAAAGTGTACTTAGAAACCAGTATACTTAAGCGGCCAAGTCTTTGATAATGCGCTGTTAGAATTCACTGCTGTGGGAGTCGGGCAGTAGCGCAGCAGATTAAGCGTACATGGCGCAAAGCGCAAGGACCAGCATAAGGATCCTGGTTCGAGTCCCCGGCTCCACACCTACAAGGGAGTTGCTTCACAAGCGGTGAAGCAGGTCTGCAGGTGTCTGTCTTTCTCTCCCTCTCTCTGTCTTCCCCTCCTCTCTCCATTTCTCTCTGTCCTAACAACGACGACATCAATAACTACAACAACAACAACAAAAGGGAAAATAAATAAATAAATAAATATAAAAAAAGATTGAAGAAATTCACTGCTGTGTTTCCGTTATGACCTGTCTTGTTGGATTATGCCGAGTGTCTCTTCATAACTCCCGTATCACTTACTCTAGTAAGAAAAGGTAAAGAAGTTATTTTCTTCCTGAGAATCCTATGTTACTTAAAATTTAGAAGACACTGATGCATGAAGTGTCTGTAATTATGACACGCTACCACGAAGGTCAAACTTGCAAAAGCCACCGGCATGTGTCTGCCACCCACCGCACTGACTTCCGGCTCTGCTGGAATTCTCCACCTCAGATTTGGTCAGGTGCTTTCATGCCGCAAGCTCTGACCCTCTGTATCCAAGCACCTTGCCTTTTTCTCTTCTCCTTTCTAACAGGAGCTGATTTTTACTTTTCTCCCTGTGTTTTCAGGTCAGATGATGACGATACAGGGAGTAGGAACTCCAGGGTGACCCAACTTTGCACTTACTTCCAGCAGAAATACAAGCACCTCTGCCGCCTGGAGCGGGCAGAATCTCGTCAAAAGAAATGCCGGTACACGTTTAGGAAAGCCTTGCTGCAGGCGGCCAGTAGGGAGCCCGAGTGCACTGGTCAGCTAATTCAAGAACTGCAGAGGGCTGCTTGTAGTCGAACCAGGTGAGAACCCTAGGCAACCCCGTCCCTAAGGAATTTGTCTTGGTATGTTGCTGTTATTTTGAGGGTAGTAGACAGAGTGGATAGTGGGCATTTCAATCTGGTGCTAGTGCTCGGGTTAAGCTTTACACAGATGGCAAAGTAATAGAGCCAGGAACTGATTGTCAAATCAGCACCTATAGTCAGCATTACTGTAGTCTTGCTAGAGGTTGATTAACACTTACTCAGTAAAGTACAAGCACTTAGAGATTTCATGTCACTATTATGTATAATGTTTCAGAGTTTTTACTTTTATTATTTAAAATTCTTTTCCCATGTACTTCCTTCCTCTCTCTCTCCCTTTCTTTATTTTCTTCTTTTTCTTTCTTTCTTTCCGTCTCTCTATTTTTTTTACTACTAGAGTCATCACTGGGGTTGGGTGCCTGCACGACGAAACACTGAACCTGGTGCCTTTTTCCCTCCTGACAGAGGGGGAGAGAAAAGGCTGCAGCCTGTTCCAGTTGTGGTGAAATTTCTACTCTACAGGTGGGGACCAGAGTTTGAACCCAGGTTCTCATGCACAGTAACACATGCACTCTGCTGGCTCTGGAACCACCTGGCCCCCTTTCTCATGTATTTTTCTCTTGAGTATTTACACTATAGAATTCTAGTTTTTTATTTTATTGAGCTTTCTTTCTTTTTTTTTCAGACCAGAACACTGCTAAGTTCTGGCTTATGTTGGGGCTGGGGATTAAACCTGGGACCTCAGAGCCTCAGGCTTGAAAGGCTTTTACATAACCATTATGCTGTTTCCCCAGCCCATATTTTAATTGAATTTTCTTGGGGAGTGGGGGCTGGTGCTTACAATGCAGACAGTTGCTTGTACAGTATTTAGAAAAATAAAGACAGGAGAAATCTCTAAAATATCACCATTCACAAAACAAGAATATACACTATGCACTTTTAATTAATTTTTCTCTGTGTGTCCACTGAATCATGTGCTTGTGTAAAATTACAAAACTGAGATCCTGTTACATGTTTTTATTTCCTGCTTTTTTTTATTGAGTTATGACCCTTTCCTCATTGATTTTTTTTTTTAATGTGTGCCTTTTTTAAAAAAAATTTACTTTCCCTTTTGTTGCCCTTGTTGTCTGTTGTTGTTGTAGTTATTGTTGTTGTTATTGATGTCGTCATTGTTAGATAGGACAGAGAGAAATGGAGAGGGGAAGGGAAGACAGAGAGGAAGAGAGAAAGATAGACACCTGAAGACCTGCTTCACTGCCTGTGAAGCTACCCCCCTGCAGGTGGGTAGCTGGGGACTTGAACTGGGATACTTAAGCCGGTCCTTGTGCTTTGTGCCACACGTGCTTAACCTACTGCACTACCGCCCGACTCCCTAAAGTGTGCCTTTTAGTGACTTCATAATACAGATGTCAATTCCTAGAATTTTTACATTTTATGTATATATTTAAGCAAAACCAGATCTGTACTAATTTAAGTTGTTCATTTTCCCTTAAAATATATGTCATAACCATTTATCTGTTCATAGTTTATATTGAAAGCATGATTTAGTACGTTATTTAATGTAAATCCATATGTTGAAAATGGAGGCTTCAGAGACATCGTAATGGTTATGCAAGAAGTCTTTCATGGCTGAGAAGCTCTGAGGTCCCAGTTTCACTTTCCAGCACCAATGTAAGCCAGAGCTGAGCAGTGTTCTGGTTGGTGTCTCCCTCTCCTGTGCTCTCTCCCCACCTTATTAAAGTAAATAAAATATGTATATGAAAAAACAACAGCAAAAAAGAAAGCCAAGTGTAGATTAGCTGATCCTTCAGTGATGAAATTTCTTCAGGGTCAGTGGTAGAAAATATATATGTATATCTTACCATGTGTGAGGCCCTGCATTCAATCCCTAGCAGCACTTGGGAGCACTGTGGGTAGTGCCAGGGAAGCTTTGTGGAGGATGAAGTGGTGTTTAAGTGTCTTTCCCTCTTCTCTCTCTGTCTTTCTTCTCTCCCTCTCTCCCTCTCTCTCAAAGGACATAGGCTGGGGGAGATAGCTTAGAAGTCTGACCCAATGCACAGGACCCTTGGTTCTCTTCCCTGGTGTCACACAAAGAAAAAAGGAATTAAAGCTTCAAATTGAGTTTAAAAATTTCAAAACTATCAATATTTTTTATGAGAGAGTGAAATAAAGTGTTAATATGACATATTTGCTGCTGGGAATTGAAGGCCAGACCATGTGCTTGCAAGTCAAGCTGTCATCCCAATGCATCTCCCTACTGGCCAGAACATCTTATTCTAATTAATTTTTAAAATTTCGTAGGCTTAGCTCTTTATTGAATTTGTTATCTTATCCTTTCTGCTTATGATTTTTTTCAGATAACAATTTTGAATGTGTTTAAGTGTATTCATTTGAGTTTATACATGTTAGGAGTTTATATAGCAATTTTAACTCTAGGCGGTAGAGTTATCGACAAATTAAAGGTAAAAAAAATACTTAACTCTGTATTCTGATTTTCTTTTTTTTTAAAATTTTTTAAGAAAGGATTAGTGAACAAAAACATAAGGTAGAAGGGGTACAACTCCACACAATTCCCACCACCCAATCCCCATAATCCCCCCCCCCCCCCCCATGGTAGCTTTCCCATTCTCTAGCCCTCTGGGAGCATGGACCCAGGGTCGTTGAGGGTTGCAGAAGGTAGAAGGTCTGGCTTCTGTAATTGCTTCCCCTGTATTCTGATTTTCTATAGTGAGCATATGTTTCAAGGAATAAAGAGTTGAAAACAAACTTTTCCTCTACATATTGAGCATATTTCCTACGCAGCTAGAAATTTAGATTTTTTAAAATGAGTAATAAAGTTATTTAATAATAACTGGCAAGATTGTGAAATAAGAGTGGTACAGTTTTACACAGCTCCCACCACCAGAGTTCCATATCCTTGAGAGCTTGTTTGGAGGTTCTAGCAGGGGAGCACAGCTACTCATACACCCTTCACTGAAGACTGGTCCATCTCTATTTGGGGAAGGCGCACAGCTTCGGGAGGGAAGCACATGGAGTGATGAGGGAAGAAGGGGGCACCCGCCTAGCCAGCCAGATCAGACGAATCAACCCTGGCGATCAATGGGGTGACAGATGTCGCAGCCAGATCGCCCTCACATCCCAGAGTTCCGTATCCTATCCCCTCCGTTGGAAGTTTCCCTGTTGTTGATCTTTCTGGGAGTACGGACCAAAGATCATTTTAAATTAATTTGTTAGAGAGAGGCAGACACTAGAGCACTGCTCAACTCTGGCCTGTGCAGTACTGGAGGTTGAAACTAATACCTCAGGTGTGCACCTCCGGTATGGCCCTTGGGCTATCTCTCAAGCCCCTATATTTTCTGAAGTTTCATTTTAGTTGTGTATATTTTGGTTTTTGCTATGTTTGTTAAAATAAAATAACCTAATTTTCATTTGGGCATTTGGAAAAGATACCATGCCCTTAAGGATTTTTGCTTTTGTCTTTTTTTTTTTTTTTGCCTCCAGGGTTATCACTGGGGCTCAGTGCCAGCACTATGAATCCCCTGCTTCTGGAGGTTATTTTTCCCATGTTGTTACCCTTGTTGTGGTGGTTGTTATTGTTGTTATAACTGTTGTTGTTATATATAGCAGAGAGAAATGGAGACAGGAAAGATAGACCTACTTGCAGACCTACTTCACCTTTTGTGAAGTGACCTCCCTGAAGAGAGGGGGAGCCGGGGGCTCAAACCATGATCTTTCCACCGGTCCCAGCACTTTGCATCATGTGCGTTTAACCTACTATGCTACTGGCCAGCCCCCACTGTTGTCATTTTTAAAGTTGTTGGAAAGTATGTATATCTGATATCCTATACGTAATGACTACAGCCTGCGGAACTTCCCTTTTTATTGGGGGGTTAATAGTTTACAATACAATTGTTGATGCATGAGTTTAACTTATCTCTCCCTGCATATAATTTATCCCACCCCCAGCTTCGGTCCATTACCACCATCATGCATCCAGGGCCTCAGTGGCCTGTCCATCTCCATCCTTTTCCCCAGAGTCCTCTGCTATGGTGCAGTACATAGACCAGTCTGTAGATCTTCATGTGCTTACCTGTGCCATCATGGGATCTTCTATGGGATCCCCCATTGTGCTCTGTACTCTGGTTCGTCACTGAATTGTTCTATTTTTTTTTAAATTTCTTTATTGGGGAATTAATGCTTTACATTCAACAGTAAATATAATAGTTTGTACATGCATAACATTTCTCAGTTTTCCATACAACCCCCACTAGGTCCTCTGTCATCCTTCTTGGACCTGTATTCTCCACACCCACCCACCTCAGAGTCTTTTACTTTGCTGTGATACACCAATTCCTTTTCAGGTTCTACTTGTGTTTTGTTTTTCTGATCTTGTTTTTCAACTTCTGCCTGAGAGTGAGATCATCCCATATTCATCCTTCCGTTTCTGACTTATTTCACTTAACATGAATTTTTCAAGGTCCCTCCAAGATCGGCTGAAAACAGTGAAGTCACCATTTTTTACAGCTGAGTAGTATTCCATTGTGTATATATACCACAACTTGCTCAGCCACTCATCTGTTGTTGGACACCTGGGTTGCTTCCAGGTTTTGGCTATTACAAATTGTGCTGCCAAGAACATATGTGTACACAAATCTTTTTGGATGTTTTTGAATTGTTCTATTTGTATTAATGAGAAAGATACAGAGAGAAGGCTATAGAGAGAGTGACCAGAACGATGCTCAACTCTGGCTGATGCAGGTGCTAGGGATTGAACCAGGTACCTCATAGCCTCAAGTATGAAAATCTCTTCCCAGTCCACTATACATTAATTTCTATGAGGGCAAGAACAATCTATTTTTTGTTCTTCTTTATTTCCTTTGTATTGCCCTTGTTGTTTTTATTGTTGTAGTTATTATTCTTGTTGTTATTGATGTCATCCTTGTTGGATAGGACAGAGAGATATGGAGAGAGGAGGGGAAGACAGGGAGGTGGAGAGAAAGATAGACACCTGCAGACCTGCTTCCACAACTGTGAAGCGACTCCCCTGCAAGTGGGGAGCCAGGGGCTCGAACCGGGATCCTTCTGCTGGTCCTTGCGCTTTGCGCCACTTGCACTTAACCCACTGTGGTACCACCCGACTCCCTACTTTCTGTTCTTAATTCTCCAGTGAATGATTGAATAGGATTGAACAAGTGAAGGTTTGTTCTTCATTTGTTGAAAGATTTCACTCAGTCTGGCATAGATGCTGTAATAATGCTATCTAACATTTATGTTGTATAATTGTGACAGACGCTTTAGTTTTGTGCTGCATGGGACATTGTATACACAGTCTACTGTATCATTACAGCTGTCAAAGACGTAAAAGACGTGAGTGGGATAATTGGCAAATTGGCTTTGTGTAGAAAACTGTATGGGTTTTCAATCAACAGAACCATTCTATCCCTTTTTTAAAACATTCTACAAAACACCTTTACATGACTACACCGTAATTAAGTATCACAAAACTCCATGATGAACTTTCAGTACAGTTCAAAAATTGATTTGATGTTGCTTGCTTATGTCATCCAAGGTTAGTAAGATGTTTGTCATCTAGTACATCTTTTCCCTGATAATCATCTGACAATGTGATGTCATCAGTTCTCCCTGCTTGATAGGTTCACATTTAATACTTTATGTTCACAAAAATTAGCTGATTGGCATGTGCAATGCCAGAGATTTAAAAATGATTTTTTAAAAAGTACTTTGATTGGGCAGGAGGAGACAGCATAATGGTTATGCAAACAGACTCATGCCTGAGGCTCCTAAGTCCCAGGTTCAATCCCCCCGCGCCACCATAAGCCTGAGCTGAGCAGTGCTCTGGTGTTTCTCTCTCTCTGCATCTCTCTCAAAAATAAAATTAATAAAAAAAATTTTTTTTTGATCATCATTGCATAGAAATTGAGAGGGGAGGAGGGGGATAGAGAGGGAGAGAGAGACACCTGCAGCCCTGCTTCACCACTCATGAAGCTTTTCCCCTGCAGGTGGAGACCAGGGGCTTGAACCAGGGTCCTTGTGCACTACAATGTGAACACTTAACCAGGTGTGTCACTGCCAGGCCCCCTAAAAAAGATTTTTAAAGATTTGCTATTATTTTAGAAATTAAAGCCTGAATGACTTTCTCCTAATACTCTTTAATATAGTTTAGATATAAATTGAATATAGGGGCTGGGTGGTGGTACACCTGGTTGAGAACATACATTACAGTGCATGAGGACATGGATTCTTGGAGCCAGCAAGTTAGAATAAAGAGGGAAGGGATGTTACTTTTTTTTTTTTCGAATCACAGGAAAATGTTGCCCATACATGCAATTAAACTATTATTAGTATTATTTTATTATTACTAGTGATTTATATTGATTTTTATAAGATTATAAGATTACAGAATTTAAGTGAAATAAGTAGAAACAGAAGGATGAATATGGGAAGATCTCACTCCCAGGCAGAATTTGAAAAACAAGATTTAAAAAAAAAAAAAACACAAGTAGAACCTGAAATAGAATTGGCGTATCGCACCAAAGTAAAAGACTCTGGGGTGGGTGGGTGGGTGGGGAGAATACAGGAAGGATGACAGGACCTAGTGGGGTTGTATTGTTGTATGGGAAACTGGGGAATGTTGTTATGCATGTACAAACTATTGTATTTACTCTTGAATGTGAAACATTAATTCCCCAATAAAGAAATTAAAAAAAAAAAAGATTACAGAGTAAGGGGCTGAGCAGTAGCACACCGGGTTGAGTGCAGATGTTACCATGCCTAAAGACCTGGGCTCATGCCCCAGTCCTCACCTGCAGGCGGACATTTCACAAGCTGTAAAGCAAGTGCTGCAGGTGTCTCCCTTCCCCTCCCTCTCTCAATTTCTGTTTGTGCTATCAAAGAAAAAGAAGAGGGAAAAAAAGCCTGCTGGAAGCAGTGGCTACATCTCACCAGCACCAAGCCCCAGTGATCACACCCTTCACACACACACACAGCTATGAGGTGGAATCTCACTGTGGTTTTAATTTGTATCTTTCTAATGACAGATGACAATAGAGCATTTTAGAAAACTGTCTTCAGATCTTTAGCCCAATTTATTGGCTTATTCCCCCCCCCCTTTGTTGAATTATATGATGTCTTTATAGATGTCTGATAGCAGTCACTTGTCAAATGTGTGATGTGTAACTACCTTCTCCCAATTACTGGGTTGTCTGTTGATCTCCTTGTATAGTTAGCTTTTGATGTCCAGAAGCCTTTTAAGTTTGATGTAGTCTCATTTATTCTTTATTTTCACGTGCTCATGTTGATTGAGCCTCCAAATATATCTTTGATGTTAAGGCCCTAAAGAGTCTCATCAAATAGATTCAATTTTTAAATAAGATTAAGTATTTTAATTTGTGTGAAGTGAAAATTGCCTTTAATGAAAGATGAAATTGTACATAGAAAGTTTTAAAATATATGTCCAGTAGTGTATTTTGGAAAATGATAATCATTTCTGTATGACAGTATTCCCTTCCTCATGTATTAGATGGCTTTTGTTTTTGTTTGTTTTTACAGATTAGCTTGATGTCACTAAAATCTTATGCTGATGATAATTGTAGTGATTAATAACCATTGACTGGTTACACTATGCCTTACTGTATGCTGTATATAACTATACACACACACACACACACACACACACACACATATCTTGATGCCTAAAGATCTTGGTAGCTAGTAAGAGATAGAGCTGAGACTTGGAACAATGTCTCTAGTCTCTGGTCTTGTCCCATATTATTTATTGCACTTTCATTGTCTCTGTGAAACACAGGGAACCACTTAAAAAAAAATAACTAGGGGGGCTGGGTGGTGGCACAACGGATTAAGTGCACATAGTGCAAAGTACAAGGACCCCACACAATGATCATGATTTGAGCTCCTGACTCCCCACTGGCAGGTGAGACACCTCACAAGTGGTAAAGCAGGACTTCAGGTGTCTGTCTTTCTCCCTCTCTATCCCCCCCCCCATCTCTATCAGTTTCTCTCTGTCTGATTCAATAAAATGGAGAAAATGGCCACCAGGAGCAGTGAGTTTGTGTGTTGGCACCAAGCACCAGCAATAACACCGGGGGCAAATGATAATAACTAAGATGCTGAGAAGGTAGCTAGCTCAGTGACTAGACCATGTTCTTTGTAAACCTGAGGTTCCAGATTTGATCCAGGGCAGCACTCTCATCTCACTATCTTTTGATAGATAGTTATATATTGGCCTTTTTAGCAATAAAACAGGTAAGTGTAGTAAAAAAAAAAAAATCTCTTACTATAATACTCTGTTAGTAGATTGGGGGAATATTTGAATGTTGTAATTCTATTGCACTTATTGAATGTTATCAATAGTGAAGTAGAATATTGCTATTACACTGTAAACAACATAATGTTGGGGCTGGGTGGTGGTGCACCTGGTTGAGTGCATATGTTACAGTGCACAAGGACCCAGGTTGAAGTCCGTGGTCCCCACCTACTGGGGGAAAGCTTTGCTAGAGGTGAAGCAGGGCTGCAGGTCTCCCTCTCTCTCTTTCTCTCTCTCTCTCTCTTCTGTCTCCCCCTACCATCTTGGATTCTGGCTGTCTATCCAATAAGATTTTTTTTTAAAATTATGGAGCCAGGTGGTAGTGCAGTGGGTTAAGTGCGCATGGCGCAAAGCGCAAGGACTGGCATAAGGATCCTGGTTCGAGTCCCCGGCTCCCCACCTGCAGAGGGGTCGCTTCACAAGCGGTGAAGCAGGTCTGCAGGTATCTATCTTTCTCTCCCCCCTCTGTTTTCCCCATCTCTCTCCATTTCTCTCTCTCCTATCCAACAACAACAAGAGTAACAAAATGGGGAAAATGGCCTCCAGGAGCAGTGGATTTGTGGTGCAGGCACCGAGCCCTAGCAATAATCCTGAAGGCAAAAAAAAAAAAAAAAAAAAAATTAAAAAGGCATAATGTTGAAATGTACAATATCGAAAATAGTGCCCTGAATCCTTAAATCGTTTATGTAAAATTCTTCTTCTTTTCTTTCTTAGCATAAGCCGGACCAAGTTGAGGGAGGTGGAGCCAGCAGCTTGCAGTGGGACAGTGAAGGGTGAACAGTGCACTAACAAAGCCCTTCCATTCACCAGACATTGTTTCCAACGTATCCTCTTAACTAAGTGTCCTGCAAAACCAGGGACAGATCGGGATGATGTACTTCATTCTTTGTTGTTGTTTTGAGAGAGGAAGAGAGGGAGCTCAAAGGACTCCTTCATCACTGCTGGAATTGTGCTTAGATTGTCCTTGTTGTTCTCATGTAGTGCCGGTGAGGAGGCCCAGAGCCTCATGCAAGGAAGATGCTAGAAGCACCGAGCAGTTTCTCTGGCCTCTGTGTAGTTCAGTCTCAAGTTGAGTGAATGACTTTTGAAATCTTAATTATCTAATGAAGTCCTGGATCTATTTTTCCCCCTATTTATATCATTGTGATTGTTAAATTGGAACACCTGAAGTGAAACTCAGCATATAGCAAGTTCTCCCAGTGACTGTCACTAAGTTAGGTTTCATGATTTGAAGTTGTAAGTAGCTTCTAAAATACTGTTTTTGGGGAAAAAAAAAGAAAAATCAAACTATAGTTTCAAAAGTTGATTTTTAGCCCTCCAATCTAATTATGCAGTTTCATTGTACCTTTTGCTGTAAGATTAATTGAGTACAAAGGTGATTTGAGCTTCACAAGTGGTTAAGCAGTGCTGTGGGTGTCTCTGTCTGTGACCCTCTCTATCTCCCCCTCCCCTCTCAATTTCTGACTGTCTCTATCCAATAAATAAAGATAATAAAAAATTTTGGAGATATAAAGTTGATATTCTAATTTTAATGAAAAGTTTTAATTTTAAAGTAACATTTCTTAAGGTTGAAGTTTAAATTTGGTGTTGGAAATGTTAAGTCCAACTTCCTTTTTTTTCTAATTTTTTTATATTTATTTATCCATTTTCCCTTTGTTTTTGCCCTTGTTTTATTGTAGTGATTATTGTTGTTGTTGATGTCATTGTTGTTGGATAGGACAGAGAGAAATGGAGAGAGGAGGGGAAGACAGAGATGGGGAGAGAAAAATAGACACCTGCAGACCTGCTTCACCGCTTCTGAAGTGATTCCCCTGCAGGCGGGGGGCTGGGGGCTTGAACTGGGATCCTCTCGCCAGTCCTTGTGATTTACGCCACCTGTGCTTAACCGCCTGACTCCCTAAGTCCAACTTCTGACTGGTAACTTTTAATATCTTTCAAAATGTGTTTGTTATTATTGGATAAATATTGTTTTTACAAAATTATAAAGTTTCAGGGGTATAGTTTCATACACATACAGAGCTTTCTCTTAAGAGAAAGTTGGCTTAGTTTTCACTGGCATAGAAATTTTTGAAAGAGGGGTCAGGGCAACGGCACACTGGCTTAAGCACACATAGTGTGGAGTGAAAGGACCTTCTCAGGAATGCTGGTTCGAGCCCCGGCTCCCCATCTGCATTGGGGGAGGGGTCACTTCACAAGCGGTGAAGCAGGTCTTCAGGTGTCTATCTTTATCTGTACCTGTCTTCCCCATCTCTCTCAATTTCTCTCAGTCCTATCCAAAAAAAAAAAAAAAATCAAAAAATGTCCTCCAAGAGCCATTTTGTAGTGCAGGCACAGTGCCCCGGTGATAACTCTGGAGGCCAAAAAATAAAGAAAAATTTCAAAGCTAGTGTCTTAGGAAGGTGATAATTTTTTCTCCATATAAACAATAAAAATGGCCTGTAGCACACTCCTTTCAGTATCAAGATATTCTCATATGTATCTTCTCATACATGAAGGGGGATAAAGCTGATCACTACGCTCCCACGTCAGTATTTGCTTTGATGCTTTAACCTCTGTAGATAATCAAATTTGTACTTATGAGGTACTAAATGGAAGAACCACATTTTATATAGAAATTGAAAAATACTTTCAGTGTATTTTATTCCTAACTGAAAAAACAACCAGACATCCTCTTGAACCGCTCTCAGCAGCTCTTCTCAAGTTGTACAGCCAAGTTTGCGGATGGACAGCAATGCGCTGTGCCCGTCTTTGACATTACACACCAGACACCTCTGTGTGAAGAACATGCCAAAAAAATGGTAAGTACGGCAACTGGGGAGACTGTTCAAGTTCAAGACTTGCATGTTGGAACTTCTGTCTTCTCTGTCTCTTTCATGTGATACTCTACCTCATGAAGTAATATAAAGCTTACAAAAGGTCTTTAAAAATAGCAAGTTGAGGTTTTTTAAGTAAACATCTTATTTAATTAATTAATTTTTTTTTTAACCAGAGCACTGCTCATCTCTGGCTTATGGTGGTGCGGGGGGTTGAACCTGGAACTTTGGAGCCTCTGGCATGAGAGTCTCTTTGCATAACCATTATGCTGTCTACTCCAGCCCAGTTTTTATGTTCTTGCAACAGAGAGACTTTCAGATTTTCATAGCAGCTCACAGTGGAAAGTATTTTGTATGTGGTAAATCATTGAAGCAAGTTTTATAAAACAATGCCTTTAGTATATGATATTTACTAGTCTGTTCTATTTCAACTTTTTTTTTAATGCTGACCATTACCGTGTGTGTGTGTGTGTGTGTGTGTGTGTGTGTGTGTGTGTGTGTGTGTGTGTGTGTTAAGATTTTTATTTGATTATGAGAAAGGAGGAGACAGAGAGAAGTAGATATCACACTGGTACATGTGCTGCCAGGGATTGAACTTGGGTCCTCATGTTTGAGAGTCCAGTGCTTTATCCTCTGCACCATCTCCTGGACCACACCGTGACCTTGTTTAAAAAAATAAAAACCGGGAGTCAGTAGCACAGTGGGTTAAGCGCACGTGGTGCAAAGCGCAAGGCCGGTGTAAGGATCCCAGTTTGAGACTCCGGCTCCCTACCTGCACGGGAGTCGCTTCACAGGCAGTGAAGCAGGTCTGCAGGTGTCTATCTTTCTCTCCTCCTATCTGTCTTCCCCTCCTCTCTCCATTTCTCTCTCTGTCCTATCCAACATCGACGACATTAACAATAGTAATAACTATAACAATAAAACAATAAGGGCAACAAAAGGGAATAAATAAATAAATAAATATTAAAAAAAAAAAAAAAAAAACCTTTTCCTGTGTCCGGGAGGTGGTGCAATGGCTAAGGCTCTAGACTCTCAAGCATGAGGTCCTGAGTTCGATCCCTGGCAGCACATGTAAAATCTCTAAAAAATATATATAAATAAATAAAAATAAAAAACAGAAACCTTTTTTAGTAGTCAGGCAGGTAGGACTGTGGTTTTGCTTAGGGCTTACAAACATGTGGTCCTCACTTTGATTCCTGGGAGCATATATGCCAAAGCAATGCTCTAGTCTGTCTGTCAGTCTCTTTTTCTCATCACTCATCTATTTCCCAAGGTCTTCCTTTAGCTCTCATTTGTCTTAGTTTTTTGTTTTTTATATATGAGAGTAATCAATCAATAAATCCAAAAAAGAAATCTGTTCTGGAACACATTTAGTAGTTATTTAGATATGGCCATTTTATTTGTTTCCCATCAGGGTTATTGCTGTGCCTGCACCATGAATCCACTGCTCCTGGTGGCCATTTTATTGGGTAGGACAGAGAGAAATTGAGGAAGGAGGGGGAGAAAGACAGACACCTGCAGACCTGCTTCACCGCCTGTGAATTGACCCTGCAGGTGGGGAGCTGGATGCTCCAACCAGGTCCTTGAGCTTTGTGCTATGTTGCACTTAGCCTGGTATGCCACCACCTGGCCCCCTGGCCATTTTATTTATTATCTATCCCTGTCATGCCTCTACTCTCATGTGTTTATTCTTTTCTCATCACTTATCTGTATATCCCAGGCTCTTCCTTTAGCTCTCATTTCTCTTGGTTTTTTTTTTTTTTTTTTTTTTTTTTTTTTTTTATGTATGATTCATTGAGTATCTTGGGTATTTGATAAAATTACATCCAGACAGCAATTTGTTTTCATAGTCCAGTATCATATAAGTTATAATTCAAAAGCCTGGCAAGTATTTACTTATGCATATATTGTATGAGAAAGAGAACACCAGAGTATCACTCTGGCCCATGTGAGGCTGGGGATTGCCATGTTATTTATTTATTTATTTATTTACACTAAAAGTCATTCCTTCTAGTCTATTTTAGAACCATTCACAGAATTTTCAGCATCATAGACAGTCTGATCTCAAATTTTACGCTGATGCTTATTTTTCTTTTTTTTTATATTTATTTTATTCCCTTTTGTTGCCCTTGTTGTTTTATTGTTGTAGTTATTGTTGTTGTTGGATAGGACAGAGAGAAATGGAGAGAGGAGGGGAAGACAGAGAGGAGGAGAGAAAGATAGACACCTGCAGACCTGCTTCACCGCCTGTGAAGCGACTCCCCTGCAGGTGGGGAGCCGGGGTTTGAACTGGGATCCTTATGTCGGTCCTTGTACTTTGCGCCACCTGCGCTTAACCCGCTGCGCTACAGCCCGACTCCCCATACGCTTATGCTTATTTTATATTTAAAAAAAATATTTTATTTTTGAGAGAGTTGCAGTGACAGACAGAGAAACACCAGAACACTGCTCAGCTCTGGTTTATGGTGGTGTAGGGGATTGAACCTGGGACTTTGGACCCTCAGGCATGAGAGTCTCTTTGCATAACCATTATGCTGTCTACCCCTGCCCTACAGCTTATGTTTATATCCCATCCTCCATTTAACAAAAACATGCCATACTTAATTATTTGCTACCTTTTTTGTTAAGTTTATGACATTTCTTCTAACCTAGAGTGAACTTCCAATCTATCCCTACCACTCAAAGTCCTACTTAATTTATTTGCTACCAGCATTACCTCTGGACTTCTTTGTTCCCAGAGGCTGCCATTCTCTCTCTCTCAGAGAAAACGCCTTTATCTCTTTTGACACGGAAGTGGCATGGAAGTGGCATGTCGGAAAAGGAAATGGCCAGGAGAGGGGGTGGAGAGAAGGAAAGATCCGAAGGTAGCGAGCTTCCATAGCAGCTGTTGTGGAAGTTCTAACCAGTGGGGATTAAACCAGTGCCATGCAGGCAGGGTGGGTCTCAGGCAAAACATGGATTATGTAAATAGACCACAGCATCAAGCAATGCAGGGGAGCTGGCGTAATGACCAGCAGTTGGGGGCTCAAATACAGGTCCTTGTGCCCGTTAACATGTGCTCTGCTGGGTGAGCCACCTTCTACCCCACCCACTTGCTGTGTGTTTTTTTTATTTTATTTTAGTTTTTACATCTTAACATTTATCAGTGACAGAAACATCATCCCTCTGCATGTGTCATGCTGGGGATAAAATCCATTACCTCATGCTTGAGAGTTCAGTACCTGGTGAGGGGTAGATAGCATAATGTTTATGTAAAGAGTCTCTCATGCCTGAGGCTCCAGAGTCACAGGTTCAGTTCCCCACACCACCATTTGCCACAGCTGAGCAGTGTTCTGGTAAAAAAAAAAAAAAAAAAAAATTCAGTACCTTATCTACTGTACCACATCTTGGCTGCTTAAAATTTGACTTTTTTTTTTTTGTTTTAATCCCACAGAACAATGTAGTTTTCTTTTTGTATACCCATAGAAGATGTCTATGTCCATATTGCCCAATTTTCTCTCTACTGTATTTGTTTATAGTTTATCTATTTCTTATGGGATAGTAAGTTTTTGAGAATACATTAATTTTTATTCTTTTTTTTTTTAAATGCAGCACCTGTCATGTTTGATCTTTGTATATAATATATAGTATTGAATTGAAAAATGGATTTTTTTGTTGATTTAACTATTGCTCTACATAGCTTAAGACACACAGTGTTTGAGGCATTGCATATGAAATGATACTCTTTTGACTGCTGTTGTCACTTAAGTAATCTCTGTTTAAATTCCCCATTTCCTTATCCCAAAGGATAATTTCTTGAGAGGAGATAGCTCCCGTAAAGTTCAGCACCAGCAGCAGAGGAAACCCAGGAAAAAAACCAAGCCTCCTGCACTTACCAAAAAGCATAAGAAGAAGAGACGGCGTGGACCCCGTCGGCCCCAAAAGCCCATCCCCCCTGCTGTCCCCCAAGGGAACCTCAGCATGCCCACCAGCGTCTCACTGCCAGTGGAGGCCTCTCAGATCCGGTCAGTACAGACACCTCAGCTGTCTTCTCCTCCCCAGGCTCAGACTGTTTCCAGAGCACCTCGCTTCATGTCCTTGCCCAGTGTTAGAGCTAAACCTCAGAAACCATTTGCTGTGTCGGCCTAGATGGTTTTGTCTTCAGTACAGATTTTACCAAAGTCTGACTGGTTTCAATCAGAAGGACATTTTTGAGCAAGCTTTGATGATACCAAAGAATGTGGTTATAGGTACTCAAAGTGTTTTCCCCTTTTTTTCTTTCTTCCCTTCCTGTTTCAACACATACTTCACATGTTTTCAAACAGAAATATTTAAGTATTTTGAGAAGTATGAGACCTTCTGTTTCAGCTGGATATCTATGTTTTTTCTTCATATTTGAAATTTTTTTTCCTTCAGGGCTATCATTGGGGCTCTGTGCCTGCATGATGCCATCATATCTGGCATCTGTTATTTTGTTTACTTGTTTTTATTTTCCGTTTTTTGGAAGAGGGAGTTGAAACACCTGCAACACTATAAAAGCTTCTTGTAAAACTTCCCTCCATAGGTGGAGACTGGTGTTTTGAACTCAGATCCTTGCACATGGTAATGTGTGTGCTCTACCAGATATGCCATCACCTGGCCCCTCTGCTTATTTAGTTGAAAAATGTATTATTTTGACCTTATTCAGAATTCTATTAGAATGGATTAAGATACATTTGAAACACCAAATTGTGATTCACCCTACTAATTTACAGTGAAAATATCACTTCAAAATGTACGTTTTCTCTTCCTACATGGGGCAAGTTATCAGACATCTAACTACATACTATGAGGCCTGTCCTGCTTTCAAAGTAGGAAAGGAGACACTTGAGTTGGGGTTTCCCATTTTTCTTTTTCTTTCTTTTTTTTCTTTTTTTTTTTTTTTTTTGCCTCCAGGGTTATTGCCGGGGCTCGGTGCCTGCACCATGGATCCATTGCTCCTGGAAACCATTTTTTTCCCTTTTGTTGCCCTTGTTGTTTTATCATTGTTGTGGTTATTATTGTTGATGATGTCATTGTTGTTGGATAGGACAGAGAGAAATGGAGAGAGATGGGGAAGACAGAGAGGGGGAGAGAAAGATAGACACCTGCAGACCTGCTTCACTGCCTGTGAAGCGACTCCCCTGCAGGTGGGGAATCGGGGGCTCGAACCGGGATCCTTCTGTCGGTCCTTGCGCTTTGCGCCACGTGTGCTTAACCCACTGTGCTACCGCCCTACTCCCTGGGCTTTTTCCCATTATTCACAATGGAGGAAGTTTTCTTGATAACATTGATAGGGAGGCAAATGGGGCAGCGGGTGACACATGTCTTCTTCCTTAGCAGTCCGTCCACACCAGAGCTGAGTGCTGACGAGTTGCCGGATGACATTGCCAATGAGATCACTGACATTCCACATGACTTGGAATTGAACCACGAAGACTTTTCAGATGTCCTGCCACGGCTACCTGATGACTTGCAGGATTTTGATTTTTTTGAAGGTATAGTCATCTTTGGGGGATTGGGGAGGTTAGTGAAGTGCCAGTGCACACGACTTGCCTGCAAGAGGTCCAGGTCAGATACCTGGTACCACCCACGGTCAGAACTGAGCCCCGCACTGTGGCTGACCAAATCAAATTAGTTTTCAACAAGGAAGATTGTTTGAAATGTTTTTGTGCCTGATCCAACTCACATTATTTCTTTCAAATGTAGTTAGGAAAATATAGCACCACTCTTTTACTCTTTCTAGAAGGTGAGGAATGTGCAATGTGTTGAGCCATCTAATGTGCTTAATTGCCAGTTCTGGTAGCTTGATATATAACTTTATTCTTTTTAAATAAGGAAATAATGACTGTGGAGACATCACAGAGGCTGTGCAGAAGACTTGCATACAAGAGCTGCCAGGTTTAATACTCAGTACCACTAATAGCCAGAACTGAGCAGTGCCTTGGTTAAAAAATAAGGGATGCTACTTTAGTTTATGTTTGAGCAGGTATTTCTTATTTCCCATTTCCCCCTGAGACACACACACACCATACACACACAAAAAAAAAACCTGTTTTGCTAAGCCTTTTCCATATCTATTAAAATTGTCTGTTTGGAAAAGTGAGTCGCTTCACAGGCGGTGAAGCAGGTCTGCAGGTGTCTATCTTTCTCTCCCCCTCTATCTTCCTCTCCTCTCTCTATTTCTCTCTGTCCTATCCAACAACAAGGACATCAATAACAATAATAATAATAACTACAACAATAAAAAACAACAAAAGGCAACAAAAGGAAATAAATATAATTTTTTTTCAAAAAAAATTTTAAAAAGAGAGAGAGAGAGAGGCTGTGTCTTTCAGAAGACCTCCCTACCATCCTCCCTTACCGACATTGCAGCATTCAGATATGTGGAAACAGCCCCGTGCAGAGAGGCAGCGGCGGCTTCTGACTGAAGCTGGTCTCGGGGCTTAGGAAGGCCAGTGACTCACACTTGGCCCCTATGCCTTCTGGTAAACAAGAATATTTTAAATTTGAGTGTATTAGTGTCTTTGAGAATTTGTCCTGATGTATATTTTTTTCTGCCAAGGTTATCACTAGGGGTTCAGTGGCCTTAAAAGGGGGGGGGGGGCAGAGAGAGCACTGCAACAGACTTCACCACTCATGAAACCTCCCCCTTGCTGACAGATGGGGGGTTGAACCTGGGTCCTCATACACGGTATTGTGCACGTCACCAAATGCACCACCACAGAGACCCCTTGCTGAGGGTATCTCACCCCATGTTCCATGGGTTAAAGGGCATATTTCCCAAACTAAAATTCTCTATTCCCACTAATTCCCTAGTACTTCCCAAAGAAATCCTTGATGTTTGTAAAATGTTCCTTTCGTTGTTAAAAGTGTGGTACTTTGTGATGATTAATCAAGTTCCTAGCAATAAATAGTTTTTTTTCAGTTTGGAGTTTGAAATGAGTGTAAGCCCTTGGACTTCCATTTTATGAAAGCGAGTTGAAAATGGAAGAATGAATGACAAGAGCAAAGTAACAAACCCACAAAGTAAGCTGAGTGCTTAGTGTTAGCCCATAGCACATGCTCACATTTTGTTCTAGTCCACAGCTGCCCCTCCAGCTGGAAGAGATAGAATAGCCTGGACTCCTACACAGTGTGTCTCCTATGGAAATTGATGTTTTCAATTTTAATGACTTTGGTATATATCACATTTAATATATAGCTATATATTTAGGCAGAAACATGTATGATTAAATGATCATCATGCACTTTACTTTTTTTTTTAAGTTTTTTTTTTTTTTTTTTTTTTTTGCTGGGGCTCAGTGCCTGCATACCATGCATCCACTGCTCCTGAAGGCCATTTTTTCCCCCTTTTGTTGCCCTTGTTGTGGTTATTATTGTTATTGTTGATGTCGTTCGTTGTTGGGTAGGACAGAGAGAAAATGGAGAGGAGAGGGGGAGAGAAAGACAGATACCTGCAGACCTGCTTCACCACCTGTGAAGTGACTCCCCTGTAGGTGGGGAGCCGGGGGCTCAAACCGGGATCCTTACACCCGTCCTTGGGCTTTGTGCCACGTGCGCTTAACCCGCTGCACTACCGCTCAACCCCTGATACATATATATATATTTTTAATGTTTATTTAGTTATTCCGTTTTTGTTGCCCTTGTTTTATTGTTGTAGTTATTAATGTTGTTGTTGTTGGATAAGACAGAAAAATGGAGCTGAGGAGGGGGAGAGAAAGATAGACACCTGCAGACCTGCTTCACCGCCTGTGAAGCGACCCACCTGCAGGTGGGGAGCCAGGTGCTCAAACCCGGATCTTTAACACCAATCCATGTGCTTTGCGCCACCTGCACTTAACCCATTGCGCTACCGCCTGACTCCCGACCATCGTGTATTTTAAGTTGGTAATCTTTACAGTCCTTGAGAATGTCACACTTTGATGAAGTGGTTTTTAGAAAGATACTTAATACAAGCATCAGGACAGCTTGACATTTCAGACCTATACTGTGGATTAACATTTCAGTTTCCTTCCACCCCAAACCTGGGAAATGTCTCGCTAACAAGGACTTTTTTCCCCCCCTTCAATGTAATATTGTTAAACAAATTGTCCATGTGGATGATTTTGTGGTATACAACAGGCAAAAAGCTCTGATTCTTGGTGACTTTTGTTTACCCAGGAAAGAACGGAGACCTCCTCCCTACTACCGAAGAGGCTGAGGAACTCGAACGGGCCTTGCAGGCAGTAACCTCTCTCGAGTGCCTGAGTACCATTGGGGTACTTACACAGTCAGACGGAGTGCCAGTCCAGGAGTTGTCAGATAGAGGAATAGGGGTGTTCTCCACAGGTACTGGAGCTTCAGGGATTCAGTCCTTGAGCCGAGAAGTCAACACAGACCTCGGGGAGCTGTTGAATGGGCGGATCGTACATGATAATTTTTCTAGTCTTGAGCTAGATGAGAACCTGCTCCATTCTGCTACCATGTCTAACCCACCCACACCCCTGGCAGGGCAGATCCAAGGGCAGTTCTCTGCCCCAGCCAACGTTGGCCTTACTTCTGCCACTCTGATCAGCCAGAGTGCACTTGGGGAGAGAGCCTTCCCAGGACAGTTTCATGGACTTCATGATGGCAGCCATGCCTCCCAGAGGCCACATCCTGCCCAGCTGCTGAGCAAGGCAGATGACCTAATCACCTCACGACAGCAATACAGCAGTGATCATTCACACTCCTCACCCCATGGAAGCCATTATGATAGCGAGCACGTGCCGTCTCCCTACAGTGACCATATCACCTCTCCTCACACAACATCTTACTCTGGTGACAATATGGCAGCTACCTTCTCAGCAGAGATGCCCATCATGACACAGCATTTGCTCCCAACTCAACTCGAGATGCCGCTTGAAGGCGTGGTAAACCCCAGAACTCACTGGGGTAATCTCCCCGTCAACCTTGGAGATGCCTCTCCGTTCAGCAACCTCCTTGGCGCAGATGGACATCTCCTCTCCACTTCCCTCTCCACACCGCCCACCACTTCAAACTCAGAGACCACACAGCCTGCCTTCGCCACCGTGACCCCCAACAGCTCCAGCGTGCTTCCGGGGTTACCGCAGACCAGCTTCAGTGGCATGGGGCCTTCTGCTGAACTAATGGCCTCCACCTCTCCCAAGCAGCAACTCCCTCAGTTCAGCGCAGCCTTTGGCCACCAGCTGAGTTCTCACAGTGGCATTCCTAAGGACCTGCAGCCCAGCCACAGCTCTATAGCCCCTCCGACAGGCTTCACAGTAACAGGTGCCACAGCTACAAGTACCAATAATGCATCTTCTCCCTTTACCTCCCCTAACTGAGCGTGTCTGTGTGTTTGCAGGCAGGTGGGGAACCTGGTGTTTTTCTATCTTTGTTTCCTCTTTATCACCCTCCCCCTTTTTCCTAAAGAAGATTAAAAAACAAAAAACAAACAAACAAAAAACCAGACGGGGACTAGAGGGGAACTCTCTTTTCCAGTTAAGCAAGTCACCCTGCTGTGGACCTTGCTTCAGTGTTCACATGTGCTCCTTTGCACTGGTGCTCATTCCCTCCTAGCAGGTTCACTGTACCCCAGTGGTTTCCTTAGTGGTTCAGCACAGTGACTGGCTAGAATTGATTTTTAGCAGCAAGTCCTAGAAGTGGAAGATACCTCAGATTACCAGTGCCCTTTACTATTTCCTAGTTTTCAGATCAACGCTTTCCATTCTGTCGCTAGATCTTTACATAGGTGGTTCTAGATAGAATGATCCTGCTACTTGAGTTCCTGTGTAAGAGATAGAAAATGGTGTGGAGTGTAAGATCAAGGCTCTGCCTTTAGCACCAACTGCTAAACACCACATGAGGCCAGGATTCCATTCCTAATTGTGATCATGTTTCATTGAAAAAAAAAAAATTAAAGTCTTTTGACCGCCGGTGTGTATGTGTGCACTCACGTGTGTGTTTTTGTGCAGGGCAGGGAGCAGCTGTCCCATGATTGTCTTTTTTTCTTTCTCTCTTTCTTTCTTTCTTTCTTTCTTTTTCTTTCCGTAATGAGTGTAAGGATTTTATTTCTTGTCTCCACATCTCACAGTCCTAGTAAAGTTGGCTGCTCTTTCCCAGTGGTTTAACCAAGTTTCCTGAATAGAGAGAGGGGGATCGCCTGGTTGTGACTGGCACAACTCTTTTCTGTGGGGTTAGCCTGGGGAGAAAAGCCCACAAAGCTGACTTGATGGCAGTGCTGTGGGCATGTGAAATGACTGCAAGATTGCTGGAATCCTGAGGCCTGGTAGTTCTGTTGCCTTTTCAGATATGCATTTGTCTCCAAATCCCCTTCTCACGGAATACATTCACAAGATGTAATCAAAACATTTTGATGTGAAAAGCCAACTAGGTCAGATGGATTTTGAAAGACGGGATCTGTGAACTCCTTGATCCATCTTTTGCTTTTGAATTTTCCATGTTTACAGTAGTGATTCTTTGGTAAAATTTGTAAAATGTTGAAGACTTGTGGAATCATTGTAACAGTTGTGAAGTAATGTGTAATATTTGAAGGATAAACATTTTAATGTTTCTTTCAAAGCAGAATCTAGAAATTAGACAAACTTTACCCACCCTTCGGTACTTTTAAAATAAATTTTAAGTACTTTAGGCATACGTTGGGGGAATTTTAAGTACCAGAATTTTAGGGTTAAAAACCATATTGAATAGTTTAGTAAGTAAGTGGGTGACTATGAAATGAATATGTGAGGTTTCTTTTTACTTGCCTTTGCCCCAAAACTCCCTCCTCCAGAGGCAACTGTCCTCTGCTTTTGCTGAGAAGTTTCACTGTCTCCCAAGATACCATTGGCTATTTATACCTGAGTCTAGTCTAATTAACAGATATATTTTAAGAGATAAGTAGAAAGAACATATCTATTAATGATGTGATATAATAATTCATTTGTCAGGGAATAGTTGATCTTTATTCCTTTTCCATAGGTAAAGATTTGGATGTATTTTCCTACTTCCTATATGTATTCTCCTTATGCCAGGCTAATTCCACCTAGTCCCTTCTCTTGAAAGCTTTTCCTTCTCTGCTTTTTAAAGGGATTATGATGTTCAGCAGGCATTATGCAGAAACCATGTGCCTGAGGTTATAGAGGGGAAATGTCACATGTCTGTATGAAATCATTATGCCCTATTTTGTATTTATTGAAGTTTCTTTTTGTGGGCCAAAAATATGTTTGTAATATATTTAGGTTTTTTTTTTTTAATCATGATAATTGATTGGAAGATTTATTTTTAATAGCTTTGCCTTTTTTGAAGATTGTGAACTTTCTAAATTATAAATTATGTCACAAAGCAAACTTATATTTGCTATCTCCATAAATTTCTATTCTGACTGGTGAGAACAGCTAATTTGAATAGCTCACCTGTGAACAGCTGTTAGTAAGCTTTTTTATCTTACTATAATGTCATGAAACAATTATAAGTAGTTTCCTCTGCTCAAACATGCCATTTAGTTTGCTCAACTGTTTCACATCCCATTGTAATCATCACTGAATAATTGTCCACTCACAATTATTTTATTTAGTCTATATTATGTATTAATTAAAGATTATAACAGAGCAGCACATTGACTTTCTTATCAGCTCTTCTTTGACAGCAAAAGGAAAGTCATGGGTAGTCAGTTTCAACTTCTCTGTTTTTGTTTTCTGGGTATTTGTGCCTCATAGTCGCTGCTTAAAATTCTTCAGTAATCAAAATTGAGTTTGCAGCTAGTTGCACATTTTGTTATTTGTAATTTTCTGTTCCGTGTGCAAAGAAAAGCCCTTTTCTGCTTTCTAGTAAGGAGGCTTGAAATGATCAGGAATGTTGCCAGTTATAGCTTCACACCAAAAACTTTGAGTAAATTCATTTTTGTTTAGATGCCCACAGATAGATAGTAGCTGAAGGGAGAGGAGCCTGTGGACAGTACCAGTAGATATTTAAAGAATTAGCCAAGACTTGAGTTTTCCTCTCACTTATCTGCTTCAAAACAAATATTTGAGATTGCAATTTGCTTTGCTCTTGCCATGTCATGGAATTCCCTTTTTGGAAAAGAGAAGAACTTCTGTGAATCCAGAGATAGCCATTGTATATATTTTTTTTCCTAACTGACAGAGCACTTCTGGTTTACTAGTTGTCAGTGCAGTTCAGATATAAAGAGAAGAATGAAGTGACTTTTTAATCCTGAGATATGAACATTAGTGTCTTTTTTAAAACTAGTACTAGGCTATGTAATGCAATGCTGGAATCAAAAGCAAAATTTATATCAAGTTCCAGTTAGGTAAAAACCAGCTTCTATTCTAATGTTAAACTCGTGAGAGATATCGACAGGAGCTTCACTCTGTTTCTGCTGTTCTTTGGGACCATAAACACAGGCCAGTTAGATTGTTGATGTTAATGTGATTTAATTTTTCAGAGTTGTTGCAGTTAGTCGGTAGATCCTGTGCCCTGAGAATCTGAATTCCATTCTAATGTGTGCTCGCTGACTGAGCTATACAGCATTGGAAGAAAAGAGGTTTTTCTCTCCTTTTCTGTCTACGTAATTGTTAATAGAATTTGAGTCAAAGTACTTAAGACATTTTTTTCCTCTGTAGAGACAGCTTAGTAATTTGCACATCTGGGTAGGTTCTACAGCTAGTAAACAATTCACAATAATAAGTAGCAATTACATTTAGCCCACCAAGTGACAGACAATGCAATGGAATTTTTTTTTCTAATTATTGCCATATAACTTATATAGTAAATGATTATTTTCTCTACTAACCTACCATGTGAGCTATTACTGCTTTAGAAATGACTTCCTGAGCAGTTCCATGTTGGCAGGTGGTGTGGTGTATCTAATGTCCCCCCACAAAAAGGTAATTATTTAATGTGAAGCAGACAGTAGGTATGGAGATTAAATGGGAGAATGGTCTTTATTCCTTTTCCTTAAAGTCTAATTACTGTCTTGAGGCTAAGGAAAGCTAATACTTTATCTCCGCCAAGTAATTATTTATGATAGCTTTGCCCTTTTTGAAGACTGCCCAATTTCTCAATTGTAAGTTAAGAATCAATGTTTTCCATGACAAACACTAAAGTGGGTTTTTTTGTTTTTTTTGTTTTGTTGTTGTTATCAGAGTTGGTTCTCAGTCCATGTTCACAATGCATAGTGGCAGAAAGGAACTGATGTCAGATACACACAGCTGCCATGTACAAATTTTCTTCTGGGAGTCGGGTGGTAGCGCAGCGGGTTAAGCGCAGGTGGCACAAAGCGCAAAGACCAGCATAAGGATCCCGGTTCAAGCCCCCGGCTCCCCACCTGCAGGGGAGTCGCTTCACAGGCGGTGAAGCAGGTCTGCAGGTGTCTGTCTTTCTCTCCCCCTCTCTGTCTTCCCCTCCTCTCTCCATTTCTCTCTGTCCTATCCAACATCAATAACACCAATAACTACAACAATAAAACAACAAGGGCAACAAAAGGGAATAAATAATTAATTAATTAAAAAATTTTTTTTCTTCTATGAAAGAATGTATATTTCTATTGGCCTGTTCCATTCAGATTTTTATTATTATTATTATTATTATTATTATTATTAATTGGCACTAGAACTTGAGCACATGTAGGAAACTCCTATGCTCTTAATTCCTTGATAGTTGCCTGCAGTCTTTCCTGTATCCTTGTATCCTGGGAGGCTAGGGGTGGCTAGTGGTCGTCTTCATCAACAGGGTCTATGTGAAGCTGTGCCCTTTCCTCCAAGGAGTTCAAAAGATTGTTGTGGATTGGTCATTCAAAAACAGTTCAGGATGTTAATAACACTAATTATTTGACATATATGAAAAGTTAAAATCTTCTAGTCTTTCTATTCTCTTTTTAACTTTTTTTGAAAATCCTATTAAATTCTGTTGTTAATCAGGCAAATGCAAAATAATCTGGTTTTTGAAATGTTTGACAGAACTCTGCAATTTAATGAGGCAATAGAGAGAACTCCTTGAAAGAAATGGTAGTGATAAATACTCTTCATCTGTATCTCTTCACTCACGAACACCTACATTTCTCTAAGGATTTTTTTTTGCTCATGTGAAATATATTTCTTGGGGTGGGGTAGGTGGAAATATATCATTTTTTCCACCCAATACATTGGAAACAGACTCTAAACTGGCATTCTATAGAAAGGCAAAAATAATTTAATGACTTCTTATTATCTCGGGCTTTATAAGCTTTCCAGTATTCTGGAAGGAACCAAAAAAAGAAAAAATCTATGGTTAGTAGGTTGAGGTAACATTTTAAATGTTACCTTTTAAAATATTTGTAATAAAATACAGTGACAAACATATTTGGATATCTAATAAGCATTTTCCTCTGGCCAGTGAGATAGGAAAGAACACGATAAGCATGTTTGAAGAATTGTGTTTCCCTTATTAAGTGTCATTAAAATGAAAATTGGGAGTCAAACATAAAGACCCTTATTTCTAAATGGAAAAAACTCTTGCTTCACTCCAGATTTTTTTCTTGTTCTTAGCACCCCTCTCTCTGTTTTTATTATGATACAGAGGTAATAAAAGGAAATGTGGCATTTCACAGAGAGAGAGTAGATTTTGATATGACTTTCTTTTCCTTGGGTTCCCAAATCTTGACAGTGTTTGACTGCTTTGAATGGCAGAGTTTGTGGAGATCTGAAGTATAGTCTAAAAAAAGAAACTTCTGAGAGAAAACTACCACAGTTCCTCAATTCCTCATAAACCTGGCAACACAGGTTTTTTTTTTCCTTCCTCCTTTCTGCCCCTCTTGCCTCAGTCTGTCCCCCCGTTTCTGAACTATGCCCTTGCACTTGATTCTCATGATGCATAGTGATTCTGGACTAAGAATAATAAACTCATTTGTTTTAAGCTGGGGGCCACTGAAGTAAGCTTTATATGCACCCAAAGTTCCCCTTGGAAAAAAAGTTCATGCAGTGCAGACGGCTCCAGTGTAGCTAAATGCCACACCACTTCTTTTACTTGGGGAATAGACTGATTTGCCCTGAAATGACTCCACCCTGCATCCTTAAGGTACAGTTGGTTCCAGCAGATTAGTGTGGAAGTGATGGGAAGTTTGTGACCAGTTGATGTTGTCTTCATCTGCTTAAAAGGGTTGAATCAGTTCCTCTCCACAGTGATGGTTCTATTCACTGTATAGTGTTGAGTATGTCTCAGGGATTCCTTGTGGAAATTAGGGCAGTTTTTTAAAACAAGAAAATAGTTTTCAAAAGAACCTAAAGGTGACTCATCATCGACGAGAGCGCAAGAAAGAGAAAGCATCTGGTTTCTGTAGCCCACAGTGTCCTGCACTGCATCCAGCTCTTCTTTCTCCTGCAGGCTCTCATCTCCGCTTCAGCAGACAGAACCCTTTCCCGTCACGCACAGCTTTAAAACTTTTATTTAAAAATTTCCTTCCCCAATGAGCTTTCAGAAAACTTATTGTAGATTTTAAGAGAAAAGGTATATTAATTTATGCTATTAACATCACCTCATAAATTATGTTTTATACTAAAGCTGTTATTAAGTGTAATGAATCATGTTGCCTATGTGTTTAGTTTAATAGCTAAAAATTTATATATGAGCTTTTTTTTTTTTTTTTTAAATGAAACAAACTAGTGAAACACCTTTCTACACTGGATCTCTGCCGTGTCAAGGTGTATAACTATTCTTTGCTACCTTGCAGATACATAGAGTAAAAGGATATCCTTGGCACTCAAAATGTAGAACACCTTTAAACCATTTATTAGTTGCTCGTAGAACTGTCAGTAATCACAATTTGCTTTTTTTTTTTTTTTTTTTTTTTTTTTTTTTAGTAAGTGATCTGTGGTTTACAGTTAAGATGGCTAGAAGCTTAGTTACAGGGTAAATAGAAGTAGATAGATCAAGTAAAACTCCCAACTACTGTAGCTGGAATTGGTAAACGTAATTTTTCATAAGACCTCTTTTATTTCCTATGGATTCATTCTTTAATTTGCGGTTTAATCTGTACGTTGGGAAGTAAAATAGAGAAGAAAATAAATCTAGTTCTCAGTGTCTTATTCAGGAACTTCTTAATCCCTCCTCACTAAGGAATTCCCACTGTGACTTAAAACTAGAAATAAATTACTTGTGTGCATATATATGTCTCTGTTTTTACATGCAAAAAAAATACATTGGGGCACGTATGTGAGATGAATGTGTGCTTAGGTAAACAGAAAGGTAACTGTACTGTAGAAATGTTTTATTTCATTGAGGGTATCGGAGTGACTTTCTCATTTTCTCTGTTGTGTAACTACAACACTCTTCACTGTTATTTTATGCTTAAAGGCTAGCTCTGATATCTTGTGCATCTTATTTTAACCCTTTGAAAAACTTGGGCTTTGTTTTTAAAATGATAATGAAAAACAGCAGGTTCAAAGACCAACCTCTCACTTTTGAATATAACAGTAGAAGACAGACAGACATTAACACAGACAAGAGCATTGTTTACTTGTTGGGGTGGTAGAACCAGACATCAGTTGAATATTAATATAGATTTCTTCAAATTCTAAGGTGGAATAGCATTGTGGATTACTTTTTCTTGGTAAAATTTAAAAAATACTGACCTTTATGAAGAGTGCATTTGTTGAAGGGGCTGGTTTGTTTAAAGAGTTGTAATCACTTCACCACACATATTTTCAAAACTGGGATGATTTCAGTTATTGCTAAATTTTTGTTAGTTACTCAGTTGTGCTATTTGTGAAGTTTGCCCTCCACCCCCTCCTTTTGCAAAATTATGCTACCCTTGACTTTGACCTGATCCATATGGGATTTTCAAAAACCACATTCCTGTACTTTGAGTTTTAAATGGTCATTTTGCTATACATTAATTATGTATATGGTGGTCTAAATTATCAAAACTAGGGTCGTTATTAAATACTCCAATCACATGTATTTTTAATATAAAAAAATGACGTACTTTGAAATTTGTCCAAACAGCTTCTGATGATACACTTGAATTTGTAGTTGTCTTTGAAGCCTCATTCATCTTCAGTTTGGTCAAATCTTAGGGAAGTTTTATATGTCATTCTTTTCTTACAGTTGCATTTTTGCAGCATCTTCCAGTTTCATTCACTCTTGCTTTATGGATTTTTTTAATCTGCATATTTCTTGTACATATGCATGCAAATGAAAGAAGGGAGTTTGTATTGGTGTCATTTCTCCCTTCGGTTAGTGGTTAATGGGATTTGCTAGGATAAATTCCCCCCTGATTGAAGGGCGAAAACAGACCCTTTTGTGTATATCTGTACAGAGATGTGTATATGGGATGTGGTAGCACTTTGCTGAATGTGAACTTGCCTTGTCGATGGAAAGATTGAGAAGTATTATGTTTATTTATACATTTGTATAAATCTCTATATACACGTATGTATATGTGTGTGTATAGATAAAGCTATATACATATATTTCCTTAAAAATGTGTGTGTGTAATGGATGAACACCCTTTGTTACACAAGATTATATGTCTATGGAAAATTCTCAATTACTCTGTAAGCAAGAGGAGATGACAGTCTAGAGCGTTTCATCAAAACATACCATAATGGATGTCATAATTAATGCATGTCCTTCCGGATCATAGTCTTGTTTATGGGTATTATAAATTACTGTCAGAACTATGCTTGCCAATTCCAATATCTTTCATCACTCTCTAAGTAAATCTCTCATCATTTAAAAATCATTCTTCATTTGTGTTACTCCCTTTTTTATGTCTTATCTGGCTAGAAAGATTTGGCTTAAGCATATTTAATTACTTTTCAGTTATTATATTTAAAATTTCCCAGAAGATGTACAGTTACTACTCTTCTTGTAATTTGAGAAACTGATTTTTTTTTCAAGAAAACAACACTCAAAATTAATTTGAAATTTCTATGTAATTTTGGTACATATACCTTAAACTGAAAAAAAGAATGGCTAAAAAAGTTTGATTATATTCATCTTGTGTTCATTTTCTCATTTAGCATCATTAATTTCTATTTGATTTCTTTTTTCATTTTCTTTGTGGCTCAATCTTAAATCTGCCTTTTTTTTTTTTTATGAAAAGCATACACAGTTACACATAAGCCTCTTGAATTTTGTGCGACTCATCTTATTCCTGATGGGACTAATGAATTCTTACTCTATTTCTTTTTGATTTCTCTCACGTTTATGACATACATTCTATTTAAACTTTGCTGCAGCTCTCAAAAAACTCACATCCCTATATATTGTGCCTTTAAAGCTCTTATGCACACACAAGACAAAAGTGTATATATACATGTTGGAGCATGTGTACATATACTTTCGTGTATACTCACACAGTATGTAGTATATATTGTGGGAGTCCATATAGAGAGATATTCAAAGGCAATGGTATATTGCCCTCTAGATATATATGTATATAAATAGTGTTGATATACTGTACATACACATGTATATGTATGAGTTTTAAATGGCAATCTTTTACATTTAGCAAAATGCTGCCCCTACTGGAATATTGTCACTGCAGTGACATTTGTATTTAGTGATTTGAGATACAGTATCAAAATTTATTTAAAAGTCTCATCTAAAGACATCCACATAATATTTATTTATCTTTTTCTTTTATTGTTATTTTATTATTATTATTATTGTTCACTGATAGTTAACCTGTCTTAAAAAAAAAAATTGTCATCTGTCCCATGGGAGTAAGAGGGAGCTGGAAATCTACTTGGGGAACCCTGTACATTTTTTCCTCTCTCTTAAATGGAAAAGCACCACAAACTAGCCTGTTTGTTTCAGTTCTAAAATTTCCATTAGCGTATGTCATCCAGCATCTCTTAAAGACCACCTTAATTCATTACTTTGCCTCTTCCTTTCATTAATAAATGATCATTGAGATCATTTTGCCTGGGGGAAGTTAACTACTCTCTAGCTGCAGGGAAATACATCATCTACTTGATATTCTGCCTTGTTCAAAATTCAACTTCAAGAGAAGGCAGCTCTCATGAAGCTGTCTTAAGCATGCATCTTTTGCATTTATTTAGTTAAAGATCTTTCCATATTAAAAAAATAAAAAAGTCCACGTACGCATGTACTTAAATCAACATGGATTCTTATTACCCGAAGGTTCCGGTATTTTTTTTTTCATGAATATATCAGTTTGATACCCTGAAAGAGTATTAGCAAAAGCATCATTAGATATTTTGTTGTGATGATTTGGCAGCAGACTACATTTCTACCTTACAGAGAGGAAGGGAGAAAGACAATCCTAAATTTTAAGATGCTACAAAAGAAAAAAAAAAGAACAGGGAGGAAAGAGAACCTTGGAAGACTAAAACAGATTGAGGTCTTAATGATTTCAGAGTAGCTCAGCTGAAGCTTGGTATCAGAGGCAGCCTTTAACAAAAAGCCGCTTGGCAATTATGTCACTGACTACAGTACTGAAGTGTTAAGTTGAAACCAAGTTGCAGTGGGAAATGAAAGGTGAGGTAGCTTGTTTGAAACCAGTCAATGACAGATTTCAGAGTTTTGAAATTTGACAAAGCAACTGCAAGGTAGCAAGGACTAACAGTCCGCAGAGCCTTTTATCCGTGTTCTCAACCACCTTGGCACACAAGTATGTGTAACAGGCCATACGATACAGATTATCTACAAACAACAACAAACAAAGTTGCTTAAAGGGAACTTACAAACCTTGACTCTTCTCTGTATGTGTGTTCATAGTGGTTAGAAACTTAGTCATATGCACAAAACCTAGAGGCCACTACTGTGCACACAAACCATAGGAGTAAGATGAGGAGATTGGCGGGTCTTGGGTTAGCACCTCCAGTTCTGGCTGAAAAGTCTATCTAGGTATTGGGTGTGGTATTTCTGGGGGAGGTCATATTTTGGGAGGTGATGGCCTTTTGGTTTGTAATTTCCCTTTAAGTGAGATGGCTCATATTTTTCCATATATATCTCAATGAATGTACTGTATTACTGTTTAAAAAAATTTGATGAAATAATAATGGATTGGTCTCCTTTTGTTATCTGGTCCTTGTTTAATTTGTTTAAGGGTTTTTGTATACAAAAGTTTACATTTTTATGTATATTTTTCTTGTGTAAAAACTGATGTAATATGTGTATAAAACACTGTATGTATTATCTGTATATAGTGTGACAAAATGATTTTTTCTTTCTTTTGGATGTATTAATAAATCTTGCTGTGAAGTAGCCTTGTTTTTAGTATCATTTTTCTTTAAATACTGATGGAAGCTACTTATTCAGGCACCCCTTTTCCTTTATTATTGAAATGGGATAAAAAATTTTATATACTGTATTTGAGAATTCTTTTTACAATGTTTTTATGTATTTTCATTATTGGATAGAAATAGAAATTGAGAGTAGGGGGGAGAGAGAAATAGAGACACTTGCAGCCCAGCTTCATTACTTATGAAGCTCTCCCCGGTCCTTGTGCACTGTAGCATGTACACTCAGCTCGGTGCTCCACTGCCTGGCCCCTTGATTGAGAATTCTTTATGGTTAGGATAACACCGATTAAAATGTGTACTGATTGTCAATCAATTAAATGCTGCCCAAGGTGACCTTAATGTGGCACTCAACCTTGGTTCTAACCAGAAGCTGCAGTTGAAATTGTTCTGTTTTATAATGAAGAATTTAAAACCAATTAAAACAGCAGATTGAGTGTACACATTACCATGTGCAAGGCTTGGATTCAAGTCTCCAGTTCCCCACCTTCGAGGGGGAGTGGAGCTTCATGAGTGGTGGAGCAATGTCTTTTTTTTTTTAAATCTCATCTCCCCTGCCCCTCTCAATTACTTTTATCATTATTAGTGATTTAATATTGCTTTAAAAAACTACAAGATAACAGGTACAACTCCATGGTTGAGAGGAGGGGAAGACAGAGAGGGAGAGATAGACACTTGCAGACCTGCTTTAGTGCTTGTGAAGGGATTCCCCTGCACGTGGAGAGCTGGGGGCTCGAACCAGGATCCTGAAGGCTCAAAGTGGATTCTTGCGCTTTGCGCCCCGTGTGCTTAACCAGCTGCTCTACCGCCAGATTCCCCCCATCTCTTTCTTTTCAAGTCACATATACACCTATTATTACATCCAAATGTCCCTTTTTCTTCCTCTCTGGTTCCTGATGGAGTTGGGAATTCAGCACCCTGTGGTCATCTTTCCTCTATGAGTTCTTCCCCACTGGGAGTGAGGTCAAAATTATTTTAGGGGTGCAGAACATGGGAGTTCTGGCTTTTGTTATTGCTTCTCTGCTGGACCATGCCTTCTTAGGTTGATCCATACCCCCCAGCCTGTTTCTATCTTTCCCTAGTTCTGGGGAGGTGAAGTTCCAGGACATATTGGTAAGGTTGTCTGCCCAGGGAAGTCAGGATGAAATCATGATAGCATCTACAACTTGGTGACTGAAGGGCAGCAAGATACAAAGCAGGACCAAATGATTAATGAACAGGAAACAAAAAGCAGCAGTAGATGATAGTCTGGCGATAACACAGCGGATTAAGTGCAGGTGGCGCAAAGGCCTGAGAGGTAAGGATCCTCATTGGATCATCTGGCTCCCCACCTGTAGGGGAGTCGCTTCACAAGTGGTGAAGCAGGTTTGCAGGTGTCTATGTCTTTTTCTCCCCCTCTCTGTCTTCTCTCTCCATTTCTCTCTGTCCTATCCAACAACGACATCATCAACAATAATAACTACAACAAAGAAACAACAAGGACAACAAAAAGGAATAAATAAATATTTTTTTAAAAAAGTAGGAGTAGAACAGATGAGAATAGGGATCATAGGGTAGGAAGAAGCTAGGAAGTCCGTTCTAGGGGTGTTCTTAGGGGCCCATGACTATGATGGGTTTCTGCTTGAATTTAGCCAACATGGAGTTGGACCAGATGTGCCACCACCTGGCCCCAGGAAGCATTTAATTTAAAAAAAATCTTTATTGAATAGAGACATATAGAAATCAAGAAGGAAAAGGAAGATAGAGAGGGGAAGAGAAATAGACACCTGTAACACTGCTTCACCACTTGTAAAATTCTCCCCCGATAGGTGGGAACTGACCTAGGGCTCAAACCCCGGTTCTTGCACATTGTAATCTGTACACTCAACCAGTTGTGCCACTATCTTGACCCCAGAAGCATTTAATTTCTAAACTGTCTTTTCATTGGTTTATCTCCACCAAGATCTTGCCTTCTCTGCCTCACTGATGTCTAACAATAATTTAAAAAGAAAAACGAATAGTCCATTGTTCTAAAAGCCTGCTTACTTGGGGGCCAGGTGGTGGCACACCTGCTTAAGCACTCACATTGTGGTGCGCAAGGACCCAGGTTCAAGTCACTGGCCCCCACCTGCAGGGGGAAAGCTTCATGAGTGATGAAGCAGGGTGTCTTTCTATCTCCCTATCTTCCCACCTCCACCTCAATTACTCCCAGTCTCTAATAATAAATAAATAAATAAAAGATTTTAAAAAATAAAAACATTAAAAAAAAACTGATTACTTACTTTATACTCTTCAGCAATGTGTGGATCTGAACATTAAGGTGATGTTATTTTGTTTCATTTACTGAACTAATTTCCTAGAAAATTGCTCTTTAGGGAGTTGGGCGGTAGCGCAGCGGGTTAAGCGCACATGGCACGAAGTGCAAGGACCGGCATAAGGATCCCTGTTCAAGCCCCCAGCTCCCCACCTGCAGGGGAGTCGCTTCACAGGCGGTGAAGCAGGTCTGCAGGTGTCTATCTTTCTCTCCCCCTCTCTGTCTTCCCCTCCGCTCTCTAGTTCTCTCTGTCCTATCCAACAACGACAACATTAATAACAACAACAGTAATAACTACAATAAAACAACAAGGGCAACAAAATGTAATAAATAAATATTAAAAAAATAAAATTGCTCTTTAATATGTGACGATAGTTATTTAGCTCAGTTATTTATATTTTCCAGTACTTTGTGCTAGGGACAATGGGTCACATAAGATACATCTCAACTACATTTCACACTCAAAAGACCTGCCATGCAGGACAGAGAAGATACACAGCTAGAAATAAATAAATAAATAAATAAATAGCTATACAAACAAGGTAGGAATTGTTTAGTTCTTTTTAAAAATTATTTTTAAATAGATTTTTAAAAAATATTTATTCCCTTTTGTTGCCCTTGTTTTATTGTTGTTATTGATGTCGTTGTTGGATAGGAAATGGAGAGGAGGGGAAGACAGAGGGGGGAGAGAAAGACACCTACAGACCTGCTTCACGGCTGCTGAAGGGCCTCCCCTGTAGTTGGCGAGCCGGGGGTTCGAACCGAATCCTTAAGCTAGTCCGTGCCCTTTTCGACATGTGCGCTTAACCCACAGTGCTACCGCCAGAGCCCCTTGCCACATGCGCTTAACCAGCTGCGCTACCGCCAACTCCCCCTTAAATAGATTTATTTTATTTTATTTTGCCTCCAGGGTTATTGCTGGGGCTCAGTGCCTACACTACAAATCCATTGCTCCTGGAGGCCACATTTTCCCTTTTGTTGCCCTTGGTGTTTATTGTTGTTGTTATTGTTATTGCTTTCATCGTAGTTGGATAGGAGAGAAATGGAGAGAAGAGGGGAAGACGGGGAGAGAAAGATAGACGTCTGCAGATCTGCTTCACCGCCTGTGAGGCGACCTCCCTGCAGGTGGGGAGCCAGGAACTCGAACTGGGATCCTTAAGCTGGTCCTTGCCCTTTTCGACATGTGCGCTTAACCCACGGCGCTACCGCCAGAGCCCCTTAAAAATTCTTAATTTTTTTTTATTGTTACCAATTATCTCTGGGGTTCCATGCCAGCATCATGAATCCATTGCTCTGGGAGGCTGTTCCCTCCCCCGGCATTTTTAAAAAAATGTTTTTGAGAGAGAAAAAGAGCTACACCTGCAACACTTTTTCACAGCTTGTGAAGCCTACTCCTGGCAGTTGAGAACCCGGGGACGTGAACCTGGATCCTTGCACATGATAATGTGTTTGCTCTACAGGTGACCAGAAATTGTCTATTTCTTAGCAAAGTGATGAAATCCTATGTAAGTTTGTCTCAGAAAGTTTTGGGATTACTCTAAGAGACGAGAAATGGGAATTTGGGGCAGGGCAGTTCAGTGCACACATCATCATATGCAGGGACCCAGGTTCAAGGCCCCACTCTCCACCAGCAGTAGGGATGCTTCACAAGTGGCGAAGCAGGTCTGCAAGTGTCTATCTCTTTCCCTCTCTATCTCCTACTCCCCTCTCTGTCCTGTCAAATAAAATAAAAGAGAAGGAAAGAAAGAAAGAAAGAAAGAAAGAAAGAAAGAAAGAAAGAAGAAATGGGAAGTTGATATCTGACTTCTTTTGTTGTTCTTGATGTAATAAACTGCTGACTATAAGAGAGCTCCTTGCTTTACAGCTGGTCAAATCTATCTGCCTCGATTATCAGACACCTGGCAATTATCAGTAGACATGTTATAATAATTCTGGCACACCCCCACTTCATTTCTTTTTTTAAATTTAATTCTTTATTTTAAATCAGTTCTCTTTTTTCCTTTTGTTGCCCTTGTTTTTTTTATTGATGTTGTAGTTAATATTGTTGTTATTGATGTGGTTGTTGTTGGATAGGACAGAGAGAAATGGAGAGAGGAGGGGAAGACAGAGTGGGGGAGAGAAAGATAGACACTTGCAGACCTGCTTCACTGTCTGTGAAGTGACTCCCCTGCAGGTGAGGAGCCAGTGGCTCCAATTGGGATCCTTGTGCCAGTCCTTGTGCTTTGCGCCATGTGTACATAACCCACTGAGCTACTGCCCGATTCTCCCCACTTCTTTTCCAAAAATGCTACAGAGATATTTTGAAAGTACAAACACATTCGGGAGTAAAGTAGATTGGAAAGTGCTTTCCCTGATTATATATATAATATTTTAAATATTTATTTATTATTTATTCTCTTTTGTTGCTCTTGTTGTTTTATTGTTGTTGTTATGATTGGTGTCGTTGTTGTTGGATAGGACAGAGAGAAATGGAGAGAGGAGGGGAAGACAGAGAAGGGGAGAGAAAGATACACACCTGCAAACCTGCTTCACCACCTGTGAAGTGACTCCTCTGCAGGTGGGAAGCTGGGGGCTCGAACTGGGATCCTTATGCCCGTCCTTGCACTTTGGACCACGTGCACTTAACCCGCTGCGCTACCACCCAACTCCCCCCAGATTATATTTTAAAGGCATCTGCTCTGCTGTGGCAACCCCTGCTAATGGGGGTTCACTCATCATTTCTACACAGTGTTTCCTTGGGTGCAAACTTGTCATCCATTCACTAACAATGGGAAAGTGCTTGGATTAGTTTTAGTACCATTAAGAATGTTTGTTGGAGGGAGTTGGGCAGTGACGCAGCAGGTTAACCGTATGTGGCACAAAGCCCAAGGACCAGCCTAAGAATCCGGGTTCCAGCCCCAGGCTCCCCACCTGCAGGGGAGTCCCTTCACAGGTAGTAGAACAGGTCTGCAGGTGTCTTTTTCTCCCCCTCTGCTCTCAATTTCTCTCTGTGCTATTAAATAAAATGGCAAAAAAAAAAAAAAAAAGAAAGAAAGAAAGAAAGGAAGGAAGGAAGGAAGGCCACCGGGAGCAGTGGATTCATAGTGCTGGCACCTGAGCAATCAGAATCTGATTTTTTTTAAATATTCTTTATTGGAGGATTAATGATTTATAGTTGACAATAGTCTGTACATGCATAACATTTCCCAGTTTTCCACACAACAATACAACCCCCACTAGGTCTTCCTCTGCCATCATGTTCCAGGACCTGAACCCTCCCCCCTCCTCCCCTGCCCCAGTCTTCTACTTTGGTGCAATACACCAACAGAATCTGAATTTTTTTTTTTTCTGCTGGGGCTCAGTGCCTGCACCACGAATCCGCTGCTCCTGGAGGCTATTTTTCTCCTTTTGTTACCCTTGTTGTTTATCATTGTTGTTATTATTATTGCTATTGCTATCATTTGTTGCAGGATAGGACAGAGAGAAATGGAGAGAGGAGGTGAAAACAGGAGGAAAGAAAGACAGACACCTGCAGTGCTTCACCGCTTGTGAAGCAACCCTCCCTGCAGGTGGGGAGCCGGGGGCTCAACTGGGATCCTTACTCCTATCTGTACACTTTGTGCCATGTGTGCTTAACCCGCTGCGCTACTGCCCAGCACCCCAGAATCTGAATTTTAATCAGCTCTTCAGGGTGTTGAGATGTAGAGTCAAATTTGAGAAGGCTTTTCAGAGGGCTTTCTAGGGGCTCAACAGATACATTTGCTACCAGGCATCTACTCTAGCTCAGCTGCTGAACAACATGCAAAAGGTGGGCTTGTGAAACAGCTCACTTGGGCAGTATTCTGCTTTGCCATGTGAGTGACCCAGGTTCAAGTCCAGCACCCACTGCACCAAAGAAAGCTTTGGTGCTGTGGTCTCTTTCACTCTCAGCTTCTGTACCTTCTTTGCTTCTTTCATCTGTCTCTATGGGGGGGGGGGGTGCAGAAGGCTTTCAAAATATTGTGGATACTGGTTTTTCTCTCCCCCGTAAAACAGTCTTTGGGGTGAGTTGACTTCCACTGAGAAGCTCCCTGTAATAATACTTAACAAGGTGATAGACGACTGTGAGGTGCAGGGAGTGTGTCACATTAGAAGAGAGAAGTGGGGGAGGGTAGAGTCCTTGTTTGTGCATTCCTGTTAATAGTTAACTCTGCATGGAGAAGGGAGCAGTTGAGACAGTGGACTTTAGTTTCTAGTTAAAAAAAAAAAAAAGAAAAAAACACCTTTGTGACCTTCATTTAATTATCTTCACCTCTGTAAGAACTACAAACATTGGGACTAAATTGGACCCTTTCAGGCCTGAGTCTCATGAACTCGGGGACTGAGCTGAGAAGAGTGAAGTCAGAACTTTTCATTTGTGGTCTGTTTTTTTTTTTCTCTCTCTCCTTCTCTGGATAAATCTGAGATGTCACTCAACTATGGAATTATAGGTAGATCTCCCACCTACAGGTTATAAATGACTGCTTTCTCATTTTATTTTATTTATTTATTTTTAATATTTATGTATTTTCCCTTTTGTTGCCCTTGTCTTTTATTGTTGTTGTAGTTATTATTGTTGTTGTTACTGATGTCGTTTTTGGATAGGACAGAGAGAAATGGAGAGAGGAGGGGAAGACAGAGAGGGGGAGAAAAGAAAAGTCGATTCACCACCTGTGAATCGATTCCCCTGCAGGTGGGGAGCCAGGGGATGGAACCAGGATCCTTACACTGGTCCTTGCGCTTCATACCACATGCACTTAACCTGCTGCGCTACCGCCCGACTCCCTCATTTTATTTTTTTGATGATGTATTTATTAATTAATGAAAGAGAGAGGGAATCAGCATCACTCTGGCACATAAGATGCTGGGGATAGAACTCAGGACCTTATGTTTGAGAGTCTATTTAATTTACTGAGCCACCTCGTAGGCTGTCTCAGTGAATTTAGACTTGACATCCATATAGATTTTTCTATACATCTATAATTAAATATGTTCTTTTCTCTTTTTTAAATTTATTTTTCCTTTATTGGGGGGGATTAGTGGTTCACAGTCATCAGTAAAATACAGTACTTAGTCCATGTGTAACATTTCTCAGTTTTCCACATAACAGTCTAACCCCCCCCATCTTAGGTCCTCCTCTGCCATCATGTTCCAGGACCTGAAACCCCCCCCCCCCACATCCACCCCAGAGTTCTTTATTTTGGTGCAATACACCAATGTTCTTTTCTCCTACTGATATGTCTGATGATAATTTGATTGCTGGTTTATTTAGAGAAGAACCCAGAGAGGTAGAGAAAATTTCCTCTTCACCCCTACAAGCACTAATTTGACCCATAAAGACTCCACTCTCATAACCTCATTTAATCCTAACTACTTCCCAAGGCCACATCATTGAAGGAGAGAATGTCAGCATATTAACTGGGGTGAGGGGGACACTCGGTCTGGAGCATTGAGATGGAATTTATACACTATAAAATTTACCCACCTTCTGTAAAAAAATATTACAGCTAAGTAGAAAATGAATGATATTTTCTTTGAGCCCTTGCATTAGATTCAGTCAAAACAGCGTAGTCCTTTTTTAGACCACTGCTCAGCATTGACTTATGGTGGTGCCAGTGATTGAACCTGGGACCTCAGAACCTCAAGCAAAAAAGTCTATTACAAGGCCTCCCCAAGTAGAGTGCATACATTACCATGTTTGAGGGCCAGGGTTCAAGCCCCCAGTCCCTACCTGCATGGGGGAAACTGCTGCAGATGTCTCCCCCTCTCTATCTTTTTAATTATATTTATTTATTTATTTATTGGCTAGAGACAGTCAGAAATCAAGAGGGAAGAGAGTAATAGAGAGAAAGAGAGAGACAGAGAGACAACTGCAATACTGCTTCATCACTTGCAAAGCTTTCCCCCAGCACGTGGGGATTGGGGACTCCAACCCAGGTCCTTATGCATTGTAACATGTGCGCTCAACCAGGTGTGCCACCACCTGACCTCTCTCCTTTTTCCCCCCATCTCTTTGTGTTTTTCACCCTCTACAAAAACAATAACACCAACAAACAAAAAAACCACTGAGAATGGTGGAGCTTTAAAAACATTGGCCCCCAGTAAAAGCCTGAGTAGAAAAAAAAAATCTATTGCAAACCCACAGTGCTATCTCCTTGGCACTTTTTATTATATCAAATCTTATCAACAGAAGTCAGGAAAATTACTACTCTTTGGCTCCTGTCTACTAAACATTTTGCCCTGCTTTTTATCTTATGGCATTTCAGTCACCAAGTTGTAGATGCTACTATGATTCTATCCTGACTTCTCTGGGCAGATGACATCACCAAGTGTCCTAGAACCTCACCTCTTTAGCCATACCTGACTGAGGAAAGATAGAAATAGGATGGGGGTATGAATCGACCTGTCAACATTCATGTCCAGAAGAAAAGTTATTACAGAAGCTAGACCTTCCACCTTCTGCACCCCATGGAGATCTTTGGTCCATACTTCCAGAGGGGAAGAAACGTTAAGGGAAGATGACCAGAGGGTTCTGAACTCGAACTCCATCAGAACCTGGAGGAGGAAGAGGAAAAAAGGAAGGCCATTTGGAAGTAGTAATAGGTGTAGGTGTGACTTAGAAAGGAGAAGAAGATAGGACCATAGGAAAAAAAAAGGGGGGGGGGACAAATATGTAAAAATATAGATAGTTATAGAAATAATAGTGAACCTATTTCTGTGACCTTGGGAGAATGAATCCCACCTGCAGGGGAGTCGATTCACAAGCAGTGAATCAGGTTGCAGGTGTCTCTTTCTCTCCCACTCTCTGTATTCCTCTCTTCTCTCCATTTCTCTCTGTCCTATCCAACAACGACGATGCCACCACCACCACCACCACCAACAACAACAATAATAACTACAACAATAAAACAACAAGGGCAACAAAAGAGAATAAATAAATAAATATTAAAAAACATTATTTGAGATTAATAGTGATTTATAAGATTGTGAGGTTACAGGGTAAGATTCTAAGATTCCATACTGCACCCTCTACCAAAGTTCTCTGCTCCCATCCTCCCAGTGATAACCACTGTAGTTCTTATAAAAATCTAAGACACAGTTTGTTTACTTATGGGTTTTGTTTTTTGTTTGTTTTTCTGAGAAGTTCATGTGTTCAGTTGTCTAGATTCCACATATGAGTGAATACATCTGGTAGTTGGCTTTCAATTCGTAGATTTTTTTTTCATTTTAATTTTTTTGTTATTTTTATTTATTAGACAGAGACTGTCAGAAATTGAGAATGAGAAATGTGGAAGCTCAACAGTACACTCCTTAACAACTACTGGGTCAAAGAGAAAATAAAGGAAGAAATCAAAATGTTTTGAGAGTCCAATGAAAATGAAGACACAAGCTATCAAAATATCTGGGACACAGCTAAGGCAGTACTGAGAGGGAAGTTCCTAGCCATACAAGCACACATTAGGAAACAAGAAAAAGCACAAATAAACAGCCTGATTGCACATCTTAAAAACCTAGAAGAAGAAGAACAAAGGAACCCTAAAGCAACCAGAAGAACAGAAATCACTAAAGTTAGGGCAGAAATCAATAACATTGAAAATAAGAAAACCATACAAAAGATAACAAAAGTAAATGTTGGTTCTTCGAAAGAGTGAACAAAATTGACAAAACTTTAGCCAGACTCACAAAACAAAAAAGGGAGAAAACCCAAATAAATCGGATAGTAAATGAAAGAGGAGATATCACAACAGACACTGCAGAAATTCAACATATCATGTGAGGTTTCTATGAACAACTATATGCCACCATGGTAGAAAACCTAGAAGAAATGGATGTTATCCTAGATACCTACGAACTTCCAAAACTAAGTAAAGAAGAACTAGATAACATGAACAGGCCCATCACAGCTAATGAAATTGAAACAGTTATCAAAAATCTTCCCAAAAATAAAAGTCCTGGACCAGATGGTTTTACAAATGAATTCTACAAAACCTTCAAAGAAGAACTAATACCTCCACTTTTTTTTAAATTATTTATTTATTTATTCCTTTTGTTGCCCTTGTTGTTTTGTTGTTGTAGTTATTATTGATGTCATTGTTGTTGGATAGGACAGAGAGAAATGGAGAGAGGAGGGGAAGACAGAGGGGGAGAGAAAGACAGACACCTGCAGACCTGCTTCACCGCCTGTGAAGTGACTCCCCTGCAGGTGGGGAGCCGAGGGCTCGAACCGGGATCCTTCTGCTGGTCCTTGTGCTTAGCGCCACCTGCGCTTAACCCGCTGTGCTACCGCCCGACTACCCATACCTCTACTTTTAAAAGTCTTCCAGAAGATTGAAGACACCGGAATACTCCCTTCCAGCTTCTATGAAGCCAACATCACTTTGATACCAAAAACAGACAGGGACACAGCCAAAAAAGAAAACTACAGACCAATATCTCTGATGAACATAGATGCTAAAATATTGAACAAAATTCAAGCCAACCGGATACAGCAGTGTATTAAAAAGATTGTTCATCATGACCAAGTGGGGTTTATCCCAGGCATGCAAGGTTGGTTTAATATACATAAATCAATCAATGTGATTCACCACATCAATAAAAGCAAGACCAAAAACCACATGGTCATATCAATAGATGCAGAGAAAGCCTTTGACAAAAAACAACATCCCTTTATGATCAAAACACTACAAAAAATGGGAATAGATGGAAAATTCCTCAAGATAGTGGAGTCTACATATAGCAAACCTATAGCCAACATCATACTCAATGGAGAAAAACTGGAAGCATTTCCCCTCAGGTCAGGTACTAGACAGGGCTGCCCACTATCACCATTATTATGCAACATAGTGTTGGAAGTTCTTGCCATAGCAATCAGGCAGGAGCAAGGAATTAAAGCCATACAGATTGGAAGAGAAGAAGTCAAACTCTCCCTATCTGCAGATGGCATGATAATATACATGGAAATACCTAAGGAATCCAGCAATTATCTTTTGGATATCATCAGGCAATACAGTAAGGTGTCAGGCTACAAAATTAACATTCAAAAGTCAGTGGTATTCCTCTATGCAAACACTAAGTTAGAAGAAGTTGAAATCCAGAAATCAATTCCTTTTACTATAGCAACAAAAACAATAAAGTATCTAGGAATAAACCTAACCAAAGAAGTGAAAGACTTGTATACTGAAAATTATGAGTCACTACTCAAGGAAATTGAAAAAGACACAAAGAAGTGAAAAGATATTCCATGTTCATGTGTTGGAAGAATAAACATCATCAAAATAAATATACTACCCAGAGCCATCTACAAATTTAATGCTATCCCCATTAAGATCCCAAACACATTTTTTAGGAGAATAGAACAAATGCTACAAATGTTCATCTGAAACCAGAAAAGACCTAGAATTGCCAGAATCTTGAGAAGAAAGAACAGAACCAGAGGCATCACACCCCCAGATCTCAAATTGTATTAAAACTTGGTACTGGAACATGAATAGACACATTGATGAATTGAGAGCCCAGAAGTAGGCCCCAATAACTATGGACATCTAATCTTTGACAAAGGTGCCCAGACTATTAAATGGGGAAAGCTGAGTCTCTTCAACAAATGTTTTTGGAAACAATGGGTTGAAACATGCAGAAGAATGAAACTGAACCACTATATTTCACCATATACAAAAGTAAATTCTAAATGGATCAAGGACTTGGAAGTTAGACCATAAACTATCAGATACTTAGAAGAAAATATTGGCAGAACTCTTTTCCGCATAAATTTTAAAGACATCTTCAGTGAAACGAATCCAATTACAAAGAAGACTAAGGCAAGCATAAACTTATGGAACTACATCAAATTAAAAAGCTTCTGCACAGCAAAAGAAACTACTATCCAAACTAAGAGACCCCTCACAGAATGGGAGAAGATCTTTACATGCCATACATCAGACAAGAGGCTAATAACCAGAATATATGAAGAACTTGCAAATCTCAACAACAAGACAACAAATAACCCCATCCAAAAATGGGGGAGGACATGGACAGAATATTCACCACAGAAGAGATCCAAAAGGCCGAGAAACACATGAAAAAATGTTCTAAGTCTCTGATTCTCAGAGAAATGCAAATAAAGTCAACAATGAGATATCACTTCACTCCTGAGAGAATGTCATACATCAGAAAAGGTAACAGCAGCAAATGCTGGAGAGGTTGTGGGGTCAAAGGAACCCTCCTGCACTGCTGGTGGGAATGTAAATTGGTTCAACCTCTGTGGAGAACTCTCAGAAGGCTAGAAATGGACCTACCCTATGATCCTGCAATTCCTCTCCTGGGGATATATCCTAAGAAACCCAACACACCCATCCAAAAAGAGCTGTGTACACATATGCTCTTGGCAGCACAATTTGTAATAGCCAAAACCTGGTAGCAATGAGGTCCAACATCAGATGAGTGGCTGAGCAAGTTGTGGTATATATATACAGTGGAATACTACTCAGCTATAAAAAATGGTGACTTCACTGTTTTCAGCTGATCTTGGATGGACCTTGAAAAATTCATGTTAAGTGAAATAAGTCAGAAGCAGAAAGATGAATATGGGATGATCTCACTCTCAGGCAGAAGTTGAAAAAGAAGATCAGAAGAGAAAACACAAGTAGAACCTGAACTGGAATTGGCATATTGCACCAAAGTAAAAAATATTGGGGTGGGTGGGTGGGGAGAATACAGATCCAAGAAGGATGACAGAGGACCTAGTGGGGATTGTATCGTTATTTAGAAAACTGGGAAATGTTATGCATGTAAAAACTATTGTATTTACTGTCGAATGTAAAACATTAATTCTCCAATAAAGAAATAAAAATTTAAAAAATTGAGAATGAGTGCAGGAGTAAATCGCATAGTGGTTATGCAAAGAAACTCTCTTGCCTGAGACTCCAAAGTCCCAATTTCAATTCACCACAGCACCACCATAATCCAGAGCTGTGTAGTGCTCTAGTAAAACAAAAACAAAAAACAAAAAAGTAAAGAAAAGAAAAGAAAAGCACAAGGACCAGTGTAAGGATCCCGGTTCGAGCCCCCGGCTCCCCACCTGCAGGGGAATCGCTTCACAAGCGGTGAAACAGGACTGCAGGTGTCTGTCTTTCTCCCCCCTTCTTTGTCTTCCCCTCCTCTCTCCATTTCTCTCTGTCCTATCCAGCAACAACGAGATCAACAACAACTACAACAATAAAACAACAAGGGCAACAAAAAGGAATAAATAAGGAAGATAGAGAGACACCATTCCCAAAGCTTTTCTGGCCTCATCATCTGATATTTCACTAAGCATAATCACCTTTAATTCCATCCATGTTGAATCAAATGACTTTATTATCTTTTTGACTGCAGAGTAGTATTCCATATGGACTATATATCCCATACTTTGGGGGGGGGGGCAGGCACCAGGGTTATTGCTGGAACTTGATGCATGCACTACAAATGGTGGCCCTTTCTTTTTTCCTTCCTTCCTCCCTTTCTTTCTTCCTTCCTTCTTTCCTTTATTTCTTCCTTCCTTCCTTCCTCCCTTAGGAAATGGCTTGACATGATTTGGAAAGGCAAAAGGGGTCTGGGAAAAGTAGGAACTCTCTCCTTAATAAATCATAATAAGTTTTCTTGTCTGTGACAGAGACAGAGAGTAGTAGGGAGAAAGAAGGGAGATACTTGTGGCCCTGCTTCACTGCTCATGAAGCTTCTTCCCTATGGGTGGAGCTAGGGGCTTGAACCCGGCTCCTTGCATATGGTAATATGTGTGCTTTATTGGATGCTTTATTGCCCAGACCAGTCCCCTCTTAAATATTATTTAAACACACACACACACACACACACACACACACACACACACACACACACACACTCATTCACTTGAGGGGACAGGAGAGAGAGAGAGAGAGAGAGAGAGCCAGAACACCACTCAAGTGTGTAGAGAACCAGAGAGCAAATCAGGCATCAAGTCTTTTTTTTTTAATTTCTATATTAGGGAATTAATGTTTTACATTCGACAGTAAATACAATAGTTTGTACATGCATAACATTTCCCAGTTTTCTACATAACAATACAACCCCCACTAGGTCCTCTGGCATCAAGTTTTAAAATCTACCAGTTGAGCTATTTCCATAGCCACCAGGGAACTCCGCTTTGAAGAAAAGTCTGTTGCTTTCTTTCTTTCTTTTTAAATATTTGTATTTATTATTGTATAGATATGGAAATTGAAAGTGGGAGGGTAGCCAGAGAGGGAAAGAGACAGAAAGGCATCCATAATTCTGTTTCACCACTTGTGAAGCTTTCCCCATGCAGGTGAGGACCAGGGGCTCAAACCTAGGTCCTTGCGCACTATAATATGAGCGCTTAACCAGGTGCACCACTGTCTGGTCCCTGTTGCTTTCTTAAAAATTTTTTTTTTATTGGGAACTAATGATTTACAGGACAGTTGTTAACACATGGATACAGTCTCATATCTCCCTGCGATCGATGTCTGCACACCACCCCCCTCACTAACCCAAGTCCTTCCTAGCCATCATGCACTTGGTTACCTGATGCTAAGTGGCAGTTTGTAATAGCCCCAACTGGGAAGCAACACCCAGGTGTCTAATGACAGATGGGTGATTAAAAAAGGTGTGGTATATATACTCAGTGGAATACTATTCAGCTATAAGAAATGGTCAGATATTCTCCCTTTCCATATCTTGGGAGGTTTGTTTGTTTGTTTGTTTAACATTTTATTTATTTATCAATGAGAGGGATAGTAAGAGAGAGAGAAAGAACCAGACATCACTCTGGTACATGTGCTGCTGGGGATCGAACTCAGGACCTCATGTTTGAGAGTCCAATGCTTTTTTATCCTCTGCACCACCTTCCAGACCACGGTTTGTTGCTTTCTTATTTCTAAAATTGTTTCATTTATTCCTATTTCAAAATTATTTATTTATTAGATAGAGATAGAGAGAAGTTGAGAATAGAGGGGGAGACAGAGAGGGAAAGAGACAGAGAGACACCTACAGCCCTATTTCACCACTCATGAAGCTTTCCCCCTACAGGTGGGGACCAGGGACTTGAACCCAGGTCCTTGCACACTGTAATGTGTGTGCTTAACCTGGTGTACCACTGCCTGGCCCCCCGCTTTCTTATTTCTTACAGTGTGACTGAGCACTGTAGCAGAGGATATCATCATCTGGGAGGTGGCGCAGTGGATAAAGCACTGGACTCTCAAGCATAAGGTACTGAATTCAATCCCTAGCAAAACATGCAGCAGAGTGATGTCTGGTTTTCTCTCTTTGCCTGTCTTCTTCATGAATAATTTTTTAAAAATCTGGGGGGGGGAAAAGGAGGAAGAAGGAACAGCTGATGCAGTACAATTTTTTTTCTTTGAAATCTTTTTTTTTAAAATATATATTTATTTTCCCTCTTGTTACCCTTGTTGTTTTTCATTGTTGTTGTAGTTATTGATATTGTCATTATTGGATAGGACAGAGAGAAATGGAGAGAGGAGGGGAAGACAGAGGGGGAGAGAAAGACAGACTCCTGCAGACCTGCTTCACCACCTGTGAAGCGACTCCTCAGCAGGTGGGGAGTGGGGAGGGCCTCGAACTGGGATCCTTCCGCAGGTCCTTGCGCTTTGCGCCACGTGCGCTACCGGAGGACTCCAGAAATCTGTTTTTATTTAAATTCACCTTATTCCTCATTCTAGAGTAATAATTCATGTGAATCAATCAGATTGGTGACTACTAGCATAACTTCACTGACAGACTTTAAGCCCTTTTTAAAACATTTTGAGTAGGGGTGGCGGTAGATAGCATAGTTGTTATGCAAACAGACTCTAATGCCTAAGGCTCCAAAGTCTCAGGTTCAATCCCCTGCACCACTATAAACCAGAGTTTAGCAGTACTCTGGAAAAAATAAATTAAATAAAACACATTTTGAATAATAGTGGCTTATAAGGCAGTAAGAATATGGGGCATAGTTTCGCACTAGACCCATCACTAAAGAGAAAGCACAGATTAACTTATTTCTCCTTTTATTTCCCATAAATCAACCCTAGTGTTCCCCTTTACTACCTGATGTTTACCAGTCTGAGTCAAAGAGACACTGAAATTACTAAGCATGTGTATACTGATGGCGAAGTCTTGACAAGGACAAAGATTTCATTGTCATAGTCATGTCCAACGAACTTTTACCATGCATCCAAATAGGTGACTTTTCCCCTATTTCTAAACATTTTTTTTTCATTTTTGATTAATACTAGCTTACAAGATTGCAAGATTACAATGCATAATTCCACACCACACCCACCAACAAAGAAATGTGTCCCCACCCTCCCATCTCCCCAAAGAGAACCACCATAATTCTGTTTGGAGTCTTTTTTTTTTTTTTTTTGCCTCCAGGGTTATGGCTGGAGCTGGGTGCCTGCACTAGGAATCCGGTGCTCCTGGAGGCCATCTTTTTCGCGTAGCTGTTGTTGTTGTTGCTATTGCTACTGTTGTTGTTAGATAGGACAGGAGGAGGGGAAGACAGAGGGGGAGAGAAAGATACACACCTGCAGATCTGCTTCACCATTTGTGAAGCAACTCCCCTATAGGTGGGGAACTGGGGGCTTGAACCTGGATCCTTGTGTAGGTCCTTGTGCTTTGCACTTTGTGCTCTACCACACCTGTTTGTTTTACTGGGGTGGGGGCAGTGTATTGAACCTGGGACTTTGGAACCTCAGGCATGAGAGTATCTTTGCATAACCATTATGCTATCCATCCCCACCCACCACCATAGTTCTCACAAGTCTCACAGTTTGCTTGCTTCTGCCCCCCCCCCCAACTAAAGTCCTGCATATCAGTTCTCTAGAAGGAATACACATTTTCAGTATTTTTTTCCTTTAAGGTGTAACTCAAAAAAAGCCGTTTTTGGGGTTGGGTGGTGGCGCACCGGGTTAAGCATTCATAGTATGAAGTGCAAGAACTTGAGCAAGGATCTGGTTGGAGCCCCCAGCCCCCCACCTGCAGGGGGGGTTGCTTCACAAGCGGTGAAACAGGTCTGCAGGTGTTTCTCTGTCTCCTTGTCTCTCTCAATTTCTGTCCTATCAAAAAAAAAAAAAAAAAAGGCCACAGGAGCAGTGGATTTATAGTGTAGGCACTGAGCCACAGAGATGGCCCTGGAGGCAAAACAGAAAACCAAAAAAACAAATACAACAACAACAAAAAGAATAAAAAGAAAAAAAGCTATGTTTTTCAGTGATTTTAGAAAACAGAGAAGGGTGGTCCAGGAAGAGGCGCAGTGGACAAAGCACTGGACTCTCAAGCATGAGGTCCTGAGTGCAATCCCTGGCAGCACATGGACCAGGGTGATGTCTGGTTCTTCCTCTCTTTCTCATTAATAAATAAATAAAATCTTAAAAAAAAAAGAAAAGAAAAGAAAACAGAGGAGGAAGTGGGTTTAGATCGAACAGTGGTTATCCAAAGAGACTCTCAAGCCTGAGGCTCCAGAGGCCCAGGCTCAAGCCTCTACACCACCATAAATCAGAGCCCAGCAGTGCTCTGGTGACTACAAAACAACAACAAAACCAAGGGGGATGGGAGGGCAGTAGCTCACCAGGCTAAACGCACCAGGCACAAAACGCAAGGACTGGTATAAGGATCCCGGTTCGAGCCCCGGTCTCCCCACCTGCAGAGGAGGGTCACTTCACAAATGGTGGAGCAGATCTGCAGTCTTGATCTGCAGTCTTTCTCTCCCCTCTCTGTCTTCCTGTCCTCTCTCAATTTCTCTCTGTTCTATCCAACAACAACAACAACAATAACAACAATGATAAACAACAAGGGCAACAAAATGGGAAAAATAGCCTCCAGGAGCAGTGGATTCATAGTGCAGGCTTGGAGCCCCAGCAATAACCCTGGAAGCAAAAACAAAACAACAACAACAAAAACACAGAGGAGTAATTGAAAGATTATGTTTACATCTATGAATCTCCATTTTCTTTTTTTGGGGGGAGGGATGGAGGGAGGGAGGGAGGGAGTGGTCATTACCAGGCTTCACTACTCCAAGCCTTTTAATTTTTTCAGAGAGGAGAAAGAGAGGGAAGGGAAGACACACAATAACATCAGAGCTTCCTAGAAGATGGAGCCTGAGCTGCATGCATGACAAGACAGATGCACTGTTCAGATGAAATATTTCATTTGTCCTCCAGTTTCCTTCCTTCCTTCCTTCCTTCCTTCCTTCCTTCCTTCCTTCCTTCCTTCCTTCCTTCCTTCCTTCCTTCCTTTTATTTCTTCTTCTCCTCCTCTGTTGTCATCGTCATCTCCAGGGTTATCACTGGGACTTGGTGCTTGCACTATGAATCCACTGCTCTCCATGGCAATCTTTTCCATCTTATTGGATAGGACAGAGAGAAATTGAGAGAGGAGGGGGAGATGGAGAGGGAGACAGACACCATTCATGGAGCGTCCCTGCTGTAGGTGGGAAGTAGGGGCTGAAACCCAGGTCCTTGCACTGGTCCTTGTGTTTAGTACTATGTGTGCTTAACCAGGTGCACCAATACCTGGTCCTCTAGTTTCTTTTCTTTCATCTGGTTTCCCCTTCTCCTTTCCACCTTTCCCTCATCAACGCTTCATTTCCAGCAACATGGACTCAACAGAGTGTGAATAAATGTAAGCGCATCCTTGCACATTTGCCGTGGAAGTGTGCGGATTTGTCATCTCACCTTCTGCAGAGACTCTAAGACCCTAGGCTTCTCTCTGGAGAGCTGAAGCCTGTGGAAATGCTCTTTCCTCTGACATATGCAAATGTTCACCTGTGGCAGCCCGCAAGGCAGTGCTCCCTTGCCAGGTTCTTTACTCTGCCTGGAGGGAAGATATGTTTCAATTATTGATCCTAAGGAATTGTGGCTGGAAGGAAGGACTGGGGATGGGGGAATCCAGGATCTGGTTTCTCTTTTCAAGTTGGTTTTGGGCAGATGGGCATTTTATTTTCATTGGTAAAAATATTCGTTTTGGTATTTGAAGCTGTTTTTGAGCACTAACCCATGAAAACTGTTCTGTTTTTGCTTGCCTGCTTGCTGTGTGTGTGTGTGTGTGTGTGTGTGTGTGTGTGTGTGTGTGAGAGAGAGAGAGAGAGAGAGAGTGTTCATTTGCTTTACTATAACAACATTTACCATGTACCACCATGGAATGTAAACTCAGGTTAGATAACGTCATAAATGTAATGAAATATTTAGCAGATTTAGATGTGTATAATGTCTGACTAAACCAACTCACTCAAATCACTCTTTTCATTATAGCTAATTTGTTTAGTTTAATGTCTTACAGTTCTGACAGACAAAATAAACATAGTGCATACATTTTAAAAATGTTCACCTAACTTTGAATTAGAGCTTAAAATACTTATCTCTATTTCAAGATGCCATTTAAAAATTATTCTGATAGAACAGCATCAAAAATATAATTCTACAATTACAAAAGAGCTAACAGGAATCCTAGTTGTTTTCAGGTTTACAAGTATGATACTGAAGTAAAGACTATGTTTCAGTCATTCTGTTATCAGTTTTTTAGGTTTGGTTAAACACAGCACAAATTTTCAGTGACTAAGGGGCTTATGTTATATTCCATGCAGTGCTCCTCAAGAGACAAACAACCTTAAAACTGTAGTATCAGGAGTTGGGCTGTAGTGCAGCGGGTTAAGCACAGGTGGTACAAAGCAAAGTAAGGACCAGCATCAGGATCCCGGTTTGAGCCCCCGGCTCCCCACCTGTAGGGGAGTAGCTTCATAATCGGTGAAGCAGGTCTGCAGGTATCTGTCTTTCTCTCCCCCTCTCTGTTTTCACCTCCTCTCTCCATTTCTCTCAGTTCTATGCAACAACGACGACAACATCAACAACAACAACAACAACAACAGTAATAACTACAACAATTAAACAATGGCAACATTAGGGAATAAATGAATAAATAAATGTTAAAAAAAGTATGCAATATTTTACAGCAACTGTACTTCAGAACTGGACTATTACCGTCTTTAAAAATCTTATCAGGGGAGTCGGGCTGTAACGCAGTGGGTTAAGCGCAGGTGGCGCAAAGCACAAGGACCGGCATAAGGATCCTGGTTCGAACCCCGGCTCCCCACCTGCAGGGGAGTTGCTTCACAGGCGGTGAAGCAGGTCTGCAGGTGTCTATCTTTCTCTCCTCCTCTCTGTCTTCTCCATTTCTCTCTGTCCTATCCAACAACGACAACAACAATAATAACTACAACAATAAAACAACAAAGGGCAACAAGAGGGAATAAATAAATAAAATAAATATTAAAAAAAATCTTATCAGAAGAATTTCATAAGGTGGACATTTTACCACCATAAAGAGCATTTAAGTAACACAACTTGATTATCCCTTAATGACCTAATTAGTTGAGCAGTCATTAGTATTTTAGTTATCAGGCAATTCAACCTTTCAGAAAGGTACCCAGTATGCAAATTGCCATCAGACTCACTCAAATAATTTATTGTCAATATGAACATATAGCCTCAATATGAGGTATCTAACTAAAACAAGTACCAAGATCAAGACAGCATCTCTTCTAAGGTTTAGGGTTTGCCCAGAACTCCTTATATATGGAATATCCCATACCAACAGTCATTGCTCCTTCAACAAAGTCTTGGGCTGCTACAAGCATGTGGATCAGGTGAAGGGACATTTTAGCATTTCCTCTGCTCATCAATTTGTATAATCCATATGCAACAATTGTTGCAAAACTTTCCATTCCAGCAGGGACAAATGGTGCCTCTTTAGCTTTTCGAACAAATTTAGACCCCCTGATCTTCCTCATATGAAGAGAGAGATACATCTGTGTTGCTTGACATAGTGACCAAAGAAATATCCAGAAGCACTGGACCCCTCCCGTGTGCACTGACTTTTTTCTACCTGTTTGCTTTTAACCAGAGCACTACTCAACTTTTGGCTTATGGTGGTGCTGGGACCTCAGAGCCTTCCTCAAAACTTAGAATCAGTAGTATACTCCAAGTACTGTCTCTAAGCCATCCAAGTATGATTTCCAGTGCTTCAAGTTTTGTCTCCTTTTTTTTTCTAGGATGGTCACTTCTAGTAACAAGGTTTTAATAATGATATCAGTCTTCTTCCAGTCACTCTTCACATATCCCTGTTTAGACTTTCCTTATCCTTTGTGGGGATATTGTGAAGGCATGGTAGAGTATGGGGAAACTCCCATCATAAAGATGGAGGTCTGAAAAGATACCCCACCTGTCAGCCTCTCCCTTTCAGGGGTCAAGCATGGAGGAGAAAAGCTTTCCTGACTCAGTATCCCCTTGTCAGTCTCCTAAGCATCACAAGAATCCACACCCCCTAACACTTAACTCATTCCCTTGTTATAAGTCAAATGGTTTGCCTACTCAAAAGATCACTATAAGTTCACTTGCTTTGATCACATATACTCCATATATCAACATTTTGCCTTGACCAAAAGGCTCTCCTCTCTATTTCCTTAACCCCTTACTCCACTTTGGTCTAACTCCTCTATCTTAACTCTCTGCCTTCAAGGGTCCTCTCTGTCTGCTTCTCCCTTGCCACTAATCATTCCGGAACCCTCCTCTACCACTATCAGTTCTCCTCATTCCTTAGAACCTTCATCATGAGGGTTCTGACCTTCAAAACCCATCATTATCGCCACATGTGAAAAATGTCCTTTGTTCCCTTCTGCTATTTAAACCTTGCCTTCTGCACAATAAACAGATCATTTGCAACCAAGTGGTCTCCTGGTCTTTTCCTGCTGTTAGCCACTAGAGTTAGCATGAAAGACCAGTAAGGACTTTTCCCTGCTGAGAGGTCCCCCACTCGAGTACTGGCAATCCTTAACCTCAGACAAAAGTGATTTTTTAAAAAAGAATTTCTTTTTAAAATTTTATTTATTTTATTGGTTAAGACAGAGAGAAATTGAGAGGGTAGGAGGAGGGAGAGAGATAGAGAGACACCTGCAGACCTGCTTCACCCCTTGTGAAGCTTTCCCCCTGCAAGTGGGACCCGGGGTCTTGAACCCAAGTCCTTGAGCACTGTAATGTGTGCATTTAACCAGGTGCATGCCACCACCTGGCCCTAGACCAAAAAAAAGTGATTCTTCCAACAACACTAGAAACAACAGAGAAGGGGGCAGATTGAATAGTGTGTGCTCGAGAACCCCAAGTGAGCTTCCCTGAATCAAAGGCTAATAATCACCTTTCTAAAATTTTTTATTAGTGATTTTTAAAAAAGATTTTGTTTATTTATTAATTCGAAAGATAGGAGGAGAGAGAAAGAACCAGGCATCACTCTGGTACATGTGCTGCTGGGGATTGAACTCAGAACTTCATGCTTGAGAGTCTGATACTTTATCCACTGCGCCACCTCCTGTACCACTTTTATTAGTGATTTAATAATGATTAACAAGATTGTGAGATAACAGAAGTACAATTCCTTATGCTGGTCCTTGTGCTTAAGCCACTGTGCTACCACCCAACTCCCTAGAAGCACAATTACATAAAGTTCCCACCACAGGAGTTCCGTGTCCCATCCCCTCCATCGGAAGTTTCCCTATTCCTTATACCTCTGGGAGTATGGGGTGCAGAAGGTGGAAAGTCTGATTCTGTAATACCTTTTCTGCTGGACATGGTTGTTAGCAGGTTGATCCATACTCCCAGCCTGTCTCTCTCTTTTCCTAGTGGGGTAGGGCTCTGGGGAGGTGAGGTCATCTGCCCAGGGAAGTCAGGATGGAATCAAAGTAGCATCTGCTACTTGGTGGCTAAAAGGTGGTAAGATATAAAGCAGGACAAATTATTTAATAAACAGGAGCCCAAAGACTAAATGAAGAAACTTCATGTGGGAAGAAGCTAGGAAGTCTATTTTAGGTATGTTTCAGGGGGTCCATGACTTTAGTAATTTTTGTCTGAGCCTGATAGCTAAATGCAGGTGGACTAAAAGTACTATCTGGGAAGATGTTGTCAGAGTTGAGAATAGGGCTAGAAAGCTGAATTAGGGCAGAGAGATGATCACCTGTTTAAGCGAGGAGACTGTGTTGGAGGAGAAGGGCTGCTGGGCTTGCTTCTCATAGGCTGGGTTCTGTAGTTGCTGATTTAATTTTCTTTATAAAAAGTTTTAAAAATTATATTTATTTATTGGAGACAGCCAGGAATCAAGAGGGTAGGGGGATATAGAGAGGGAGAGAGAAAGAGAGACACCTGCAGCCCTGCTTCACCACTTGCAAAGCTTTCCTCCTGTAGGTGGGGACCAGGCATTTGAACCCGGGTTCTTGAGCACTGTAACATGTTTGCCACCACCCAGCCCCTGTAGTTACTGATTTATGCATGAGTGAGAACTATCTTTCTAGCTCTCCTACCTTATCTATCTACCTACCTATCTATCTATCTATCTATCTATCTATCTATCTATCTATCTACTTCCAGGGTTATCGCTGGGGCTTGGTGCCTGCACCATGCATCCACTGCTCCTGAAGGCTATTTTTTCCCCATTGTGTTGCCCTTGTTGACACTGTTATTGTTTTTATTGTTGTTGTTGGATAGGACAGAGAGAAATTGAGAGAGGAGGGTAAGATAGAGAGGAGAAGAGAAAGACACCTGCGGACCTGCTTCACGTCTTGTGAAGTGACCACCCCTGCATGTGAGGAGCCAGGGGCTCGAACTGGAATCCTTACCCGGGTCCATGTGCTTTGCACCATGTACGCTTAACCCACTGCACCTGACCCCCAATTTATTTATTTTTAAAGATGTGTTTATTTAGTTATTGAGAGATAGAGGTCAGAGCATGCAGTGCTAGGAATGGAACCCAGCATTGAGCCACCTCCTCAATAGCTTGACCTCTTTTTCTGTTTTTTTTTTTTTTTTAATTTTTTTATTTAAGTAAGGATTAATCAACAAAACCATAGGGTAGGAGGAGTACAACTCCACACAATTCCCACCACCCAATCTCCATATCCCACTCCCTCCCCCGATAGCTTTCCCATTCTCTATCCCCCTGGGAGCATGGACCCAGGGTCATTGTGGGTTGCAGAAGGTAGAAGGTCTGGTTTCTGTAATTGCTTCCCCGCTGAACATGGGCGTTGACTGGTCGGTCCATACTCCCAGTGTGCCTCTCTCTTTCCCTAGTAGGGTGGGTCTCTGGGGAAGCTGAGCTCCAGGACACATTGGTGGGGTCTTCAATCCAGGGAAGCCTGGCCAGCATCCTGATGGCATCTGGAACCTGGTGACTGAAAGAGAGTTAACATACGAAGCCAAACAAATTGTTGAGCAATCATGGACCCAAAGCTTGGAATAGTGGAGAGGAAGTGTTAGGGGGGTACTTACTGCAAACTCTAGTGTACTTCTGCTTTCAGGTATATATTTTGCAGTAGTTTATAGATATGTGTGAACATATGCTCTCTCTCACAGAAACTGGTGTATATCTAGGTTTTGGGACTTTGTTAGAAAGTGAACCACCTGAGATGAAATTAGAGTATACTATGAAAGGAAAGGTCTCACCCGAGTAATGAAGCTGAAGGGTTGTCATTCCACACGTGAAGTCTCTGGACACAGTCTGAAGTGAAGCATGTTGAGGTGGCAATCGTTGTGTTGGTTAGGTTGTGATCGGCGGATGCAATATTATTTGATATGGATTGGGAGAGGCATACGGGAAAGTGGGCCCTATCCAAGGGTTCCAGGACTGGGGGAAGTAGGGGCTCTATAGTGGAGATGTGAGGTTCCTGCTGTCTTAGGGTTCAAAAAGACAATCGATAGTTAATGTTATCATCACATTATTTGGTAGTTGGGTTAACTTTGAAAAGTCCTTTTGTTATGGTTTGCTGTACAGTACCCAGTATCTTGTATATAGCTGTGTTATTGGATGCTTTTTTTTTCTGTTTTTTTAAATATATATTTTAATATTTATTATTTATTCCCTTTTGTTGCCCTTGTCGTTTTATTGTTGTAGTTATGCTTGCTGTCATTGTTGTTGGATAGGACAGAGGGAAATGGAGAGAAGAGGGGAAGACAGAGAGGGGGAGAGAAAGACAGACACCTGCAGACCTGCTTCTCTGCTTGTGAAGCGACTCCCCTGCAGGTGGGGAGCTGGGGGCTCGAACTGGGATCCTTGCGTTTTGCGCCACATGCGCTTAACCCGCTGCGCTACCGCCCGACTCCCTTTTCTGTTGTTTTTATAGGAGCTTCACAACTCTGGACTAAGATTCATTTTTAAAAATTAAAAAAAAATATTTTATTTATTTTCACATTTGCTGCCCTTGCTTTTATTGTTGTAGTTATTATTGTTGTTGTTATTGATGTCGTTGTTGTTGGATAGGACAGAGAGAAATGGAGAGAGAAGGGGAAGACAGAGTGGGGAGAGAAAGACGCCTACAGATCTGCTTCACTGCCTGTGAAGCTACTCTCCTACAGGTGGGGAGCTGGGGCCTTGAAACCTGGATCCTTAAGCTGGTCCTTGCGCTTTGCGCCACATGTGCTTAACCTGCTGTGCTACCATCCGACTCCCTATTATTATTATTTTTATTTATTTTTTATTGCCACCAGGGCTATTGATGGGACTTGGTGCCTGCATGACAAACCCACTGCTGCTGATGGCCATTTTTTCCCATTCCTTTTCTTTTCTTTTTTCAAATTTTGATAGAACAGAGAGGAATTGACAGGAAAGAAGACAGAGAGCGAGAAAGAGAGGCACCTGTAGCCCTGCTTCATCACGCCCTTGTGAAGCCTCCTTTGTGCAGGTGGAGTGTGGGGGTTTGAACACAGGCCCTTCCTCATGGTAACTTATGATTTTATCCAGGTGCACCATTACCTGACTGCCAAAGTTGAGATCTTTTTCTTTTCTTTTTTTCAATGCGGAGAGAGAAACAGAGAGACAGAGGGACTGAGGGAGAGATACCCCAGCAGTGAAGCTACCCCTTACTGGTTGTGGCCCTCTGTACTGGACTTATCCTAGTGGAACTTCAATTTTCTCTTAATTTTTCCTAAAGTGGCTTGTGAGAACATTAAAAAATGATTATATGTATAGGTAGTTGGGGTATAGGAAAACATTTCCCTTACCTCTCTAGTTCTTTCAGTTTAGAGGAGTAAACAAATCAAATTCAGACAAATCAGTGGGAGAAATGACCAAATATAATTACATGTGGGTAGAAAAACCCATACCATTATACATTATAGCGTAAATGGGAGAGGCCAGAAGGTGGCACACCTGTCTGAGTGTACGCTACAATGTCTGAGGACCTGGGTTTGAGCCCCTGGTCCCCACCTGCGGGGGGGGGGGACTTTGCAAGTAGTGAAGCAGTGCTGCAGGTCTCTCTCTCGCTCACCCCCTCCCTCTTGATTTCTCGCTATCTCTATCTACTAAATAATCAAACTTGTTGATCATAATTAAATCAGTACAAATTTTTAAAATTTTAAATAAAGTAAATGGGGACAAATAAAGATTTATACCCTATGTGAGGAAATGGGTCTCATGTTTTTGGAGAGACTGATCATACTCTTTATGTACATATGTGTGAGTGCATATATTCTCAATACATCTAGCCATCTATATTCCTCCTCCTCCCCCCTCCTCCTCCCCCTCCTCTTTCTCTTCCTCCTCCTTTTGTAACCAGAGCACTGTTCAGCTCTGGCTTATGCAGGGGATTGAACCTGAGACTTTGGAGCCTCAGGCACGAGAGTCTCTGCATACTTACTCTGCTATGCATACTTACTACGCCCCTATGCATCTATATTTCTATAGTTTCTCTGAAAAATATCTGCATCTGGTTGCCCTAACTTACCTGGGTGGCAAAAGTCAGGTTGAGCTGAATAGTGACTGTCCCCTTTACGCACCTGACCCCTGCTTCATGCTAGTGTTTTAGTTTCCAGTGATTGACTCACAGGGATTCTTCTGATGGCCTTGGAGCTCTGCTGCTTTCTGACTGCTTTCTGAGTATGCAATGAAAGGGAGGGAAGAGAGGAAACATGTAACCTCTAATTTTGTGAAGTGCCTTTCTCACCAGTCTAGTGTTTTCATGCCCTGGATCTTTTCTGTACCTTCAGCTGGTCTATTCCTCCTCGATTTTTATTTTTTTAAATTTTATTAGTGATTTAATATTGATTTACAAATTTATGAGAAAACAGGGGTATAATTCTGCACCGTTCTCACCACCAGAGTTTTGCGTTCCCAATCCCTCCATTGGAAACTACAGCAGTTTTCCTAAGGTTACAGATACCGGTTAATGTGAGTCAGGCAGTAGCCCAGCGGGTTAAGCAAAGACTGGTGTAAGGATCCCGGTTAGAGCCCCCGGCTCCCCACCTGCACAGGGTTGTTTCACGAGTGATGAAGCAGGTCTGCAGGTGTCTATCTTTCTCTCCCCCTCTCTGTCTTCCCCTCCTCTCTCCATTTCTCTCTGTCCTATCCAACAACGACATAAATAACAACAATAATAATAATAACCACAAGAACGATAAAAAACAAGGGCAACAAAAGGGAAAAACTAGCCTCCAGGAGCAGTGAATTCATGGTATAGGCACCAAGCCCTAGCAATAACCCTGGAGGCAAAACAAATATGGGTTAACTATGATTTCTGCAACTATGTGTATATGTTTGCCTTCCCCCTTTCCTGTCTTCTTTTCCTTTCCAAGTCACATGCGCACCTATTACTACTTCTGAATGTCCCTCCCTTTTTCTTCTTCTCTCTCCTGGTCCTGAAAGAATTGGAGTTCAGAGACTTGTGGTCATTTTCCTCTAACATTCTCCCCCACTGGGATCATGGACCACAATTCTTTCTGGGGTGTAGGAGGTGAGAGTTCTGGCTTCCATAGTTGCTTCACTAGACGTGGGCGTCGGCAGGCTGATCCATACCTGCCAATTTCTTTCTTTCTGTAGTGGGCTAGGGCTCTCCTCTCAGGTAGCTGAGAAAGCTTCTGATCCTACAGTGTTGTGGTGTAGGAAGGCTGTGATCCTTTCCTGGGGACCCTTTTTTATGCTCTCTCAGTACTGGGAGTCAAACCCTCTTTGCTTGTTGTCTGCGCACCCTCTGAGCACTGACCTCACTCATTTAAGTGTTAGCTTCTCTGCTCTGTATGTGCTTTTCCCAAATAGGGCTGGTGTGAGGGCTTTCTCACCTGACCCACCCCATATCCCATCTCTCTCTTTTGCTATCTAGCCTTTCACCCTAAATGGCCTATCTGAGGGGGATGGGCAGTGGCGCGGCAGGTTTAGCACACATGGTGAAAAGCGCAAGGACCAGCTTAAGAATCCTGGTTGGAGCCTCTGGCTCCCCACCTGCAGGGGGGTCACTTCACAGGTGGTATCTATCTTTCTCTCCTCTTCTCTGTCCTCCCCCTCCTCTCCCCATTTCTCTCTGTCTGATCTAACAACAACAACATCAATAACAAAAACAATAACTACAACAACAATAAAAAACAAGGGCAACAAAAGGGAAAATATATAAATATTATAAAAAAGATTAAGTTTCTTTTAAAATAGGGACAGCAAGGTAGAGGGGAGGTGAGAAAGGGGCCACAATACTGAAGATTCCTTCACTGTGGTGGGGGCTGAACTTAAACTTGGGTCGTGCACATGGCAAAGCAGTGCACTTCCCAAATTAGTTAATTTAGTAGTCCCCCAATAGAATTCAACTATTATTATTATTTGCCTCCAGGGTTATCACTGGGACTTGGTGCCTACACTATGAATCCACTATTCCTGCAGGCCATCCCCCCTCCCCCTTTTATAAGATAGGACAGAGAGAAGCTGAGAGAGGAGAGGAAGTTAGAGACAGAAAGAAAAAGATAGACATCTGCAGACCTACTTCACCGCTTGTGAACTGGCCCCCCAGCAGGTGGGGAGCCAGAGGGCTTGAACCAGGATGCTTGCATGGGTCCTTGAACTTGGTACTATGTGTGCTTATCCTAGCGAGCTGCTGCCCAGCCTTCTCTAATATTAATTTAAAATGTTTGATCTATCCTATTGGAAAACAAATCTCCCCAAAATGGTTGAAATAAACTTCTCTAAGATAAATACTTTGGCATGTGAATTATTTCAAGCTCAGATTAGTTGAGGTCTTTCAGGCTCACAAGGTCATCACAGGGTTTCACCACTTGTGGCTTGTTGGGCTAGTGATGTGAGAGAGAGATGACCCAGGAACCAAGCTCGTGGTGGCAAGGCAATTCAAATCTTTATTCATTTGAGAGCCCCAGAGTCGGGCAGTAGCACACCAGGTTAAACCACGTGGCACAAACTGCAATGGCTACTGTCAGCCTCCCGATCTGTCTGTGCTTTTCCAGGCCGGGCAAGGGAAGAGACTAGTCAGAAACACAAGTGGCTTGACAATACCATACATGGTTAGGAAAGGGGCGGAGAAAGGTGAAAGGGGCTGGGAATGGTAGGGGGCTTCCTTAGCAATTGTTGCTAGGGCTTAAACTGGTAGGATTAATAATACCCTGAGGAGAACTAGGAAGGAGACCTTTAGTCATTTGTAAGACAAAGCAGAAGATTGATACATAGATAATGAAAGGACAGGCCATAGTATCAAGGAATGTAGGGTGGAGCAGGGGGAGCTGGCTTAATGTTTTAAGGAATGCCGGGCTCCTGGAGGCAGAAAAATGTGGGGTGTTTTGTGAGGCAGGGAGTCTGATATTGCGTGGTAATCCTTCAGGGTTCCTGTGTCCCCCTTGCTCAACCTCTTGGTAGAGAGAGACTGACAGGATGGATGCACTCCTCAGATCAAACCCTGCCAGGCTCTACCACATCCTCACAATTTCCCTACAGTGGCTGATTTTTTTCAGATAGAAACACACACACACACACACATACACACACACAGATTCAGAGAAACACAGAGAGAAATGCCAGAGCACTGCTCAGCTCTGGTTTATGGTGGTGCTGGGGATTGAACCTGAGACCTTGGAGCCTCTGGCATGAAAGTCTTTTGCAGAACCATTATGCTATTTACCCAGCCTGAGAAGTTCATTCTTTATACACAGGAGACGCCATTCTTTCCCCCTGAAACCTCAGGCTCTCACCGCATTCCTTAGCTCAGCATAAATGCCTTCATTCTGACCTTGTGCACACCTCGTTCACTTCTCCATACATTTAGAATTAAATTTCTTCCTTTCTCTTTCATGATGTTAATTTGCCTGATGTTAAGTTGATGCTTTTTCATCCCAACAAGAGGGAGAAATTCAGTCTCTACCCCAACACCACACAGACTATTAAAAGGATGTGGTTTATATGGAATACTGGTTCTCTTTGCTGTATCTCTTAGACTTTTGTTCAGAGAAATCTTCACTTTCATCTCCCTTTCAACCTTCTATCTAATTCAACCTTGCTCTCCAGAAACGAGCACAGCTTTCATTCAAAAGCTCTTCAAAGAGGATCGGTCTGAATACTGATTAGTCAGTGCCTGGTACTCTCAACCGTCTTTACCTGACTTACTGCATTTCAACTGTAGCAGTAGATGGTAGACACATCTGAAAGGGAGACATTAAGACTGAAGCCCGATGCTAGGAATAAGAGAAACCTTACTATAAAAGTTCCTCTTCAATTCTCCTGCTTTTTCATTGTTGATTCTCCATTGTAGGCAGTCATTCCTAAAGTCCCAGATCAAAGTAGAGCTTCTAGTTTAGTGAATGGGGATGGGGGGTGGTGGCGGTGCAGGCTGGCCCTACCAGAGAGGCATATATAGTTGGAATCTAGGCATTTGGAATTAGTACCAGGATGATTTAAACTTCTTGTTATGAGTTGAATTGTGTCTCCTCTTCTCTTACATTTATCTATCCAGCTCCTATTTCTTTCTTTCTTCCTTCCTTCCTTTCTTTCTCTCTCTCCTCCTCTTCCTCTTCCTTTCCTCCTCCTTCTTCTTTTAATTTCCACCAAAGTTTTATCATTGGGGCTTAGTGCCAGCACTATGAAACCACTGCTTCTAGTAGTCATTCCCCCCCTTTTTAACTTTCTTTTTAAATTAATTAATTAATTACTGGGTAGAGACAGAAAGAAATTGAGATGGGCAGGGGAGCTAGAGAGGGAGAGAGCCACATGCAGCACTGCCTCACCACTTGTGAATCTTTCCCCCTGCAAATGGGGACCAGAGGCTTGATCCTGGGTCATTGTGCACTGTAGTGGGTGTGTTTAACCAAGTGTGCCACCACCTGGCCCCTTTTCCTTTTTTTTTTTTTTCTTTGTATTTTATTAGGTAGAACAGAGAAATTGAGAGGTGAGAGGGAGATAGGGAGAGAGAAAGATAGATAACTACAGATCTGCTTTACTGCTCCTGAAGCTTTCCCCCTGCAGGTGGGGTATAGGGGTTTGACCTGGGTCCTTGCACATAGTAATGTATGCATTCTAAACTGGTGCTACCACCAGGCCTCTTCAAATTCTAATTGTTAGTGCCTCGGCATACAGGTTTATCTGTTAGGAAAGCAAAAGATTCCCATTAAGCCCCCAGGAGTTAGACAAGAAGCATGGAACAGAATGTCATTGCAGACAAGGGAACAGACCTGTATCTTGAACTTTTGGTTTCCAGAACGGTCAGATATTGTATTTCTGTGTAAGCTGCTCAGTTGTAGTACAGAGCTTCCTCAGCCTACAGTGGTGTAACTTTAACATGAAAATCTACTTCCTATGGTCTGGGAGCTGGAGCTGTGAACAGAGCACTCAACTTATAAATTCAAGGTCCTGAGTTTGATCCTTGGCACCTCATATACCAGAATGATGCTCTGGTCCTTTCTCTCTCTCTCTTTTATTTTTTTAATTATTTATTTTCCCTTTTGTTGCCCTTGTTATTTTACTGTTGTTGTTGATATCATTGTTGTTGGATAGGACAGAGAGAAATGGAGAGAGGAGGGAAAGACAGAGGGGGAAAGAAAGATAGACACCTTCAGACCTGCTTCACCACTTGTGAAGCGACCTCCCAGCAGGTGGGGAGCCAGGGCTCAAACCGGGATCCTTATGTCGGTTCTTATGCTTCGTGCCACCTGCACTTGACCCGCTATGTTACCTCCCGACTCCCTTCTCTCTTTTACTAATCAGTAAAATAAATATTAAGAAAAAGTATCTCCTATACCCCACCTACTGGATATCATCTGTTAGCCTAGTCTAACTTTTTTTTTTTTTTTTTTTTACCAGAGGACTGCTCACCTCTGGTTTAAGGTGGTGTGGAGGACTACAAACCTGATTCACTGCTTGTGACGTGGACCCCCTGTGGGTGTGGAGTGGGGTGCTTCAACACTGGTCCTTGAGCTTGGTAATATGTGCGCTTGACTGGTTGCACCACTGTCTGCCCCTGAAACCTGACTTTCTTACCAAAACCCCTCCCCTTGGGCTGAGCTCCAGCCTTCCACCCCACTGTCCTGTCCACTCATTCTGTCAATTCACCTCTCTGAATCTTAGGAGACCCTTGTACCACCTGTCTTATTTCTTCAAATTCATTTAAATTTTATTTTATTATAATAAAATAATTTTATTTTTTTTAATTTGTTATACCTAGGAATTAATTCAGAGTCTCATATATGTACCACACTGCTGAGTGGCCTTCACAGCCAAATATCTAGTCTATGTTTTTAGAAGAGAGACCAGAGTATACTTTATCATCTGTACAACACCTCTTTGGGTGTTGTCCTTGTGCTGTCCCAAGTGGTGCTGGAATTGAACTCAAAGTTTGACACATGGAAGTCATGTGCTCACCTGTTGACTCACTTCCTACGTTCCTATTTAAAAAAACAAAAACTTAAGAGTTGGGCAGTAGCGCAATGGGTTAAGCGCACATGGCGCAAAGTGCAAGGACCCATGTAAGGATCCCAGTTTGAGCCCCCAGCTCCCCACCTGCAGGGGTCGTCCCTTCACAGGCGGTGAAGCAGGTCTGCAGGTGTCTCTCTTTCTCTCCCCCTCTCTGTCTTCCCCTCCTCTCTCCACTTCTCTCTGTTCTATCCAACAACGAAGACAGACAACAATAACTATAACAATAAAACAAGGGCAACAAAAAGAGAATAAATAAATATTTAAAAAAAGTTAAAAAAAAGAAACAAAAAACAAAACCCAGCCACATCTAGATTTAATTCAAATGTTATAAAGGTCCCTTTTAAAATATAAGATGCATTTTTTAACTATATTCTTAGACTCGTACAACCACCACTATCTAATTTTAGAACATTTTTATCACCTCCAAAAGAAACTTTTTTTTCCTGAGCCTGACAGCCTGACATCTGATATGCAGGTGGATCCAAGTTATTGTCTAGGGAGATGATGGAAAAAGGACCAGAAAGCTGGATCAGGGGATAGAGTAGCTCCCAAATATTGGAAAGGTGTGTAAATATTGTTGACTGTAAACCTCATCAATTTGATTGATTCTTAAATCTGCCAATTTGTTTCCCCCATTTCTTCCCTCAAAGACCCCAGTGAATGTGCTTACCCATGGCCCCTCTTCTGTCTCCTAGCAAACCTTGGTGCTTCCCTGTCTGGCATTGTTATGAGTATAAGACTATGAATAGGGGAGCGAGGCGGTAGCGCAGAGGGTTGAGTGTACATGGCACCAAGTGCAAGGACCTGCAAAAAAATCCTGGTTGGAGCCCCTGACTCCCCATCTGCAGGGGCTCGTGTCACAAGTGGTGAAGCAGGTCTGCAGGTATCTTTCTCCCCCAACCCCGTCTTCCCCACTTCCTCAATTTCTCTCTGTCTTATCTAACAACAACAGCAATGGCAACAATAACAACAACAACAAGGGCAACAAAATGGGGAAAATGGCCTCCAGGAGCAATGGAGTCATACAAGCCCCAGCGATATCCCTGGAGGAAACAAAACAAAACAAAACTATGAATATAGATTATAAATAGTCCCCTTTTTTTCCCCCCCTCCAGTCGCTGGGGATCTCTGAGTTGCACTATGAATCCATTGCTCCTGGAAGCCATTTTTTCCTTTTTATTTCATAGGACAGAGAGAAATTGAGAGAGAAAGGGGAGACAGGGAGAAGGTAGGAGGCACAATGGTTATGCAAAGTGACTCTCATGCCTGAGGCTCCAAAGTCCCAGGGTCAATCCCCCATACCACCATAAGGCAGAGCTGAGCAGCGCTCTGGTAAAAAAAAGAAAGGAAGAAAGAAAAACAGGGAGAGAGATAGACACCTGAAGACCTGCCTTACCATTTGTGAAGTGTCCCCAATGTAGGTGGGGAGTGGAGGCTTGAACCTTGGTCCTTGTGCACCACCACCTGGACCTAAATTGTCTTTTCAATGGCAGTTTTCTCCTGATCTACTGACTTTACACCATCCAGAACAATAGTAAAGCCTAACCAAACAACTCAGCTGAACACATTGCTACATCTTTTATTTCTGCTGTGATGTGACAGTTAGATATAATGTACATTCCTTCCAACAAATGTCACGCTGATATGTTGAACTTTCTGTAAGCATTTTATAGTCTCCTTAATACTAGGAAACTAACACCTCTTGCTTTATTTTTAGCATTGGACAACACTTGTCAAGTTGTTTTTTCTCACTAGGTTTGTATTTTATTTATTTATTTTTTTACCATTGCCATCTTTTATTGGGAAATAAGACTTTTTTTTTTTTAAATCACAGTTGAAAAAGCATCTCTGATAAGATTAAATCTGTCCCTGCTCAAGAGAGGGAGGAGGCAGTGGTGTGTATTTTGGTCTTATTTGGGGAGGACTGATAGTGTTCTTACAAGTGCACCTGCCTATAAATGGCCTTGATTTCTGGACATGGTCTGGAAGGGGAGAAAGAGCCAGAGCATCACTCTGGCACATAAAGTGTTGGGAATCCAAGTACAAGCATTATGCTTGTGCATCCAAGTCTTTGTCCACTGAGCCACGTCCCAAGCCAAATGCTTCACACTTTAAATGACATAAAATCGAGAGTGCTGGCAAGTTCAGGGCATGTGTCAATGTATCAGTCTCCACGGAGAGAACCGAGGTTCAGCATTTGAAGTTACTTTAGTTATTTTACTTTCCCAGAGAGTAATGTAAATTGAGAGGTAGAGGGGGAGAGACAGAGAGGGAGAGAGACATTTTGGGACCGTCACTTTGGCATAAATATCTGTAAGTAGGTTCTTCCAAAGTATTTGTTGGAACCTTTTCACTATAAATACATTCTTATTGCAGAGAATTTGCAAAGTGTGGAAAAGAAAGGCCAAGAATATCCAAACATCTCACTAGCTGAGACCTCTTCATGTATTCTTTCTGTACTGCCTTTTTATGTTAAATGTACCACTCATGTTTGTATCAGAGAAATGCATGCATGTAGCTGAAAATACCATGATTACCAAGAGACTGATAAAGAGAAACATTAATTTTCAGCTGTCGTATTATAGAGCCTTATGGTTGTTTCTTCTATATTTACTTCCTTCTTTAGAATAATATACCTTTTAATTACATTTTAGTTATATTCTGAGAAACTTTACATGTGACTAGATCACCACTCTGCCATATTTTGTAGTGTGGGGAATCGAACTCAGGGCCTCACCCATGCAAAGCATGCATGTTTTCACTGTGAAGTCTGCCTAACCCAATAATCTGTTTTGGGCATGGTTTTTGGTTTCCTGTTGTGATGCTGAAAATTGATTTTCCTATAATCTCTCTGTCCTTCATCCTTTCAACTCCGTGAGAGCACAACTGGGGGTGGGGGGAGTCAAGTGAGTCGTCTAGCTTGATTGTCAATTTATATTGCACAATGCTTTGTTTTCCCTAGCGTTAATAATTAATCTCTTTTCATTTTTCTTGTTTCTCTGGACCTACCACACACACACACACACACACACACACACACACACACACACACACACACACACCTTGTCTAAACAGATACCTCTAACAAAATGTGTAATGTTTTCTCTAAAATACTCAAAGACATTTCACACACCTGTCTGACCGTCCTGCGTTTGCTGTGAGAGTCCCTACTCTCTGGGGCCAGCTCAGCTGGTTTGATACCCATGAGACTTCCTTTCACTGCTATGTTTCACTTTTCTCTGTTCTTAATTTTTTGGAACTTCTATTAGATATGAGAACTCCTAGGCTGATTCTCTAGCACCTCACACCTCCATTTTACTTTGGTTTGACTTTCTGGAATATCTTGTCCTCATCACCTAATAAGCCTTCTATTGGATTTCTTAAATTTTAGCCAGCACGTTTTTTTTTTTAAAACCAGAGCACTGATCAGCTCTGGCTTATGATGGTGTGGGGGATTGAACCTGGGACTTCAAAGCCTCAGGTATGACAGTTTGTTGCATAACCATTATGCTATCTGCCCCCACCTGCCAGCACATTTTTACTTTGTGAGAACTCTTATTATTATTTGTTTATTTTTTATATCACTCTCAATTTCTTCCAATTCTTGTTAGTTGGATGCTACACACCTCTCTAGGAAAACTAATTAATACTTGTTGAAATTTTATTCTGTTTCTTGTGTTGACTGCTTTTGGTCCTATTTTTTTTCCTGATTGTTTTATTTATTTATTTTTCATTTATTGTTAATATATCTCACAGAAGAGGGAAATTGTAGGTTAATCAAAATTGTTTAAATAAGCTAAGTAGTGAATTATTTTCAATATTATGTAGTAATAAATAAACATTAAATTTTATTATAGTCTAATTCAAAGTAATCAGAATGTATATATATATATATATATATATTTTTTTTTTTTTTTAACCAGAACACTGCTCAGCTCTGGCATATGGTGGTGTGGGTGACTGAACCTGGAATTTTAGTGCCTCAGTGTTGAGAGTCTCTGCATAACCACTATGTTATCTCCCCCACAGAAATAAATGGTTTTGAATACACAGTTTTTGTTTAAAGTATATGTACATATCCATCGAGCATAAGCTCTAGTAATTCCAGAATATTAATGCTTTCTGTAAATATTAAGCAAAAGTTTGACAAAACAAACTGCCATAGGGTATTAAACTTATGTTCTAGGGCTTTTTACTGGGGTTACTTTGTGACAACCTCTATTGTTAAGTGTTCCATGTCAATGACAGGGTTAGTACTACTCCCAGACAATTTTTCCTCTAGTACATATTAAAGATTAGTTGATCTGTTTATTAAACAGCAATACTTGCAGATGGTTCTATCAATAAACCCATATATATATATATATCCTTATCCAATAAACATATATATATATATATCCTTATCCAATAAAGACACCTATGATAAAGTTTAATTTATAAATTAGGTACAGTAAAAGATTGACAGTGATAACTAATCATAAACATAGAACTATGTATTTTAGTAAAGCAGTGTATTTTAGTAAAAGCTATATGATTGTGACTCTCAAGAACTCTCATTGGCATCAGATTTGAGAACTGCTGTTGATCACAGGCAACTGAAACTATGGAAAGTGAATCAAGGCATAAGAGGACTACTGTACTTATCTATCAGATAGTTACTGGATGCCCTTTATCTGCCTAATATTGCTCTGGGTATTGGGAATATAGTGGTTAATAAGATAAAGTCTCTGACCTTATGGAGATTATATTCTAGCATGGGAGAATAAAGACAGGGTGAACCAGATCATTACCCTGAATGAAATAAAGCAGGATGAGGGTATTTTAGACACCAGAGCACCCCACACAATGCCAGGGATCGAACTTGGGACCTCATGCCTGAGAATCCAGTGTTTTATCCAGTGTGCCACCTCCCAGATCACCATCCGCTTTTGTCTTTATTGCTCTTATGGGATGCTGGGTATCAGATTCAGGGTGTCAGCGGGCTAACTCCTGAGCCTCTACACTTCTTGATGGAAGAAAGGCAAGGTCATATTGAAAATATAATCTATTGGTACCCCATCTTAAAGCTAGCTTCCTTATTCTGTCAATTCAGTTACTATTCTTCATCATCCACATTGCTTTTTTTTTTTTTTTTTTGAAACCAGGTATTGTTGGCTGTCTTTTCCCCCTATTCTTCTTTCCCTTTGATGTTAGTACCATTTGATCATTCCTTCATAGCCTAGTTGGGTGTGAGGAGGGAGAGGCGATAAATGAGTATTGTCAGTTGGCCATTTTAAGGAGTGGTCACAAATGAATGACTTCAGATAATCTACAATATAGACGGCTGTGAGTTGATTGTGTTAGGGAGGGAAATTCTTCTTCTTGCCCTTCAAGGTCTAATGATTAAATTGACATGACCTACATTAAAAGGAGAAAAGCAAAAGAGATTTCATAAATATAGGAATTCTACATGGATAGGAGGGGTAAGACGAAGGGCTGGCACCAGCCTGAGCTGAGGAATGGAGTGGGAACCTGGCGATCCAGAGGAGAATGAGGTTAATTCACAGGAGGATAAGAACAGATGTTTTGGTAATTAGATGTTTGCTCCATCATAGAGCTGGGTCATAAAAAAGTTATTTCTGGGAATAAGTCTCATTACAAACATGCCCTTCCTATCTAAATTCTTCCAGGTAGTTAAGGGAATAGCAAGGTTTCTCCTAAGGTTTCAGGATCTTGATTGCCTTTTGCTCAAAATAATTTACATGCCAAAGTGTTGATTCTTGGGGAGGCTTGTTCTAAGCCCTGGTCATCCGTATGGAAAAGCAACAGCAGAGCCTAGAGTTGGTTAAAATAAAACATATGCTTTTCTTCTTATTTTCACTCTTAGTTTATATCTGAAAAGAGGACATTCCGAGGCTGGGGAGATAATACTCTTAGTAGAGCAATGGACTTTCATTCTTGAGACACCTGAGGTCCCAGGAACTGAACACTTAAGGGGAAAAAAAAGCATCAAGAGTTTAAATGACTTTCCAAAATATTCTTTAACTAGTGGTAGTGCTGAGTGTGCTTCTAAACATGGGTTTCTGAAATTCATTAACCCCCTAATAAAAGGGGGGCTAGATAACACACACAAAAGGGCTCTAAAACAAGACAAAGACCAAAACCAAAACCACCCTCTAATTAGAAGTCCAGGGAGTTGGGTGGTTGTGCAGCGGGTTAAGCGCATGTGGTGCAAAGCACAAGGACTGGTCTTAGGATCTGGGTTCGAGCCCCCGGCTCCCTACCTGCAGGGGAGTTGCTTCACAAGCAGTGAAGCAGGTCTGCAGGTGTTTATCTTTCTCTTCCTCTCTCTGTCTTCCCCTCCTCTCTTCATTTCTCTCTGTCCTAACAACGACAACATCATCATCAACAATAACAACAATAATAACTACAACAACAATAAAAAACAAGGGCAGTAAAAAAGGGGAAAATAAATAAATAAAAATAAAAAAAAGAAGTCCAAGAAACTTAAGAAATGGAAGTAATGCTGCATGATTTCTCTATGGTTTTCATAAACTAACAAACTTTATGACTCATTGAAGAGGGAGAAGTTAAGGATGCCAAGGAGGAGACCCTGTGGCTAAGAAGTACAGATCATGAATATGTGAGATTCCAGGTTCGATCCCAGGTACCACATATGCAGAGTGGAACTCTGGTCTCTTTCTCAGTCATAAAATCAATACAGCTTAAAAAAAAAAAACAACAACAACAGTGACGAAGGCCTGGAGAGCTAGCACAGCCATTATGCAAAACAAAATAAAACAAACAAAAAAAACCTTTTTTTTTTTTTTTTTTTTGCTTTCAGGGTTATTGCTGGGGCTCAGTGCCTGCACCATAAATCTACTGCTCCCGGAGGCCATTTTTTCCCCCTTTTGTTGCCCTTGTTGTTGTAGTCTTGTTGTGGTTATTATTGGTATTGAGAGAGGAGGGGAAGACAGAGAGGGGGAGAGAAAGGCAGACACCTGCAGACCTGCTTCACTACCTGCAAAGTGACTCCCCTGCAGGTGGGGAGCTGGGGGCTCAAACCAGGATTCTTACTTCCGTCCTTGCGCTTTGCGCCAAAAAAAAACTTTCATGCATGAGACTTTGGGATCTCAGAGTCACAGTAGCACCACTATAAACCAGATCCTAAGCTGTGCTCTGGGAAAAAGAAATAAATGAATAAATAAATAAAAGTGCTAGAGGAAAGAGAAAGTTGGGTGGAATCATAGTCCATTTTATAAATTTCTGTGATCAGTTTGTAAACTGTCTCTCAGACTGGAATTTCATAAACCAGATTTTGGGAAGGACCCATGTGGATCACAACTATATTTACTTATTAAATTAATTATTTATGCTACCACTAGAGTTATCACTGAGGCTTGGTGCTGGCATTACAAGTCCACTGCTCCTGGTGGCCATTTTTTCTTTTCTATTTTATTTGCTAGGACAGAGAGAAATTGAGAGGGGAGGAGAGATAGAGAGAAGGAGAAACACTGCTCATGAAGCGTTCCCCACTCTAGGTGTGTGTGTATGGGGGGGATCAAACCCCATTCCTTGCACATAATAATGGTGCCTTCAACTTGGTGCACCACTGCCCAGCCCCTCCACAACTATTTCAGTGCATTCACAAATGAGCAACAGATACACCTTGGAGGTACTTTGGGTTCAGGTTCTGACCAATAAAGCAGCTGTCACAATAAAGTGAGTCATGGGAATGTTTCTTCCCACACATAAAAGCTAATGTTTATACTATGGTATAATCTATTAAGTGTGAGATAACATTATGACCAGGAAACAAAGTGCATGCCTTCACTGAATGTGACACAGAGTTACAGAGTGAAATCGTAAACTATCTGGATGCTGGGCTGTCACAAATCTTCAATATGTATAAAACATCCATCACCTGCAGTGGTAATAAATGATCTGTTTGTCCATTTGACCACTAATAGAGACATGCATGGTGTAGACAGATGGTCAGTGTGTACAACTCCTCAAAGACACTTGCAGGCAATGGCCACTGTTCCTCTGGACCTGTTTGGTAATAGGCTCATCTCAGCAAGCAATTTAGAGCCCTGCCATTCATGCCTGTGAGACTTAGAGAAATAAAAGCTTTCTTCAAAACTACATTTATTTATTTACTTATTTATTTATTTAATTACTTATTTATTTTTCAGGTTACCAGCTCTGATGGCTCACTGCTATAGTAGATTTGTGAAAACTACTTTGCTCAGGGTATCTGAAGTTTACATTACTCATTGGTTCATTTCCGTCTCTTGGCAGAATGTTCACGTTTGTCCACCAGATGGCAGAGTGTGGCCATGCTATAATCCTTGGATTGTCACTGGGAGGAAGCTTTGTTCTGTTCAAGTGGAGGAGCTGTGTCCCTTTGAGAATTAACTATAAAGCTTTGGATCACTTTGGACATCAGATTCTGTCTTGTTTTAATGAGGTCTGGGTTTATTTCTATGTCTGTCCTAATGACGGGAGACTTGGAGGCTTAAATTAGATAAAAAAAAGTACTTCATTCTTTCTTGATTAATATATTCTCTTAATCTGCCTCTATTCTTTTGCTGGCATTCTATCAAGGCCAATCTTCTGTTAGCACAACAATTATATTTTTTATTGGAGAAATTAAATCAAGAAGTTATCCAAGTAAAAACATTTTGTGTGGTCCGGGAGGTGGCTCAGTGGTAAAGCTTTGGACTCCCAAGCATGAGGTCCTGAGTTCGATCCCCGGCAGCACATGTGCCAAAGTGATGTCTGGTTCTTTCTCTATCCTCCTATCTTTCTCATAAATAAATAAAATATTTAAAAAAACCCAGAACATTTTGTTTTGGGGGCCGGTGCTTGTGCACCTGGTTGAGCGCACATGTTACAGTGCACAAGGACCTGGGTTTGAGCCTGGTCCCCACCTGCAGGGGGAAAGCTTCACAAGTGGTGAAGCAGGGCTGCAGGTGTCTCTCTGTCTTTCTCCCTCATCACCCCCTTCCCTCTCTATCTCTGGCTGTTTCTATCCAAATAAATAAATATAATTAAAAATTTAAAAAAGAAGAGGCAATTCAATAAAAAAACATTTTATTTATTTCACAAGAGAAAGGGGATCTGGGGGGTCCTGAGTATCACTGTGGCATATTAGGTGTTGGGATCATACTCAGGACATTATGCTTTAGCTTTTGTAATCTAACCCCCCTTCAGCTGTGCAATTTGTTCAATTTTTTTTATTATCTTTATTTATTGGATAGAGACAGTCAGAAATTGAGAGGGAAGGGAGAAGTAGAGAGGGTGAGAAACAGAGAGACACCTGCAGACCTGCTTCACCACTTGTGAAGCTTTCCCCTTGCAGGTGGAGACCAGGGGCTCAGATCTGGGTCCTTGCGCATTGTAACATGTGCACTCAACAAGGCGTGCTACCACCGGCCTCAATTTGTTAAATTTTAAAACACTTATTGTAATAATTAAAAAAAAAAGAAACTTCAACATGGCTTTGCCTGGTGTTTAAACAAATGGGAGGTTTATTACATTATAGTTTAGTTAGGTACAGCTAAATAGGCAATGGAGCAGTGATAGGCTTGTCATAATGGCGGGGGCCATGAGTCTATAAGCCAGAGCTTGGATACACGTGATTGGGACAGGCTGGGGGTGGGGAAGTGGCTTGGGGGTCCTAGGGAGGAGGCCCGGAAAAGAGAGCTGGAACTGAGAGCAGGAACTAGAACAGAGAGAGATTACTGGCAGACATTTCTATCAACCCACAATCTCTTATGGGTTTATGTAAATCAGCAGCACACTCCTCAGGCTGACATCAGCTGTATACTAATTATGTCTCCAAGTTCATTATTCACACCGTGAGCTGTGTTCCCAACACCTTATGACTCAGATCATGCATTTTAGACATTGTAAAGAAATCAGGGGTCGAGGGGGTAGCATAATGTTTGTGCAAAAAGTCTTCCATGGGGGCTGGGTGGTGGCACACTTGGTTGAGTGCACATTTTATAATGCTCAAGGGCCCAGGTTCAAACCTCTGGTTTCCCATCTGCAGAGGGGAAGCTTCACAAGTGGTGAAATAGTGCTGCAGGTCTCTCTCTCTCTCTCTCTCTCTCTCACACACACACACACAGACACACACACACAGACACACAGACACACACAGACACACACACACACACAGACACACACACACACACACAGACAGACACACACACAGACACACACACAGACACACACACACAGACACACACACAGACACACACACAGACACACACAGACACACACACAGACACACACACAGACAGACACACACACAGACACACACACAGACACACACACAGACAGACACACACACAGACACACACACACAAAGACACACACACAGACACACACACACAGACACACACACAGACACACACACACAGACACACACACAGACACACACACACAGACACACACAGACACACAAACAGACACACACACACAGACACACACACACACAGACACACACACAGACACACAGACACACACACACAGACACACACACACAGACACACACAGACACAGACACACACAGACACAGACACACAGACACACACACACACACACACAGACACACACACAGACACACACACACAGACACACACACAGACACACACACACAGACACACACACACAGACACACACACACAGACACACACACAGACACACACACAGACACACACACACAGACACACACACACAGACACACACACACAGACACACAGACACACACACAGACACACACACACAGACACACACACACAGACACACACACACAGACACACAGACACACACACAGACACACACACACAGACACACACAGACACACACACAGACACACACACAGACACACACAGACACACACACACAGACACACACACAGACACACACAGACACACACACAGACACACACACAGACACACACACACAGACACACACACAGACACACACACACACAGACACACACAGACACACACACACACAGACACACACACACAGAGACACACACACAGACACACACACACAGACACACAGACACACACACAGACACACACACAGACACACACACACACACAGACACACACACAGACACACACAGACACACACACACAGACACACACACACAGACACACACACACACACAGACACACACACACACCACCTTCCTTCCTTCTCGATTTCTGGCTGTCATTATCCAATAAATAATAAAGATAATAAAAAATTAAAAAGAAAAAAGTAGCTATTCAATCGCGGCGCGCGGGGCCCGATCACTTTATAAGGAGCCACCACCAACCGCACGGCCGGATTGGAGCCCCCCCCCTGCAGCCATTTATTGTAAACCTAACCTTTGTGAGGCATAGGTGCAGTGCTTTTGTTCCCTGCCTGTTGTTTTGTTCGCTGACTTTCAGCGCGTGGAAAAGCCATGCCCTGCTGCCAATCGTCGTGGATGTCCCTTTACCAAACCAAAAAGAAAAAAGTCTTCCATGCCTGAGACTCTGATGTCTATAAGCTAGAGCCGAGCAGTGCTCTAGTGACAAAATAGGACAAAATAAATAAAAAACCCAAATGAGAGAATATAACCTTACAAAAAAGAAGACAAGAAACCTACAAATAACTGCTCCTTTAAAAAAAATTTTTTTTTTAATTTCAATAACAAAGATGCTATTAACAATCTTTGTGTTAAAGCAACCAGAAGGACAGAAATCACTAAAGTTAGGGCAGAAATAAATAACATTGAGAATAAGAAAACCATACAAAAGATCAACGAAAGTAAATGTTGGTTCTTCGAAAGAGTGAACAAAATCGACAAACCTTTAGCCAGACTCACAAAACAAAAAAGGGAGAAGACCCAAATAAATCGGATAGTAAATGAAAGAGGAGATACCACATCAGACACCGCGGAAATTCAACATATCATGCGAGGTTTCTATGAACAACTATATGCCACCAAGGTAGAAAACCTGGAAGAAATGGATGATTTCCTAGATACCTAACAACTTCCAAAACTAAGTAAAGAGGAAGTGGATAACATGAACAGGCCCATCACAGCTAATGAAATTGAAACAGTTATCAAAAATCTTCCCAAAAATAAAAGTCCTGGACCAGATGGTTTTACAAATGAATTCTACAAAACCTTCAAAGAAGAACTAATACCTCTACTTTTAAAAGTCTTCCAGAAGATTGAAGACACTGGAATACTCCCTGCCAGCTTTTATGAAGCTAACATCACTCTGATACCAAAAGCAGACAGGGACACAACCAAAAAAGAAAACTACAGACCAATATCTCTGATGAACATAGATGCTAAAATACTGAACAAAATTCTAGCCAACCGGATACAGCAGTATATTAAAAAGATTGTTCATCATGACCAAGTGGGGTTTATCCCAGGCATGCAAGGTTGGTTTAATATACATAAATCAGTCAATGTGATCCACCACATCAACAAAAGCAAGACCAAAAACCACATGGTCATATTAACAGATGCAGAGAAAGCCTTTGACAAAAAACAACATCCCTTTATGATCAAAACACTACAAAAAATGGGAATAGATGGAAAATTCCTCAAGATAGTGGAGCCTATATACAGCAAACCTACAGCCAACATCATACTAATGGTGAAAAACTGGAAGCATTTCCCCTCAGGTCAGGTACTAGACAGGGCTGCCCACTATCACCATTATTATGCAACATAGTGTTGGAAGTTCTTGCCATAGCAATCAGGCAGGAGCAAGGAATTAAAGCCATACAGATTGGAAGAGAAGAAGTCAAACTCTCCCTATTTGCAGATGACATGATAGTATACACAGAAATACCTAAGGAATCCAGCAAGAAGCTTTTGGAAATCATCAGGAAATACAGTAAGGTGTCAGGCTACACAATTAACATTCAGAAGTCAGTGGCATTCCTCTATGCAAACACTAAGCTAGAAGAAATTGAAATCCAGAAATCAATTCCTTTTACTATAGCAACAAAAACAATAAAATATCTAGGAATAAACCTAACCAAAGAAGTGAAAGACTTGTATACTGAAAATTATGAGTCACTACTCAAGGAAATTGAAAAAGACACAAAGAAGTGGAAAGATATTCCATGTTCATGGGTTGGTAGAATTAACATCATCAAAATAAATATACTACCCAGAGCCATATACAAATTTAATGCTATCCCCATCAAGATCCCAAGCACATTTTTTAGGAGAATAGAACAAATGCAACAAATGTTTATCTGGAACCAGAAAAGACCTAGAATTGCCAAAACAATCTTGAGAAAAAAGAACAGAACCGGAGGCATCACACTCCCAGATCTCATATTGTATTATAGGGCTGTTGTCATCAAAACTGCTTGGTACTGGAACATGAATAGACACACTGACCAGTGGAATAGAATTGAGAGCCCAGAAGTGAGCCCCCACACCTATGGACATCTAATCTTTGACAAAGGGGCTCAGACTATTAAATGGGAAAAGCAGAGTCTCTTCAACAAATGGCGTTAGAAACAATGGGTTGAAACATGCAGAAGAATGAAACTGAACCACTGTATTTCACAAAATACAAAAGTAAATTCCAAGTGGATCAAGGACTTGGATGTTAGACCACAAACTATCAGATACTTAGAAGAAAATATTGGCAGAACTCTTTTCCTCATAAATTTCAAAGACATCTTCAATGAAACGAATCCAATTACAAAGAAGACTAAGGCAAGTATTAATCTATGCGACTACATCAAATTAAAAAGCTTCTTCACAGCAAAAGAAACCACTACACAAACCAAGAGACCCCTCACAGAATGGGAGATCTTTACATGCCATACAGCAGACAAGAGTTTAATAACCAACATATATAAAGAGCTTGCCAAACTCAACAACAAGACAACAAATAACCCCATCCAGAAATGGGGGGAGGACATGGACAGAATATTCACCACAGAAGAGATCCAAAAGGCTGAGAAACACATGAAAAAGTGTTCCAAGTCTCTGATTGTCAGAGAAATGCAAATAAAGACAACAATGAGATACTACTTCACTCCTGTGAGAATGTCATACATCAGAAAAGGTAACAGCAGCAAATGCTGGAGAGGGTGTGGGGTCAAAGGAACCCTCCTACACTGCTTGTGGAATGCAAATTGGTCCAACCTCTGTGGAGAACAGTCTGGAGAACTCTCAGAAGGCTAGAAATGGACCTACCCTATGATCCTGCAATCCCTCTCCTAGGGATATATCCTAAGGAACCCAACATATTCATCCAAAAAGATCTGTGTACACATATGTTCTTGGCAGCACAATTTGTAATAGCCAAAACCTGGAAGCAACCCAGGTGTCCAACAACAGATGAGTGGCTGAGCAAGTTGTGGTATATATACACAATGGAATACTACTCAGCTATTAAAAATGGTGACTTCACCATTTTCAGCCGATCTTGGATTGACCTTGAAAAAATGTTGAGTGAAATAAGTCAGAAATGGAAGGATGAATATGGGATGATCTCGTTCTCAGGCTGGAGTTGAAAAACAAGATCAGAAAAGAAAACACAAGTAGAACCTGAAATGGAATTTTTGCACCAAAGTAAAAGACTTTGGGGTGTGTGGGGGGGGAAAATACAGGTCCAAGAAGGATTCAGAGGACCTAGTGGGGGTTGTATTGTTATATGGGAAAATGGGGAATGTTATGCATGTACAAACTATTGTACTTACTATTGAATGTAAAACATTAATTACCCAATTAAAAAAAAAGAGGAAAAAAAATCTTTGTGAATGTAGGATAGATTCTGCTTTCTCAGACAAGTTTTTTTTTTTTTTTTTTTTGCCTCCAGGGTTAGCGCTAGGTCTCGGTGCCTACACTGAATCCACTGCTCCGGAAGATTACTTTTTCTCCTTTTGTTGACCTTGTTATTTATCATTGTTCTTATTACTGTCGTCGTCGCTGTTGGATAGGACAGAGAGAAATGGAGAGAGGAGGGGAAGACAGAGAGGGGGAGAGAAAGATAGACACCTGCAGATCTGCTTCACCTCTTGTGAAGCGACCCCCCTGTAGGTGGGGAGCCGTGGGCTTGAACCGGGATAATTACGACTGGTCTTGCTCTTTGCGCCATGTGCGCTTAACCTGCTGTGCTACCTGCTCCCCCGACCTCCGTTTTTTTTTTTTTTTTTCTTTTCTTTTTTGCTTTCTTTTTAACAAGAGCACTGCTCAGCTCAGGTTTATGGTGGGACAGAGGATTGAACCTGGGATTTCAAAGCCTCAGGCATGGGAATCTTTTTGCATAACTATTATGCTATCTCCCCTGCCCAGGTTGTCTTTTTTAAAAGGAAATGAGAATTAAGACACAAGTAAGTTTCACGAGTAATGGGGCCTACATATGAGGAAGAACTAGAGCCAGGAAAAAAAAAAAGTCTCTTTAGTGCTTTGGTTGGAATACTTAGGATTCTAGAATCTGTGAATCGGAGAGAATTCTTTTTTTTTTTTAACATTAAAAAAAATCCTTCTATTTATTATTTGATAAAGACAGAAAAATTTTGGGGGGGGCTAGAGAGAGGAAGACAGCTTCACCACTAGTGAAGCTTTCCTCCTCCAGGTGGGGACCAGGGGCTTGAACCCTGAAATGTGTGTGCTTAACCAGGTGTGCCACCGCCTGACTGCAAGGAAGGAATTCTACGGCTCTTTGGAGGCTATTAATTTTTTTTTTAACCTTTTGTTGCTATTGTTGTTGGATAGAGAGAAGGAGGGGGAAGACAGAGAGGGGAAGAGAAAGCTAGATACCTGGAGACCTGTTTTACCACTTGTGAGGTGACCCAGCTACAGAAAGGGAGCCGGGGCTTGAACAGGGATCCTTCCACCAGTCCTTGGGCTTAGCACCATGTGCGCTTCACCCGCTGCGCTACCGCCCGACTCCTGACGAGGGAGTTCTAAACCGAGAGGTCAGGGAGAAGAGATGACAGTCGGTAGAGTGCATTCTTTGCATATGTGAGGCCCTACTTACAATGTAATTTTTAAAATACAACTTTTGGGAGTCGGGTGATAGCGCAGCAGGTTAAGCGCAGGTGGCGCAAAGCAAGGACGGGTTTAAGGATCCCGCTTCGAGCCCCGGCTCCCCACCTGTAGGGGAGTTGCTTCACAAGTGGTGAAGCAGGTCTGTAAGTGTCTTTCTCTTCCCCTCTCTGTCTTCCCCTCCTCTCTCCATTTCTCTCTGTCCTATCCAGCAACGACGACATCAATAACAACAACAGTAATTAACTAATAATAAAACAAGGGCAACAAAAGGGAATAAATAAAAAATAAATAAAATACAGCTTTAAATTTTTTATTTATTATTGGAAAGAGACAGAGAAATTGAGAAGGGAGAGGGAGATAGAGACAGAGAGAGACAGAAAGACACCTGCTGTCCTGCTTCACCACTCGTGAAGCTTCCCCCCTTCAGGTGGGGACCAGGGGCTTGAACCTGGGTCCTTGCGCACTGTAATGTGAGCGCTTAACCAGGTGCACCACTGTTTGGCCCCTAAAATATATCTTTAGGGTACGGGTGGTGGTGTACCTGGTTGATCGTACATGTTACAATATACAAGGACCCAGGTTGGAGAGCTCCATCACCACCTGCCGGGGGAAAGCTTTGTGAGTGGTGACGCAGTGCTCAGGTGTTTCTCTGTTGCTCTTTCTCTTCCCTTTTCCTTCTTGATTTTTGACAGTCTCTAGCCAGTAAATAAATAAAGGTAATAAAAAATTCAAATATGTCTTTTAAAAATGTAGTAATCCCTGGCTTAGCTTCCAGGAGACAGGCTGTTTAGAATATGTGCTCTAAGGAAAAAAAAAAAATCAGGGTAGGGAGGGTTGGTACAGAGGGCTGGGTCTGAGTGATAGTGTGTTAAGACCAGGTTCCCTTCCACCTGCTACTTGTGACCAGAGCGCCCTCTATTGCCGGGACAGAGCTCTGAACCGCCCCACCAGGCCTTGACCAATCAATGGCTTCTCTTCAGCTTCCCCGCATCTCTACTAAAGACCTCTGAACTCACTGTTTTTTTTTTTTTTTTTCTTTTTCTGCCTTGGAGTCTGAAGCTTTGACGCCCACCCCCCCAATCTCCACCCACCCCAGGCAAGGAGGAAGGCGTCCCAGAACTGATGAGTCCAGAATACAGAGGTGCTGGCAAGAGTGGCACATCTAGTCTGATGGACGACCTGCTCTTTCCCAAGGTCTCTTCCTCCCCAATAATTCTAACTTTCTGCTGGGTTGTCAGACCTTCAAATTGTTAAGGTTGAGACATGGGAAGACATTACGATCATTTATTGTCACAACTGCCATCTGTCTCGTTCTCTGCTGATACTCAAGTCCCTCATCAATCTCTAGGAATATCAGATCACCACCACCTGAGGAAAAAGACACACTTTCACTGTACATTCATAAGTGATGCAGTTCATGGGCATTACCTCCAGGGGTACCTAACCCCACGGAGAGGACCAGTGCAAAGTGAGTTGCCTCCAAGCTTGTGAGCTGGGTTGGGGTGGGGTGTTGAGCTTGGATCTGACTCCTGTGAATGGTAGGGTTTTTATTTTTGACTGGGATTGTGTTTTGTGTAGAACACCCTCTCGTGTTCTGCTTTTTTGACATCTCATCTTGCCCTGTTAGATATATTGGTTTTACTTCTCCCAGCATCAGAGCACTTTCTAAAGCTGGGATGAAAAGAATCATAATAAAAATCTATAAGCACCGGCTTTTATGTATTTCACGTTTATTGAATTCCTTTTAGTAGAAAAAGAACCTGTTTTGTAGTATTCAGTACAATGTCCATCTGTAGATAGAATCCTCTGAGTGGGCCTGAGTGGCAGAAGGCAGATAAGGGCCTGAGGCGGAAAAGCCAGAAGAGGAGGGGAGGAGGAGAAGGCATTAGACATTATTACTTTGGGAGCTGAGAGTACTTCAGCACGTCTCTCTTCCTATGTTGTTTCCTTTTTGTGTTTCTCTTTTGCTTAGGGTGATTTTCTGAGATAGCTGAAGTTGTCTTATAAGTTTGTTTCTTTCTTTCTTCCTTTTTTCTTTTTTAATCACTGAGTTTAGCAATGAGGCAAGTGATCAAAAAAGCTGCTTTTTTTTTTTTTGGATAAAAGCTTCAGTCCTTAGAGTTTTGCTTAGAAATTCAGCCATGAGGGAGTCGGGCTGTAGCGCAGCGGGTTAAGCGCAGGTGGCGCAAAGCACAAGGACCGACATAAGGATCCCGGTTCGAACCCCGGCTCCCCACCTGCAGGGGAGTCGCTTCACAGGCGGTGAAGCAGGTCTGCAGGTGTCTATCTTTCTCTCCTCCTCTCTGTATTCCCCTCCTCTCTCCATTTCTCTCTGTTCTATCCAACAACGACAACAACAATAATAACTACAACAATAAAACAACAAGGGCAACAAAAGGGAATAAATAAATAAAATAAATATTTAAAAAAAAAAGAAATTCAGCCATGGGATGGAACTGTGACTCTGTGTCTGTAGGTGACTTATTTTAAGTTTAACTTTATTTTCTTTCTTTCTTTCTTTCTTTCTTTTTTAAATTAATGCAGACTGTGTCTGGAGGTGACTTATTTTAAGTTTAACTTTATGCCTGCCTTTCTTTCTTTCTTTTCTTTTCTTTCTTTTTTTAAAAAAATTTTTAAACCAGAGCACTGCTCAGCTCTAGTTTATGGTGGTGCTGAGGCTTGCACCTGGGACTTCAGAGCCTGAAGCTTGCCAGTCTCTTTGCATAACCATTGTGCTATCTCCCCAGATCATTTTAAGTTTAACTTCAGGTCCTGATTCAATGGGGAGTGATCTTATAAGTACTTTGTCTCTTCCTCCTAAACTTGCTCAACTCTCTCCTTATTTCTCACCTTTAAAAAATTTTATTTACAAAATGGAAATATTGACAAGACCATAGGATGAGAGTGATGCATTTCCACACAATTCCTACCAGCAGAACTCCATATCCCATCCCCTCCCCTGATAGCTTTCTTGTTCTTTATCCCCCTGGGAGCATGGACCAGGGTCATTATGGGGTGCAGAAGGTGGAAGGTCTGGCTTCTGTAATTGTTTCTCCACTGAACATGGGCGTTGGCAGGTTGATCCATACTCCCAGTCTGTCTCTCTCTTTCCCTAGAGTGGTAGGGCTCTGGGGAAGTGGGGCCTCACATTGGTGAGATAGTCTGCCCAGGGAAGTCAGGTTGGCATCATCTGGAACCTGGTGACTGAAAAAAAAGTTAAGATATAAAACATAACAAATTGTTGACTAATTATGAACCCAAAGGCAAGAATACTGCAGATGAAATTTGGGGTCTCAATTTTGGAAAAAAGCTAGTAGGTCTATTTTAGGTACATTCCAAGGGGCCCATGAATTTACTAGTTTTTGCCTGAGTATTACAACTAGCATGCAGGTGGACCCAAGGTATCGTCTAGGGAGATGGTATCATAGTTGGAAGAAGGACTAGAAAGCTGGGTCAGGAAAGAGAGTAACTCTTAAATATGGGAAAAATATATAAATATTATTCACTGTAAACCCCACCAATTTGATCTGGGGCCCATTTTTAGCACAGGAGCCTGTGTAACTTCTGCATCCCTGTAGGTCTGAGCTCACATTCTGTGGTCACGGCTAGGAACATTTCAGGCTGCACTAATTTCAGGACCCATCTCCCTCAGGTAGTAGTTAGAGTATGTTGTCCAAGCTCCCTTAGGAGAATGGAACATTCCCTACCACTGTTGATCCACAAGGTCCCATAGGGTCCCACAAAGAGGTCCATTATATTGTTCCTGATGGAGATGAGCAGTGACAGTGGCGAGAGGGATCTGTTAGAGGTCCGGGCCCATTGTGTCTGTGTGTGAGTCCCAGGACTCCCTGACTAGGGCCCCAGGCTTTGTCCCTTTTCTAAGCTCTTTACTCTTGGTGGGTGGAGGTAGCCATGGTCCCAGAAGTGCTTGGAGAGACTCCATCTGACTACTTAGGGTGACCACTTAGTGACGATGGTGGACCCTTCTAGGTCTTCAGAGGATAGACAAATCAACCAGCAGGAAGCAGACTGAGCAGAAAAAGACAAAGGGAAATTTATCATTAACATGTATACTTCTTGTACACTTGAGAGTGATTCAGTGATCCTGAGTACCTCTCCACGTGTACGCAGACATCCCCTTTTAAATAGCTGGGTTAACACAGTGGACTGTCGGAAGAAGAAATAGGGAGTCGATCAGGAAGGTTAGCAAAAGGGGAAAAGGTGTGCAGACCAGGGTTAGCTTTCTCTATCTCCAAGGAGATTCCTTTATCTGAGAGATGGTCTTCATTCTGCTTCTGGGGCCCTTTCTGTGAAACGAATCTTTGGCTAAAGACATCTTTGGTGGTGGTGGAGAGTGTCATATTTTTGCTGTTCTTCAGTCACTTGGTAGCTGTGTTCCACATCCACTCATGCTAACGGTGATAACTTGTGCTCTGTCCTTCCAGGGCAGGGAGGGAGCTTGGATGTGGGGGTGAGACTAGGACAGGGTCACCTCACCCCATATTGAGGACTGGGGCCAGGCTGGACACCAGGACCCAGTGAGGCCCAGCTGGACTTAGGTATCTGTGTTGTCCTGTTTTCTCCTCTGTCTCCTTCTCTATCTTCTTCTCCTTCCTTTGAAAAACATTGATTTATTTATTTATAGAGTCAGAGAGAAAATGAGAGAGGAGGGAGATAGAAAAGGAGAGAGAAGAGAGACATCTGCAACCCTGCTTCACTGCTTGTGAAGCTTCCCCCCCTCCTGCAGGTGGGTAGTGGGGGCTTGAACCTGGGTCCTTGCACCCTAGAATATCTGAGCTCAACCAGGTGTGCCACCACTTAGCCCCATTATTGTCCTGTCTTCTTGCCCTTGAGTCTTCCAGGCACTCACGGAATGTGGTGTAGCATCCTGGTAACTGGTGGGTGGGAACAGGCTAGCAGGGCTCTTAGCGTGGAAAGGACCCAGAGTAGACATGTCCTGGCAGAGAATTCTGCTCCCAACAATCTGCTTTCAAATGTCCTGATTTGAATTGCTCTGTCTACAGATGGAGAAAAGGAGGCAGGCTTTCTTTTTTCTTTCTTTCTTTTTAATTATTATTATTATTTTAAATATTTATTTATTTATTTCCTTTTTGTTGCCCTTGCTGTTTTTATTGTTGTTGTAGTTATTATTGTTGTTGATGTCATCGTTGTTGGATAGGACCGAGGGAAATGGAGAGAGGAGGGGAAGACAGAGAGTGGGAGAGAAAGAGAGACACCTGCAGACCTGCTTCACCGCCTGTGAAGTGACTCCCCTGCAGGTGGGGAGCCAGGGACTTGAACTGGGATCCTGACGCCGGTCCTTGTGCTTTGCACCATGTACACTTAACCTGCTGCGCTACCGCTAGACTCCCCTTTTTAATTATTATGAGCCTCAGGCATGACAGTTTGTTTGCATAACCATTGTGCTATCAACCCCTTCCCCCCCAGGTTTTTTTTTTTTATAAAATGAAAATAATGACAAGAATGATAAAAGGGGTACAGTTCCACATAATTCCCACCACCAGAACTCCATATCCAATCCCCTCCCCTGATAGCTTTCCTATTCTTTTATCCCTCTGGGAGTATGGACCCAGGATCATGGAGCCCTGAAACTACAACTCTGGGTGATGAATATACATGAAAATACACAAGAAACACACATGGAGACATTAATGCCACCAGCTTCATAGAATGGAGACAATGTCTTCAGTCCCACAACACACACAAACAGTCTTTCTGGGATCTCCCTAAATTTGATATTTGGCTACAATCTATTTTCAGTGCTGAAGAAACACATGTCTTCCACATTTGTTGTTAAAATTTCGGAGGCTCTTGCCGGGCCGGCTAGCTTCACGGTGGTGAACAGAGACGCGGAGACAACGGCTGGGCAGGGAAGCTGTATTTCTTTATTCAGGAGGAACTATTCATAAACTAAGACAAACTAATCACCAAACAGAACTCTGCTCTCTTTGCGGCGGCGCAAGCACTCTTTCTCTTACTCTGGAGCTCAGGAACCCAGGAACTCTGTCTCTCTGGCACTCTCTCTTACTCTGTAACCCTGAAACTCTCGAACTCAGGAACTCAAGAACTCTCGGACTCAGGAACCCTCTCTTACTCTCGAACTCTTAAACTCTCGCACCCTCGCACTCTCGAACTCCGGACCTCAGGAACTCTGTCACTGGGGAACTCAGGAACTCTCGGACTCCGGAACCCTCTCCCAGGGTCCCTTGGGGCGGGGCCAAGCAGGCCCGCGAAATTAACAGGACTCATCCAATTCTCTTGGAGGGGGAGGGCTAGAACAAGCCAATGTAAAGCATACGACAATTCCCCCTTTTCTTTTTAACTAAATGACTATAGTATCAAGGGTGTGGGGTGAACAGAAACATATATAACCAAAACCAGCATGTTGCCAAGGGAAGGCCTGAGGGGGCCATATCTGAAAAAAAAAACATTTCTTGCCTCTGGGGGGCTACTTGCCTCGACGGGCATTTGCATGGGGGCGGGGAACGGCCTAGGGTCCCAAAGGCAGCTGGCTGCAACTTACTTACTATGAAGCAAAACTTGTTATTAGCATATCTACTGCACGATCTAACATTTCTAATAGAGAAGGAATTTGAGACTTTTACATATCAACAACGTCTTTTAACCTTTTGTTACACCCATTCAAGATGGAGACACACCCTAGGTGTGGGCCGGAGAGGAAACCTCAGGCATGAGAATAATTAGCATAGCCATTGTGCGATCTACCATTTCTAATAGAGAAGGTAGTGTTTTACATATCAACAAGTCTATTTAACCTTTTGTTTAGACCAACTTAGTTGAAATATATTGATTGTTAACTAATTTTTACCTCAGACTTTAAATGTAAGTTAATTTTTATCTTTATGAGAATTACGTTGAAAACCTTTTTCATTTATCTTTGACTAGTAAGAATTTAGCCTTAAAGCTACTGTTTACCAAACTTTAAACATACACATAAACATAGTCATTAATACACGAGGAGAGAAACCTTTGTTATGAAGACATGTCATTTTAAACACGAATTTAAATCTGTACTGTCTTAGTTGTTGGGGGGGGGTTCACCATCCGGAGGTGGCTTCCCGCGCAGCTCCACTTCTAGGAATTGCAGGTTGCGATCTCTGCACAAATCTCTGCGTACTCCAGCTTGTCTGCCTTCAGACCGGACCAGCGGCTGGACATCTCGTGTGCCCAGTTTCGGCAGGGAGCCCGGGGGTCCGGGAGGCCCGGGATGGTTCCAGAATTTATAGAAAGAGGGCAGGCAGGCCAGCTTTGCAGAAGGCGTGAGCCTAGGTGCCCAGGGGTGGCGGCCATGATGGGCCGCCGCGGCCCTGCCCCATGGCCCTGCCATGTCTGCTGCCCTGTTCGCAGTGGCCGAGCAGTGTGGAGGGATCACGCGTCCAGTGCCCTGCGTCACGCGGTGGAGAGCCGGCTCCTGTGGGCTGGCCTCAGGCTCCAGCATGTTGGCATCGGGCTCCAGCATGTTGGCATCGGGCTCTAGCGAGCTGGCATCAGGCTCTTGCATGGTGGCGTAGGCCTCCTGCGGGCTGTGGGGCTGCGGGCGCAGTTCGCGGGGTTGTCTGGGCGCAGCCGGCTGGCTGACTGTTTAACCAGGTGGAAACGGCAGCTCCGTGCCTTGCCTCCCGCCCGCTGGCTCTTCCCGCTGGCTGTTCTGAGTTCGCCCAAGCGAGTGGAAACCACAGAGTGGTCCAGAGATAAATGTTCCAGAAACAGCAAAACAGTCTCGTGAAGAAAGAGCAGAGGCCTTTGGAGATCTCTTCACAAGCAGAAGAGAAGGCCATCGTGCATAGGTAGCCAAATTGTCTTTACTTATCTGAGAGATGCGCAGGTCAGGTCCACGTGGGCGCCATTTGTTGTTAAAATTTTGACCTCCCTCATGCAGCGTTGCATCCCCTGCCAATTCCTCCCCTAGCCATCTACTTCGGACTGAGACTTGTATCGGACTTTCTGACATACCCTATATACATTTTACACAATTTTGAAGCAGCTTATTTCCCTTCACGCTGCTGGTTTTTCATAGACTAATCCTGAGTAATTCATAGACTTTACAGACTGTTGCCTTGAGGACTATACAATGCCAAATAGCCCCTCTGTTTGGTGGGTCATGCCTCCTGCCGCCCCCTCATTATGTACCCTTGCCCTTTTCCCCACTCAAGCAGGGAATGTTCCTTTACACACCAATCCTTCCCTTCACACCCCACTGACTTTTACTTCTCCCCTTCGTGTCCCTTCCTATTTTGTTATGTCACTTAGGCTTATGTCCAAAAGGTTTCTGCCCCATGATAGTCTTTTATAGACTTTGTACATCTTATGCAATTACTAGATAGACAGAAAAGATGTAGAGATACTGTGAAGAGATGGTTGAGCAGGCTGCGCTTAAACCTATGAGATGAATCTCTCCAGGTAAGTCTCTCTCTCTGAAGAGGGGTTGAGCACAGGAGGACATTTAAATCTCACAAGGTTGGCAGCCATTTAAGCCTTCCCTCCTCCACAGAAAGTCCTACATCTTCCCACCTGAGCATGGCATTCCTCTAAAACATTTAAGCATGCTCCATTTTTCTTTACTGTGTCCATTTAGATATAAAGGGATAGGAGGAGATGTTGCTGAGGACTTATTCTGATGCAGTCTCCGCCCCCAGGTTTTTCTATGCCACGCTAAATCCTAGAGTGCCCCCTTTCAACCAATCCTGGCTCCGCCCCCAGGTTTTCCTATGCCTCGCTAAATCCTAGAGTGCCCCCTTTCAACCAATCCTGGCCCTACACGTCACCCCTGGTTGTCGCCCAATAAAAAGCCCCCTCACCCCTCCCCTCGCTCTCTCTGGGCTCTCGGCTCTCCCTCTCTGAGGTCTCGCTCCCTGCTCTCCCCCCGTGGTCGGCCATTGCTGGCTGGCTCCACGTGGTCTGAACCAAACCTCCCCCCCCCATCCTATAATAAAGATCTGTGTACCCCTTTGCTCTGGACGTCCGCTCTCTTCTCCGCGGTGCAGCCTGACACCAGACCACCTCAACAACACACATTAGTTCATTATCACACAGGAGATTGCCTGTTCTCGATTATCCTGACAGCTCACAAGCTTGCAGTCCTAGATTTTTCTGGTTAAATCTCTACCTTTTTTTTTTTCTTTTTAATTTTGATTTGTTGGAATGTCCGAACATTAGCATGTTGGTCTTTTTCCTTCCCTGCACCTTGTAAATTTTCAGGATGTGGTGTCATCTGTCTTGTCTTACACAAACTGGGATTTGTTACAAGTAGACAGATCCCACTGGATCCTTCATTTTGCCTCATCAAAGACAGAACAGAAATGGGATGGCAGAGATGACAAATCTCAAGTAGTGCTGCATTCTGGCTAACTCTTTCAAGAAGGATTAAAATTAGTTTTAATTAATTAATTAATTAACTAATTAATTATTGGGTAGAAACAGAGAGAAATTGAGAGGGGCAATGAGGATAGAGAGAGAGAGAGACAGAAGACACCTGCAGCCTTGCATCACCACTTGTGAAGCTTTCCCCCTGCAGGAGGGGACCAGGGGCTTGAACCTGGGTCCTTGCATGCTGCTGCTGTGTGTGTGTAACCAGGAGTGCCACCACCTGGCCCATTTATTTATTTATTTATTTATTTATTTATATCTCTGGGGCTTTACCACTTTGGCTCAACTTTTTCAGATAGATAGATAGGTAGATTGGTGAGGCCTGGTGCAGCGGTGCACCTGGTCGAGCACACACTCGATATACAATGTGCAAGGACCCAAGTTCAAGCCCTCAGTCCCCATCTGTAGGGGGAAAGCTTCACAAGTGGTGAAGCAGTGTTGCCGGTGTCTCTTTGTCTCTCTCCCTCTCTCTCTCTCTCTCCCCTTTCCCTCTCGATTTCTCTATTTCATAAATAAATAAAGATAATAATACACTTATTAAAAAAAAGATAGTTGGTGATATGACAGATGATAGAGAAAGACACCACAGCACTGAAGCTTCTCCAGTGTGGTGAGGGCTGGGCTCATAGCTGGGTCTCATGTATACACAATCTCTTATCCAGGTGAATTATCCTGTTGGCCCACAAAAAGTCTTGATTTTATTACTAGATACTTAAAACCGTGCCCCTCATATATTGAACTATAACTCAATATACTACTAAATTTGGGTTAAACTGTTACCACAAATACCATGTAACTATTTTAGCAGTTGGATGAAATGATATGTGAAATATTATATTGGCGATTCATAACAAAAGAATAGAACCAAAAGGGGCCTGGCAGACATTTTCTCAGGTCCTCAGAAATGGAAATGGAATTCCCTGCAGAAAGTTGAGACTGTGATGGTTCAAGGGTGACCAGCCCTGGCTCCTCTCTGCCCCTCCGCTTGACCTCCGTCACTGGTTGCTTTGTGAAGGTGTACAACCAGATGCTGGAACAGTTTTGCTCTCTCTCTCTCTTCACCATGAGTACATGACGAAGTCAGCCCACAGGGGGCGACCAAGGTCACTGAACTGCCTGCCCTAAGAGAACAATTCTAAATCAGCTTATACTCCATTTGACCCCCAGATGATATGCAAGTCCAGATGAGATTAGTGAGTCGTATAGATGTGGGAGATATAAATGTTGTCGTGATACCGAGTGTAGGCTTTGTGGTCAACTGCCCCATGGATTGAGAATGGGAACCAGTTTGGAGTGACTTTCTAGGAGAAAGAGAGTTGATGGCCACCTTTCACACCAAGCTGAAAGCCTTCCACTTCGGGGGCCAGACGGTGGTGCATCTGGTAGAGGGCACATATTACAGTGCAAAAGGACATAGGTTGAGGTCTCTAGTCTCCACTTGCAGGGAATTGGGGCGGGAAGCTTCATGAATGGTGAAGCAGGGCTGCAGATGTGTCTTTCCTCTCAATCTCCCTCTTCCCTCTCATTTAATCACTGTCTTTATCCAAAACAAATAAACCAATAGTTAAAAGAAAGAGAGAAGGAAAGTAAAAAAAGCCATCCTCTCTCAGATCTCCAAGTATTTTTTTTTTCTGTGATTGGTGATGCAGTGAGCAAAGCAGCCCAGAATCCCCATGTGGGTGATTATTAGCAGCTGGTGCCCGAGCTGTGTGAGGTACTTCCGGCTGATGCTCACGCATATCTGAGATGCTTACGCTGTGTTATATGACATCATCCGGATGAACTTTGAGAAGCTCTAGAGGCCCAGGGGAGAAAAAGGGAGTAATCTGCTGAGTCTCTATTCATTCTGTGATGGATTCAAAAAGGGAACTTCCTGTCTTTTAAGAGGAAATCCTGACTTTGCCCACCTTCCTTTTATCGAAGGTTCTCTTTTTTCCTGCCTCCCAGGCACAACAAATACATTCACACCATTGTCAGAAGCAACTATCAACCAAACAAAAGAGAAAATGGAAAAAAGAAAATAAAAAGTCATAAAATGGACTGAATATTTTTCTATTTTTATAAATAGAAGTTTAATAATAATTAACAAGACTGTAAGATAGCAGGAGTACAATTCCACACAGTTTGCACTACCTGAACTCTGTCCCCTCCCCTTCACTGGAAGGTTCCTTATTCTTTATCCCTCTGGGAGTGTTGTGGGGTAGAGGCAAAGAAGACAACTGGAGACCAAGGTCCAAGTTTTGAGAGCAGTCCTGGTTCTTGTTACACAGCTGGTTATAAGGGAAAAACCACAGCTTTTGCAAGCAATCAGGGTACAGAAGCTAATATAGGCAGTCAATTTTAGAACATCTCCCTTTGACCCTCCACTGCACCTTCTCTGAGAAATCCACACTCACTGCTCCCTCATTGTTTTTTTTTTGTATTTATTTATTTATTTATTCCCTTTTGTTGCCCTTGTTGTTTTATTGTTGTAGTTATAATTGTTGTTATTGATGTCATCGTTGTTGGATAGGACAGAGAGAAATGGAGAGAGGAGGGGAAAACGGAGAGGGGGAGAGAAAGACAGACACCTGCAGACCTGCTTCACCGCCTGTGAAGTGACCCCCCTGCAGGTGGGCAGCTGGGGGGCTCGAACTGGGATCTTTACGTCAGTCTTTGCGCTTTATGCCACCTGTGCTTAACTCACTGTTCTACCACCCAACTCCCTACTCCCTCATTCTTAAGGGTATTTTGTAAGTATACTGCGCACTCTAGTGGACCAAGAATTTTCCTGGAGTTGACTGGTACTGGCAGGGTCGCTGGGAGGTCAAGATGGAGCTTCTTAGGTCAAGCCCTTACAGGAGTATGGATCTAGGAGCATTTTGGGGTGCGGAAGGTGGAAGGTCTGGCTTCTGTAATTGCTTCTCCACTGGTCATGGATGTTGGCAGGTGGATCCATATTTCCAGCCTATCTCTATCTTTCCCTAGTGGGAGAGGGCTCTGGAGAGGTGAGGTTCCAGGACATATTGGTGAGGTCATCTGCCCATGGAATTCAGTATGGAATCATAGTAGCATCTGCAACTTGGTGGCTGAAAGGTGATAAGATATAAAACAGGATAAAATGTTTAATACACAAGAACCCAAAGGTTCATAGAGCAGATGAAATTAAGGGGTCTTCATGTGAGAAGAAATGAGCAAGTCTACTTTAAGTGTGTTCCAACGGGGCCATGAGTTTAGTAAATTTTGCCTGAGCCTGAGAGCTAGCATTCAGGTAGACTATTGTATTGTCTGGGAAGATGGTGTCAGAGTTGAGTATCGGGCTGGAAAGCTGGATTGGGGCAGAGATTAGCTCCCAAACATGAGGAAAGTATACAAATACTATTAGCTGTTAACCCCATCGGTTTGACCCAGCACCCATGTCTGTTCATATTGATCACAGGATCCTGTGTGACCTTTGAGTCCCTGTCAGTCCTATGCTTACAGTCCCTGGTCACAGCTGGGAATATTCTTGGCTGTGCTCATTTCAGGACCAGTCTTGTTGAGTGGCAGAGTAGGCTAATACAGCCTCTCTTTGGAGAGAGATGCAGTCCCTACCATTGCTGTTCTAAAGGGAGGGCGAGGTCCTGGAAAGGTGAGGTACTTATGATGATCAGTGATGGTGGAGAGAGGGATCTACTAGAGTCTAGGCCCATCATAGCTATGTGGAAATGATTCCCTGAGAATGGAATATTTTTGTCCAGGTGAAAGGAGTATGAATTCCTACTGTGATGATATTTGAAGATGGAGCAGCTGAGTGATCTGTAGGGTCAAATGGGATCATGAAGGTGGGATGGCCCCAGAATGATGGGATTAGTATCTCTGGACACCCCAGAAAACTCTTTTTCTCTCGCTTTCTTTTTTAATATTTATTTATTTCCTTTTGTTGCCCTTGTTTTTTAAATTGTTGTAGTTATTATTGTTGCTGTTATTGATGTCATTGTTGTTACAAAGGACAGAGAGAAATGGAGAGAGGAGGGGAAGACAGAGGTGAGAAGAGAAAGGTAGACACCTAAAGACCTGCTTCACCGCCTGTGAAGCAAGCCCCCTACAGGTGGGGAGACGGGGACTCGACCAGGTAGGGAGACGGGGACCCCTGTCCTTGTGCTTTGCCCCACATGTGCTTAACCCACTGTGCTACTGCCCAACTCCCAAAAGTCTTCTCTATCTCTTTCACTCCCCCTGTTTCCATCACTCTATTTACTAACCATCCTCTATCTCCTCCACATGCTGTGAAGGTGGCTATCTACAAGCCAGGAGAACCCTCACCCACAGCCCACCTCACTAGCATCCTTGGTCATAAACTTGCAGCCCAGAACTGTAAGAAAGTAAGAAGCATGGTTTAAAAAACTTTTTTTTTTAATTTTTATATTTATTTATTTTCCCTTTTGTTGCCCTTGTTGCTTTTCATTGTTGCTGTAGTTATTATTGTTATTGATCTGGTCATTGTTGGCTAGGACAGAGAGAAATGTAGAGAAGACTGAAAGTGGGAGAGAAAGACAGACACCTACAGACCTGCTTCACCACCTGTGAAGCGACTCTCCTACAGGTGGGGAGCCGGGGGCTCGAACCGAGATCCTGACGCGGGTCCTTGCGCTTTGCGCCACATGTACTTAACCCACTGGCTACCGCCCGACTTCCAAGAAGCGTGTTTTTTAAGTTGCTCAGCCTGTAGCTTTTCCTCATGGCCACTCAAATTGACCAAGACATGTAGCAACAGAGTTCCTAGGCCATGACAGAGTGAAGACCAGTCCAAAGCAATCTGCTTTAGTCTGGAATATTGTAGCTTTAAAAGGCTTACCTGTAAGTGGGGTAGATAGCATAATGATTATGCAAAGAGACTCTCATGCCTGATGCTTCAAAAGTCCCAAGTTCAATCCCCCAATACCACCACAAACCAGAGCTGAGCAGTGCTCTGGTTAAAAAAAAAAAAAAAAAAAAAGGTCCTGGAGGTGGCACTGTGGATAAAGCATTAGACTCTCAAGCATGAGGTCCTGAGTTCAATCCTTGGTAGTACATATACCAGAGTGATGTCTGGCTCTTTCTCCTCCTAACTTTCTCATTAATAAAAAAATATTAAAAAAGGAGGTTTATTGCTAAATCAATCCTGTTGTCAGTGCAAGTCCGAAAGTTTCCTTTCCTTCCCCTCCTCCCCTCCCTTCCTTTCCTTTTCCTCTTCCTTCCCTTCTCTCTTTTTCTTTCTTTCTCTTCCCTCTCCCCTCCTCTCCATCTTCCCCCTCCTCCTTTCTAGTGCTTTACTTGCTGCTGAGGTCAGGGCCTGTGCACAACAGCCTGCCATCCATACCTCTTGGGTGACCATGCACTAGTGGGCATAACCAGTCTTCTACTCTGCTGCCCAGCTCATCCACAGCTCAGGACTGCCTATTTCAAATTACAACTTGACAGAAATAGAGAATTGGAATGTAGTGTTTCCTGACTCAGTCATTCTTTCTGTAAGAGGTAGAGGTGGGGATAGCTCTTATTTAAAGATAACTAGGGGTGTGGGAGATATATGAAAATATAAATAAAAATAGTTAGGAAATAAAAAGGAAGAAAGCCATCCACTCCCAGACGTCCAAGTATTTCTTTTTTTTTGCACTCGCTGATGCAGTGAACAAAGCACCCAGCATGCCCAGCTGCAGTTAGAACACAGAACGTGTATGTCACAGAGGCCACAGATTAAGTCGTCAGTACCACCACATATCAGAGCTGAGGAAGGACTCTAGTTGCTTTTTTTCTCTCTCCTAACAAATACATCTTTTGTTTTTATTAAATATTTATTTATTTACTTATTCCTTTTTGTTGCCTTGTTGTTTTATTGTTGTAGTTACTATTGATGTCATTGTTGTTGGATAAGACAGAGAAATGGAGAGAGGTGGGGAAGACAGAGAGGGGGAGAGAAAGATAGACACCTGCAGATCTGTTTCACTGCTTGTGAAGTGACTCCCCTGCAGGTGGGGAGCTGGGGGCTCGAACTGGGATCCTTACGCCGGTCCTTGCTTTGTGCCACCAGCGCTTCACCTGCTGAGCTACCACCAGACTACCTCCTAAAAAATACATCTAAGAATGCTGACAACTGCTTTTGGAGAATGGAAATAACTTTCTGGAAACTGGTAAAAATTATCAGAGCAAAGGACACCTTAAGGAGCTAACTTTAATCATCAACACACAAAAACATGTTCATTGGTTATATAATTAATACAAAGGGAAGAAAGAACAGATGTCCACTGCAGAACCAAAAAATATATTAACTCTACTTATAACTCCCTTGAAAAAATGAAATCCCACATTGTGTTAATAGTACACAAACATGTAATATCACACAACTGCATGATGATACTATTTGTTTCATTAATTAATATCTTTTAAGCAATATATATTTTTAAAATATTTATTTTATTTATTTATTCCCTTTTGTTGCCCCTGTTTTATTGTTGTAGTTATTATTGTTGTTGTCGTTGTTGAATAGGACAGAGAGAAATGGAGAGGGGAGGGGAAGACAGAGAGGAGGAGAGAAAGATAGACACCTGCAGACCTGCTTCACCGCCTGTGAAGCGACTCCCCTGCAGGTGGAGAGCCGGGGTTCGAACCGGGATCCTTATGCCGGTCCTTGTGCTTTGCGCCACCTGCGCTTAACCCGCTGCACTACAGCCCGACTCCCTTAAGCAATATTTTTTAAACAATTCTGTATATAATACAAATATATATATATGCCATCTTAAAATGTGGTAAGTAGGCCTGGGAGCAAAGAACTCAATATTAGGGCCTGGTAGTGGCACACCTTGTTGAGTGCACATATTACAATGTATAAGGACCCGGGTTCAAGCCCTCCTTCCCACCTGCAAGGGGGAAACTTCATGAGCAAGGAAGCAGCGTTGCAGGTGTCTCTCCCTATCTCAATTTCTCTGTCTCTATCCAAAATAAGTAAATAAACAAATTCTTAAAAAATGAAAAAACTAAATGTTGTACCCACAGCCTCAAGAAATAATTACAGATTTTGCTACTGATTGCAGTGGGAAGAGAGAGTTGATCAATGTGAGAACATAGGAAAGAAAAAGGAGGTGTGTATGACACCCTTCTCCTAAAAGGTTTTCAATTGCTTTATCTAGTTTTCTCTTTGGTGTTTTCATAAGAAACAGAGACCCAGCAGGAGCTAAGGGTTGGAAAATAAAGGTGAAGCTTGGTTGCCCTGAGGGGGCAGAACCCACTTGGTACTGCTGGGTGACCTGAACCCTTCTAGGCTATTCACACTCTCAGATGAAAGCTTTCATCTACCCCTGGCTTTTAATTGCCTCCACCTCTCATCACGAAGAGGCAGAATCTTGCCCGGGATGGCTGGGGAGGGGCCTCCTGGAAGCCTGGGAGTGTCAACAGAATACTCTTTCATGCATTCAGCCCACTAGAGTAAGGACTGCTGGGTTCCACCCTCAGTGAACCTGACCTTAGACACAGGGGCAGGGCAACAGCTGTTAAAGCAGCAAAATCTAAGCCGGGAGTGGGCTTATCCATGAAATTTGTGTATCTCCTCAAACATGAGAAATAATACAATGATTTAGTCACACAGGGAATCCATTAGCCTTGGCAATTTAATTTCTACTTCCTTAAGATCTTTGCTAGAGGGCTTGAGGGCTGGGGTGTCTTCATAGTTAGCATACTAGATATGATTAGATTCCCCAGGGATTCCTGACTTCTTTGCGTGGTTCTAAAATTCAATTAAAAAAAAAAAAGACCTTTTTGTCTGAAAAGGAAAATCGGTTATGAGTCTTGATCACTTATCATTACAGATTAACATTGAAATCCTAGAGGTTAGAGATCTGTCAAAGGGGGGCAGCGGAAAATATGGTTATCTCCTAACGGGAAGCACAGATTAACAAATTTCATATCCAATAATATTTATTGAACATTGGCTTTGCTAAACTGAGAATTCTCTGTTCTGGGTCAGGGAGTGTTCAAAGCTTCACAGAATAAATCTGTATTAAATGAAAAATAAATCAATTGTCATGCTCGTACAGCCCAGAAAATTTACACTTGAAGTAAAACAGAAAAAAAAAAAGCAAGTCCCCCTCCCACTTCCCCTCTGGCTCCCCCACTCCCACCCCCACCCCCACCAGCACTTCACACCTCTGGTAGATCTCCTGGGCACACAACGGCCATTCAGCTCTGGATTAGACAGGTGCATGCAAAAAGGAATGTGACTAGACAAGGCTCCTGCTTGACTTTCTTGTGTTTTATCAAGGGCAGTTCTGGTGCTGGATGTTTTAAGTGGAAGCTCTGCTGCTTTACCCAGTCTTCACTTGAGTCCTCCCTAACCCCCACCCTGTTTTTTTTTTTTTTTTTTAAAGCTATGCTGACTTTCTTTCAAAAACCCCAGTAAAACCTTTCAGAGACACCAGAAACCAAGCATTTGTATTTTTTTATTGCTGTCATTAATTACACACACACACACACACACACACACACACACACACATTATTTCTACTGGAGGTTGGGGAATGTGTGCTGTGTCATAAACTTGTTGCGGTCAGAAATGACAGAAAATACCTGGGGGAACACAGACACTGCTGCACCACTGCTAGAACTCAAGTTCCCCAGGCACCTGTGTGCCTAGGGGAAGGAAATTTCTGCATAGAAAATGAGAGTGGCAACAGGTGTGGGTGTGGCTTAGGAAAGAGATGAAGGTGGGGCTTGGATGTCTATAGGCTAAACCTGTAGACATAGTTCTCTGCTTTCAGATTCTGTCTCTGTCTCTCTCTTTCTCTCTGCCCATGTGTACTCCTACATGTGGGTGTTCTCAGTCTTCCTGATCGACAACCATAGAGAATATTCCATACTCTGAAGGGAGGCTGGACAACACCCTGAGGAAGATGGGTCCTGATATTGGAGCAGCTTGGAATGTTCCTACTCATGATCACAGAATGTGAGGTCAGATCTATAGGGATGCAGAGGTCACATAGGCTCCTAAGCTGAATATGGGCCCTAGATAACATCAAAACGAATGATGGGGTTTACAGTCAATAATATTTATAAACTTTTCCCATATTTGGGAGCTACTCTCTTCCCTGATCCAGCTTTCTGTCCCTTTTCCAGCCATGACATCATCTCCCCAGACAATAATTTGGATCCATATTATTATGGATTATTATTATCCATATTATGACCTGCATATCAGATTTCAGGCTTAGGGTAAAAAGAAAAAAAAAAACCTAGTATAGCCACAGGCCCTTTGGGATATAAACTAAAATATGCCTACTAGCTATCTACAATATGGAGACACCCCCTCTGACCCCCCCCAACTCTTCATCTGCACTACTCCAGCCTTTAGGTTCAAGATTAGTCAACACTTTGTTTGGCTTTATATGTTAACTCTTTTTCAGCCAACAGGTTCCAGACTACCCTGGACAGACAGCCCCACCAATGTGCCCTGGAGCTCTGGTTCCCTAGAACCCTGCCCCACCAGGGAAAGAGAGAGACAGGCTGGGAGTATGGATTGACCTGTCAACGCCCATGTTCAGCGGGGGAGCAATTACAGAAGCCAGACCTTCCACCTTCTGCATCCCATAATGACCTTGGGTCCATTCTCCCATTTTCCTAAAGAATAGGAAAGTTATCAAGGGAGGGGATAGGATATGGAGTTCTGGTGGTGGGAATTGTGTGGAGTTGTAACCCCTCTTACCCTATGATTTTGTCAGTGTTTCCTTTTTATAAAAAATAAATAAAATTCTAGGGAAGCAAATAATAATAATAAGAAGAAAGAAAAATCTGTTAATTATTAAAAGTAAAAAAATTCCTAAAAATTATGCTTTCTCCTCGATTGTTTGTTAAGATGATCTGTGATAACCCTTCAAACATGTGGGGAAAAAAAAGTCAAATTTCTCCCAATACAAAATTATGTATAAAATCAGACTATGAAATAACCTCAGGCTTAAGGCAAAAACTTATGTTGCTTCTAGCCATTCTGCATATAAAAAGGTAAGGCCTCTATACCTAGCTATTGAATGGAGGCAATTGAAAACAAACATCTGTCCCCTGAAGCCAGGGTGGCTACCGCACAATCCTTCACCTTCCTTTCCCACAGGCCCAATTAAAAAAAAATTATTTATTTTCCCTTTTGTTGCCCTTGTTTTATTGTTGTTGTCGTTGTTGGATGGGACAGAGAGAAATGGAGAGAGGAGGGGAAGATAGAGAGGGGGAGAGAAAGATAGACACCTGCAGACCTGCTTCACCACTTGTGAAGTGACCTCCCTGCAGGTGGGGAGTTGGGGGCTCGAACCGGGATCCTTCCTCAGGCCCCTGCACTTTGCGCCATGTGCGCTTAACCTGCTGCGCTACCGCCTGACTCCCGCAGGTCCAATTTTTACTGAAACGTGTATAACCAGCCCATTCCAGCTGGCAGGCTGGCAGTTAGCTTTCTCCTTGCAGACAGGCCTTCCTCTGTCTCACCTGGGAGGCAGATGGCCTTTTTTACTGTCCACTCTGCCTCTCTCTTGGTGACTATCTTTTAAAAAAGTAATTAATTAATTAATTGTTGCTTAGAGTCAAAAATTGAGAGGGGAGAGGGAGGTAGGAAGGGAGAGAGATAGACACCTGCAACTCTGTTTCACTCTTTGTAAGGCTTTCCCCATATAGGTGGGGAAGGGGGGCTTAAACCCAGGTCTCTGTGCACTGTAATGTGTGTGCTTAACTAGGTGCACCACTGCCTGGCCCTCGTGATGACTATCTCTTAACTTATTTATTCCAGTAAACTTAAAAACCAACCAACCAAACAACCAGCAAACAACCTTTGCAGCTGCCTGATTCTTCCAGATCCCTTGTGCACCACTGGCTCTAAGTAGGCAAAATATGTCTTCAGAGCGGAGTTTTATTTGAATGACCAAAAGATTGTCTTCCAGGGGAGGCTGAAGAAGCTACCAAGAATCCCAAGGTTGGAAACTTAGACACTGGCAAAAGGAGCTGCCTTTGCCCTTGACCAAACAAGATTTGTCTCATAAGAAGTATTCACTTTTCCCCCAAGTTGGGCTTTGCTCTCTGAAGTTCCTCCTTACTCTACAACTTTGTAAGTGGCATGATTCTGGTATCTCATAGATGAACTAGCAAATCAGTCTCAGAGCAAGTGACAGACAGTTCAAGTTTCTGATGGGGAACTGTCCAGAGAAGATTGAATATGTCAGATGCTTTTTTTCCTCTTTGGGTGTATGTACTCTTCTGAGGTGTATTTGGAAATACAACCTGATCATTTTCCCTGTGAAACTTGTGGCCTTTTCTTTTCTTTTTCTTTTCTTTTTTTTTTTTTTGTACCTAGTGGGTCCCAGGAGACTTTACTAATTTGAGATGATGGTATAAAATCGATGGACTTCTAACTGCTCATCCTGCCACCATGTCTGAGCCTGATCAGTAGGTGAATAAGAACTATTCAGGTTTATAGGGAAGAGTTTTTTGGGGAAAAATTAGTTTGTTTT